>NC_080194.1:34340000-34646250 GCF_030028045.1 Hippopotamus amphibius kiboko | reverse complement strand
GATTAAAAATAACCTTTGTTTGTCTTAGTCATTTGGGGCTGCTCTTAACAGAATACCATAGACCGGATGGCTTATAAACAGCAGATATTTATTTCTCACAGTTCTGGAGGCTAAGAAGTCCAAGATTAAGGCACTGGCAGATTTGGTCCCTGAGGACCCACTTTCTGATTCATAGACCCTCACATGGTAGAATGGGAAGAATCTCTCTAGGCTCTTACAAGGACATTAATCCCATTCGTGAGAGCAGAGCCCTCATTACCTGACCAAAGGCCTCATCACATTGGGTGTTAGGGGGCCACAAACATTCAATCTGTATAACAGGGTTATTAATTATAGCGACTTTATTAATATGTATATGTGGTTTTGTTTTTAGAGGCTTCATTTAGAAAGCAGATTTGGTAAAACAGCTTTCCTAGAGAAAACAGGAATGAAAAGTCTTGTGTGTAAATGTGTTCTAAAAACAATTTTGTTTGTAGTTTGCAGAGTTCTCTTAGACTGTATATTTAATAATAACTTTGTGGGTGATTACTGTAGCCAAGCATTAAATTTGTGTTTTATCAACTTTTAAAATTATAGAATAGAGTATTTTGATTTTAAAGGACAGCTTTACTAGCAGTGGTTGGTCTGAAAGAAATAAATTGAGGTGTAGACACAGGGATATTTACAGTGCTTTCACATTCTTTTGTCATATTTTAGGTGTTATCTATTTGAAAAATATGATAACACAGTATTGGCCTGATCGGGAAACGGCACCAGGGGATATATCCCCTTATACTATTCCGGAAGAAGATCGACATTGTATTCGAGAAAATATTGTAGAAGCCATTATCCACTCTCCTGAGCTCATCAGGTATGTATATATTTTAAACTTAACCATTGTTGCAGGTATATAATTTGTGGGGTTTGGAGAGCTGCAGAAGAGGGGGTCTTTTCAGAACATAAAAATCTGTCATTTTTATAGCACAAAACTTAACAAATGCTGCTACAGGAGAGTTCTTTTTTGTTTTATTTTCTTACTACAATTTAATTTTACATTTATAAAACCCAAAACTTAAAGTTTGTGTAAAACTTGTGAAACATACTATGATCAAATGAAAGGGGGTTTAGAAAGTTATAGAATGCTTTCATATACTTTATATTGTATAGTCTTTTGATATTTGGAAGCTCAGTGTATATGATTTTGAAGAATTTTTAATGAGAATAGTTGGTGTTCTAAATGAAACCTGTCAGTTGATGATGGGGATGAAAAATAAAAATAAAATCACTTGCCTTTGTAACATTTGTTGGGTTTCCTTTAAATAAGTAGTAACAATTTTGCTTAGTGATTTACACGTTTTTGTCTAACAGCCTTTTTCTCTGTATAAGTTAGCAAAACTTGAGGTAGCATTTCTTCCTCTTTATTGTTTATTTTTGACTTTTAGGGTACAGCTTACTACATGCATTCATCATATCATCAAACATGATTATCCAAGTCGCTGGACTGCCATTGTGGACAAAATTGGCTTTTATCTTCAGTCTGATAACAGTGCATGTTGGCTAGGAATTCTTCTTTGCCTCTATCAGCTTGTGAAAAATTATGAGTAAGTATCTCTCTCAATTCCTGTAGAGTTTTGAGAAGTAAAAAAGCTTGGGAAATTTAGGCTAATTGGTTTGAGTATCTTAAAATTTCATGTGGTATATATACTAAAGTTAGTGAATTACATGTTGATTTTAATTGTGTTTTTTTGAAATAGCATTCTTATTTTAATTCTGAAATCGCTTCTGTTGATTCAACTATGAAACTCCTTGTGCCCTTTTTTCTTAATCATTATCTGTTTCCCTATTCAAAACCCAAGTTATCTAACTCCCCAATATAGGCTCCTCAATTTGTGCTGGTAAAAGGCCTAAAGATAAGCTTTTTTAAGATGTGAAGGGGGTCAAAGTACATTGAGCATTAGAGCTCTTTACTTTGGCTTTCTGTGAATTTTTATCTTAATTTGGGTTCTTGCTAAGTTTCAAGACCTACGTGTAATTCTTTAAGAAGAATATGTCAGAATTTCATATGATCATTTTTAATCATTATGTTTGAGGGATTCATAGTCACCTACTTCACTGTTGGCATATTTGAGCAAATTATAGTTCATATAAATAATTAGTTCATATAAATAAATAAGAAAGATTTAGGGATCATTTTTGACCTGGGCTTAGGAATCAGAGAAAAACTAACCTTGGAAGTTGAGGTATAGCACTAAAAGCAGTAAGCCAGATGTTGCAGAGATTTTCTCTTAAGTGTGTGGTGAAAGTACTGAAATTGGTAGGCACTTGAAAGTTTTGATATTAGAAAATTATGAGGAAGGAACACTTACACCATGATGGTGGCTTTATTTCCAATCCTAACAGCTACACAGATGCCATTGTGAGCCCTCTAAGTCTGGGGCTTGTAGTTAGCCTCCGATACCCTTTGTGGGTCCCATCTCAAAGTAGCTGATGAACTGCTGCTTTTGTTCTGAGCAGGAAAGAAGTATACCATTTACAGTATTGGTACTGGTGTTTTCTTGTGTTCCCACCAGCTACCCATCTTCCTGCTAAGGAATGTTCCAGCTGTTGCTCCAACCTCTGTCAGAGTGCCAGTTGTTGTAGTTCTGGTAAGTGAGTGACTAAACTGAGAGAGAATAACAATAATAAGCTGTCATTGTCATTAAGGAGTTTCAAGTCTCTCCTGTCCTTAATCTTAGCAGGAGAGAGTATGACGAGGACTTTTTAAATGGGAGACATAGGAGGCTGCTACAGTGTTGGAATTTTAGTTCATTTTCAGCCAGTGTTTGATTGTGGAGCACAAGGTGTTCACAAGGGATCTGTGTGGACTGAAGCAGTTCTAAGAAAATTCATGGAGAAATTGAAAGTTGTGATGGCCTTCAGGAGCATAGATCCTCAGGAAATGCTTGTCAGTTGAAGGAGCATAGCAGGAACATTTGAAGAGGAAGGCGTGTCTCACCACATGGAGTAGTGTGAGAAAAGAAAGAAAGGTACAGAGGTGGAAATGAGACATTGTTTTTAGTGGGTAGTGAGGAGACCACTAAATGGTATGGATAACTTCTGCTTAGAGGTTGGGGGTCATTTTGAATTGGTAAATTGGGACCATTTAAAAGAGGGTTTTGAATGCCATGGTGGGGAATTTGCATGTGATCTTTTACATGATGAACCATCAACTTTTTTTTTTTTTAACAAAAAAATGATGGGCTAGTATTTGAGGACTCCCTATGAGTATGGTTCATCAGATTGACACACTGTAGCCTTGTGGTAGTAGACTTTTATTTGAGGGAGGAGGTGAACTCCACATCCTACTCCTCCAGCATCTTGATTGCTCCCTAGGCTTTTATTGATGTCCCATTTTCACACTTTCAGGAACTTTCAGGACTTATGGAATATATTTGTTTCCTTCCATAAATTACTTTCATACCCATTAGTTTGGATATGGTACCACCCAACTTCCAGTTCACTATTCAGTGTAGAGAAGGAGGTAGGAGAGAAGAATGTCTTAACATGAAATGGGTATTCACACCCTCTTAATGTGGGTGATCACCTGGGTTGGATAATGGAAAGAGGTGCATAATATAATACAGTCCTCACCTTTACTGTCAGTAATTAATATAGTTTGTCTAATCAGGTTGGAGAGTGCAAATGGCTTCCTTTTGTAAATTGTTATTATTTTATTGACTCAAAGAAATGTGCAGATAACCTTTTAAAATGTATGCTAGGTATAATTTCTTAGCACATTAAGTAATATTTAAAAGTCTGTCAGTGAGTTGTTTAATAATCTCAGTCATTATTAGTGTGAACATTTCTTTCTCTTGGTGTTTTTTATTCTTGGCAGTTTACTTTGCTTCTCATTTCTCCCAGTAGGAAAAAACAGTCCAGCCTTTTAAGAGTGTCTACCTTTACCTTTTAAAAATGTGCTAAGATATTCAATTCTTAGATACATTTTCCCCCTTCAAAAAGGCTACTGTGATAAAACTGGAGTCTGGTAGGGAAAATCAAGTATTTAAAAATTAAAAAAAAAAAAAGCCAACAGACCTTTTAACAATACTGTTAAAATGCTAAGGAATCTATATGGAGGAATGTCTCAGTTAGTCAGCAGTTCTTTTTAATTTTTGTTTAATTATTTGGCTGTGTCAGGTCTCAGTTGCAGCATGCAGGATCTTTCATTGAGGTGCAGGCTCCAGAGCATGCGGGCTCAGTAGTTGTGGCTCGCAGGCTTAGCTGCCCCACAGCATGTGGGATCTTAGTTCCCCAACCAAGGATTGAAGCCGCATCCCCTGCGTTGAAGGGTGGATTCTTAACCACTGGACCACCAGGGAAGTCCCTAATCAGCAGTTCTTTACTCATATCCTTGGAGCAAAATGGGATTCGGAATTCAGTATTTTTCAGATTTTAGAAAGGTAACAAGGTTCACATAATACACTCCTATGTACCAGTACCCAAGGATCAAACATTATATCTGCTATAAAATATATGAATATTCACTCCAAATGGGCTAAATAGAGATCATAAATAGTCTTGTTGACATCAGGTTTTGTTGCCAAAAAGGTTACCAAAGAAATTCTGATCTATAGTGCTTTTAGAAATAGAATATTTTCTGTTTTATAGATACCACTTCTGCCTTAATGCTTTTGGTATGTAAATTTCTTAAGGATGGTAATATATATATCAATTTTATATCAATCAGCTGCTAATGTTTAAAAGCCAAATCATTGTAGCTCCTCAGTTGTATCAATATTTACATTTAGAGATAGCATAGTGAAGTGGTTAAAGGGCAGAATCTGAATCTTCTGAGGTTCATACCTAGATGTATACACTGGGAAAAATACTTAACTTCTCTGTGCCTCAGTTTCATCAACTGTAGAAGTGAGAATACTAATGGGACCTTGAAGATTATTTACCTCCTAATAAATGCTCAGTAAATTTTAGATAATAGTATTTGAGGTTTTTCTCAAGTTGCTTTTTGTCTGAGGTTTGATTCCATAGTAGGTTTTCCTTTCTAGGAATATACAGTTGCTTAGGAAGTATTTGCTTATATTTGTATGAACAGAGAAGTAGTTTAAATTTATATCTCATATATAAATAAAATGTGAATAAATTCTCACAGAATTAGTTTGTATTCCTACCCAAAGGTATAAGAAACCAGAGGAACGGAGTCCATTGGTAGCAGCAATGCAACATTTCCTGCCAGTTCTAAAGGACCGTTTTATCCAGCTTCTTTCTGATCAGTCTGATCAATCTGTCCTCATCCAGAAACAAATTTTCAAGATCTTCTATGCTCTTGTTCAGGTAATTTTATACATAGTCAGACTATCATTTGCCACCTTAAACAATGATAAAGAATTACAGCATCTGAATAATAATTTCATTTGAAAATCTAGATTAAGTGGATAAATTGCTAGTAAAAATATAAATTGCCAAAATTATAAGTACATTAAAGTCTAAACAAGCATGCTTTCTGAAATACACAAACGGCTCCAATAATTCTTAAATTACAAATGGTCACTCTTAAGTTCTCTTAAACCATCCAACACTACTTACAAAATTAGTAAAATTTTCTTATATCTTTCACCTTAAGAGTTCACAAGTCTGAAAATCAATTACTGGATTAGAGTTTACATCTAACACGTGCTCTGTTATGCCAAATATACATACATTGTCCCACTAATTACAAAACCTATTCCTAAGCTTGACACAAAAATACTAATACTGTGGGCTTGTCTGGCACACAGTAATGGGCCTTATTATCTTTGTATATTGTTCTAAATCTTCCTGGGATAAAAGATCTCACTAAGGAAGTGATTGTGTCTATAATCCCAGTGAATTATAATTACTTATGAAACAGAGTTGTTGATTAGTGTTAAAATTTTGGCTCTTTTTGTGCCACAGAAAGATTCATCTCATCTACCATGGTTCGATTCATGCCATTACTTATTTTTTTTAAATCTCATTTAAATAGACCTGTGACTTTATTTCCACTAAGATTATTATAACTCACTCCATTGTTTGGTTGGATTTTTCATGCCTTTAATAGATCTTTAAAGGTAATCTAATGCCTTTTTAATGGCTCCTTAGGCAGTTTTTTAAAAAGTGATTTGGATAGACAGTGTTTATAATGTTTTTAAATTTTTTTCCCCCTAACTGGTAGGATCACAACTTTTAGATTTTAAAAATAAGTGTTTTTTATAAATTATTCTAGGGCATAGGACCCAACTAATTTTTAGAGACTAGTGTACCTTGAAATCAAAATATAGTACTGTCTCATTTGTGAAAATAGAGGTCCTAAAATCCTAAATAGGATATTGATTTTATGAGTGTTAAGTGATACAGTTTATCCCAGAAACACAGGAATGGATCAAGAGTAAAAAAACCAGTTTTTGTAATTAACTTTTATATTACACAAAAAGAGAGACTTGTACACAATCTTTAAGGATGCCAGATAAAGTATTTGGTAAAACTTAATAACCATTTCTGTTTAAAAAGAAAAAAGAAAAAAACTCTTTAAGAGTCCTGGGGTAGAAATTTCCTCACCCTGATAAAGGATGTTCACTACAAATTGCAATAAATATCATACCTTATGGTGAAAATCAGATACATTCCTGGTAATTTGGGAATAAGACAAGGATGCCCACTATCATTGTCCACAGTTCACCATTGTACATAACTAACCAAATCAGCCAGATGAGAAATTTGCCTATGTACTGAAAGGAAATGTGGAATGAATGACATACTTTTTATAGGTTTTGTGAGGAATAAAAGGAAGTTGGATTTTCTTTTATAAGGATTTAAAAATATTAATTCTTGATTTTAATTTAGTATACACTACCACTGGAGCTGATAAACCAACAGAACCTGACAGAATGGATAGAAATTTTAAAGACGGTTGTGAACAGGGATGTTCCTAATGTAAGTCTCTGTATTTCTTACATCACTAAACTTAAATATTTAGTTACCTTTTAAGAATTTAACTGATGTTTCCTAAAACGTTCTTTGCAAATTTATATAATTTGTGATGCAGATTTTTCTAGTTAGAGACACCATTTCATTTGTTTACACATGTGAATATACTAAGTGAAAAATTGAAGTGTTATTTTGTATATTATTTAAGTGCTTGTATATATCTTTTTAAAAAAAATAAATTTATTTATTTTATTTATTTATTGGCTGCATTGGGTCTTCGTTGCTGCACATGGGCTTTCTCTAGTTGCTGCGAGCGGGGGCTACTCTTCACTGTGGTGCGCAGGCTACTCATAGTAGCTTCTCTTATTGCGGAGCACGGGCTCTAGGCACGTGGACTTCAATAGTTGCAGCACACGGGCTCAATATTTGTGGTTCACAGGCTCAATAGATGTGGCACATGGACTTATTTGCTCCTTGGCATGTGGAATCAACCCAGTGCAGGGCTCAAACCCGTGTTGCCTGCATTGGCAAGCGGATTCTTAATCACTGCACCACCTAGGAAGTCCTGTATATATCTTTGTTTATTCCATCCTAATTCTGTTTCTTCCGTTCTTGAGTTCATAACATATCACCTGATATAGTTAGAAAATTTTTTTTCTTGTAGTGAGAACTTTGAAGATCTGTTCTCTTAGCAACCTTCAGATGAACAATATAGTATTTTACTTTTCACCATCTTCCAGAATTTACTGTGGTAATCATTTCACAGTATATACATATATCAAATCATTATGTTTATACCTTAAACTAATACAGTGTTAGATATTAATTCTATCTCAAAAAGAAACAAAGAGCCCATAGCTGGATTTTAGCCTAATAATTTGTCAGACATGCATGAATGGGGGAAGAACTTGATTTCCAAGTTGCTCAGACTTTGTAGTTAGTTGTATTACTTGCTTTTTAAATAACGACTTCGTAGAGATATAACTCAAATACCATAAAAGTCAATATTTTAAAGTGTACAATTCAATAGTTTTCAGTAGTACATACAGAATTATCCAACTATGTTATTTTTTCACATTTAATAACAATTTTTAGAATAACCACAATTTTTCTTTATAATCTAGTTTTCTAGAGATGTAGGGAGTTTACCATTCCTGTATCCCTAGTGTGTTTTCTTTTACATACCTTGCTTCTTTAATCCTCAAAAAAAAATATCCTTCTGAATACATTTTAAACAGACATGGAAGGGTTATGTAATTTATCCAACATAATTTTATTAGTGGAATAAGTGAGACCAACCTCCTGTTTTATAGTTTATTGCTCAAATTTTTATTTAAAAAAAATGCAGAAGAAATAAATAGGACATTTCTTCCACTCCACAGGAAACTAGTTTGATGTGTTATTTTCTGTACACATTTAATAGGTATAAAGTATAACTTTTAGGAGTTTTCATACTTGAATTCTGTACCTTTTCGGGTATAATTTGTAATTATAAACATGGAGATATAAGTAAACAGTTCAATAAGTTATGACAGTCATATTCACCCGAGTTAACGATCACCTGGAATGTTTGCTGGTGGCGGGATCTAGTCCTTCCTACTGTCACCATTCTCATTTGTAGCACCATAGATTAATTTTACCTGTTCTAGAATCTAGTAAAAAGGTAATTTTTTGTATCTACCTTTTGCTTAATATATTTATGATATATTCATGTTGTGTTATGGTAGTTTGTTCCTTTTTATTGACAAGTGGTATCCCGTTGTATCAATGTACTGTAGTTTATTTACAAGTTGATGGGTATCTGGGTGGTTTTAAGATTTTAGTATTACAAATAAAGCTGCTGTGAATGTATATGTTTAACTTTATAAATAACCTCCAAAATGGTTGTACCATTGTTCTCACTGGCAGTACATGGGAGTTTTGGTTGTTCCACAGTGTCATTTCTCTGTCTTAACTTAAAAATATGTCATGGATGTCTTAGGTCAATATATAATGAACCAATTCATTCTTTTAATGGTTGTGTAGTTGTCTGTTATGGATATTCCATAATTAAACATCCCCTTATTGATGAATGTTTGGTTCTTGGTAGTTTTTCTCTGTTAAAGATAGTTTTGTAAATGAATAATCTCATACATAGGTATTTATGTATTTATACTAATATTATTAAAACTAGGTTTCTGAAATGGAGTTTCTCATGCCCTTTTGATTTCAACTAGTTTTAATTAAGCTACTTTGCATGGCCTTGATTTATGTTATTTGGATCTTGACTAAAATGTTTGATTTTAAACTTTTATAAGAATGAGAAAGCATGTCCTTTGTAGCTAAGTAGTGAAGCAAAGTGTCCCCCCTTTTTTTTTTTTTAATTTATTTGGTTGCGCCAGGTCTTAGTTGAGGCAGGTGGGCTCCTTAGTTGCGGCACATGGGCTCCTTAGTTGTGGCATGTGAACCGTTAGTTGCGGCTTGGGTGTGGGATCTAGTTCTCTGACCAGGGATTGAACCCAGGCCCCCTGCATTTGGAGTCCGGAGTCTACACCACTGCGCCACCAGGGAAGTCCCCAAAGTGCCTCTTATAATTAAATAAGGGTTAGTACTTTTCTTGTCCTGGCCTTTTAATATGAAAAGCCCACGTTGGAGGAGCATTCATGTTTTTGTGACTCTGTTCTAAACTGACACTATTCCTGTTAGATTGTATTGTCTGTCATTAAATAAATGTTTCTTTAAAGGAAACACTTCAAGTTGAAGAAGATGATAGACCTGAGTTACCATGGTGGAAATGTAAGAAGTGGGCTTTACATATCTTAGCAAGGCTTTTTGAAAGGTACACACTTCTCAATATATGATAATTTGAGTTTATTTTTTTTAAGAATTAGTTTTTTTAATAAGTGCTGTATAAAGCATTGTGAAGACATGATGGGCATTTTAATGTTCTTTTAGATATGGAAGCCCTGGCAATGTTTCCAAGGAGTATAATGAATTTGCTGAAGTATTTCTGAAGGCATTTGCTGTTGGTGTCCAACAAGTAAGTCGAAGATAATTTTTCCAAGTAGAAACATGGCACTATTATGTTAATTTGTCTTGTTTATTTCTAGTTTCTTTGGCATTCAGAAGTTTCATATAGCAGAATTTAACAGTTTGAACACTGTAGTAGTTCTCAAATCTTATGGTCTCAGGACCTCCTTAGGCTCTTAATTTATTGAGAACCCCAACAAGCTTCCATTTATGTGAGTTATACCTTGTGGTATTTACCATATTAAAAATTGAAACAAAATTTAATAGTGTTAATTTATTTAAAAATAATAACCTATTACATATTAACAGAATATTGTTTTTGTTAAAAATAACTTAAAAATGAATAATTTTTAGCAGGAGGAAATGGCATCGTTATACATTTTTACTAATATCTTTAAGGTCTGCCTTAGTGAAAGGTAGCTGTATACCCATCTACCTCTGTATTCATTCTGTTTTAATTTGTTTTGATGGAAGTAGGTAAAGATAATTTGGTCTCAAAGATAAGTTGGAAAAGGAAAGACTGTTTTAATACACTTTTCACATAATTGTGGAAATTTTTTTTATCACACCAACCAACATTTGTGGTATTTTCTTAAAGGTTAACTGTAATTTACCGTTTGAAACTGTAACAGTAAACATTTCATATTCTGTTACATTAACATCCATTGGTCTGTGTTGCACTTTGAATGGGTCTTTTATCCATATGTGGTTTTGTAACATCCTGCCCTGTTCATTGGAAAATAGTGACTTACTGCGTCAATGCCAATTTTCTAAATGTTATGTTATTTCATTGTGTAGTTTTTAAAAATTACATTCATTAATATCACCATTGAATTCATGAGAAGTGTCTTTAAGTGTAGGAAAACTGTCAAGTGGATCTAAGTGGTGGTTGTAAGATTTTGAGAATTCTGATTTTGCTTAAAAGCTCAGATTTTAACACCAGCAACATATTGTTAGTTTCCTTGAAGTGAGGCTCATTTTGTTCATTTTTGAGAAAAAAATCTGCCACATACACAAGTCTAAATAATCATAATTTGTCTATCATTTTTTCTTTCAAGCTTAGGATAATATTTGGTGGAAAAAGCTACTATTTCAGCTTTTTCCCAATCATTTGTACTTTGGTATGTAGCAGAAGTTATATATATATACTTCCCATTTATTAATATTTATATTTCTGGTTCATTAAGGACATTCCTGAGGAAAGTTTGTTCTCTGATTATGTGGCTATAAAAAATATGATGACTGCTAGTACATTTTAGTGCCACTTCTTTGATTCATGTTAGGCACCTGAAGTTTTACCATCACTGCTTTTGTACCATCAATGCAAATGTCAACATAGTACAGTGTACAAAGGGCAAATAATGACTTAGCATTATTATGAAAATCGTTTTGAGCTGTCAGACCCTGAGAGGTCTGTGAACCTCTCAAGTATTTTGAGAGCCTTTGACAGTTGCTATTCTCAGGTATCAAGTTGAATTAGAACTCTTGGCAGACAGTAAGAAAGTGGGTGAATGGTGTGGGTAAGATTTTCTTAGAAGCTGATTTTAACAATGTAGTGCTGTCTCAGAATATTGTTGTATGTTGCGTAAGTAGCATATGGTTTTCTCTTCTTTTTATACTTAATCAGAAACTAGTCCTTTGACACACAATGTTACTTCAATTTGTTTGTTTTAAATACTTTGGGTATAAATATGGTCCTTCAATACATAATTTTAAAAATTACTTTCTTTTTAAAAGAATATGGTGGTTATTTTATGATGATAACCTGGGTAATGTGTCAGATGTTTCTGCCAGCTTGTAAGTGCTTAAACTTTCTGTTTAAACTTCGGTTTTTGATCAAAAGTTTTTTTTCAAAGGTTTTATTGAAGGTGTTATATCAGTACAAGGAGAAGCAATATATGGCTCCTCGAGTTTTACAACAGACATTAAATTATATTAATCAAGGAGTTTCTCATGCCCTCACCTGGAAGAATCTGAAGCCTCATATACAAGTAATAATTTTCTATCAGAAATGTTTTTCTAGAAAATATAATGAAAAGTACATTTATTACCAAAAAGGTTGAAAAAATGCATTTGTTGTTGTTGACCTGTGTTAACTTAGTCTAGTTCTGGTGATTGTAATATATTAGAAAAATGATGCAATATCCTGACAAACTTTATAAAGGGTATTTTGTGAATATTCAGATTATTTTTTAATCTGAAACTGTTATCTTAAAATTTGCCATTAAGTTCTTATTGTTGGATCATGATTAGTTCAACATGATTGGCTAACATGTAATTTGTAATAGGCAAAGGACTGTTTCACTAGATTACTTTTGAGGCTAATTGGCTTATATACTATTTCCAGTGTGATTTATTTGCTTTATTTAGAACTGTAGGGTTGATGGACTGAAATTTCACATTGTGTTTTCTCAGAATGCTTAATTGCTACCTATGTACACGTCTTATTTTATAATGATTTGTTGCACAGAGGGTGGGAATGTATATGTTGATTGTTGATCTGAGAATGCATTCAGTGCTTTACTGAAGTTTGATATTAAGCTTTAAAAGATATACTATAGAGTTACTTTTGTTTTAGCACTTAACAGAAATTTGAAAGTTTAAATTTGAAGACTGACTTAAGGTTACTTTCTTAACTTTTAAATTGCAGGGCATTATCCAAGATGTTATTTTTCCATTGATGTGCTATACAGATGCTGATGAGGAACTTTGGCAAGAAGACCCTTATGAATATATACGCATGAAGTTTGGTAAGGAATTTTTACTTTTTCATATAGTAAACCTTGAATATTAAGGCCTCACCTTTGAAACTGAAAAATCTTCTGTTGTTTTAATGTAATTTATCCATTGTTTAGACTTTTGGGAAGCTATTCATTAGTTTTGGCATCTGGTAATGACAGTCTTCATTTTCTGCAGACACGGATACAGTAGTGTTAATAAGTTACGATTATAGTAAGTTGTGATTACTGGATGTGCTTCTGGCACTTGCCAAAACTGTTATAATACACCTTAACACTAAGTGTCTAAACTAGACTTTTGGATCCCATGTCAGTCATCATGTGTGTGGAAATTGAGAAGACGCATACTGGAAGCTGGAGTCCCATGGAGTCTCTGCATGGAACTAAAGAATTGTAATTTGGCTAATGTTGAGTATTAGTCCTTCTTGGTACCAAAATCTTATGTACTTTCAGTAGTTTGTACTTTTGTGACTCCATTGTGAAAATTCTCACAGTAGAGATTATTCTCCCAAATAATCATTGGGAGAAGTTGATGGATTAAGATTTAATTCCTACTGGAAAGACAAGGAATTAGGCTTTTGCAAAATTGTATGGGGATCTGGGTTTATTTTCATACTCATCTTCTGTGGAGATTTAGCATAAATTTAGGGTCCTTTATTTGTTGTTGTTACAGAGCATCATTTATAAATTATGTGAAAATGTTTGTTGAAAAAATTGAAATTACTGTTTTCTGTATTAATTTTAAATTTATTCTCTAGATGTGTTTGAGGATTTCATCTCTCCTACCACTGCTGCCCAGACGCTTTTGTTTACAGCTTGTAGTAAGAGGAAAGAGGTAGGTTATTTAATATGTGGATAACTTTTGCTTTAATATTTAAAATATGTTTAGATATACACTTGCGTTTTTTTTTTAATTTATTTTATTGAAGTATAGTTGATTTACAGTGGTAATTTCTGCTGTACAGCATAGTGATTCAGTTATATGTACACAGACATTATTTTTCATATTCTTTTCCATTATAGTTTATCACAGGATATTGAATATATCTCCCTGTGCTATACAGTAGAACCTCGTTGTTTATCCATTCTGTATGTAACAGTTTGCATCTGCTAATCCCAAACTTTTAGTTTTTAATGGTAACCATGTAGGTCATTTTGTCATCAATTTTTTTAATATATTAGTTAATTAATTTATTTACTAGCTGTGTTGGGTCTTCTTTGCTGCACGCGAGCTTTCTCTAGTTGTGGCGAGCAGGGGCCACTCTTCCTTGCAGTGCGTGGGCTTCTCATTGCGATGGCTTCTCTTGTTGTGGAGCACAGCCTTAATTGCTCCGTGGCATGTGGGATCTTCCTGGAGCAGGGATTGAACCTGTGTCCCCTGCATTGGTAGGTGGGTTGTTAACCACTGAGCCACCAAGGAAGTCCCTTGTCATCAGTGTTTTAAAAGGATTGTTTGGGTACCCAATAAAGCATTACTTTTCCTTTAATCTAGGTACTACAAAAGACTATGGGATTTTGCTACCAGATTCTTACAGAACCAAATGCCGATCCTCGAAAAAAAGATGGAGCCCTGCATATGATAGGCTCTTTAGCTGAAATACTTCTGAAGGTATTTCTTCATGTGTGTGCGCATAATTTGTTTTAATAATAGTAGTAGAGATAGAACAGAATTGAGGTACCATATGGTTTGCCCATGTAAAGTGTACAATTCAGTGGTTTTCCTTATATTCAAGGAGTTGTACAGCTATCAATTCTGATTCCGAAGTGTTTTCATCATCCCCAAAAGAAACCCTCTTAGCAGTCACTCCCCATTTTCTCCCAAATCTCCCAGCCCTAACCCTAGTCTACTTTTTGTCTGCTCTATGAATTTGCCTATTCTGGACATTTCATATAAATAGAATGATAAAATATGTGGTCCTTTCCGAGTGGTTTCTTTGGCTTAGTATATTTTCAGAGTTCATCCATGTTATAGCATGTGTCAGTCTTCCTTCTTTTTTATTGCCAAATAATATTCCATTGTATTGATATGCTGCATTTTATCTATCCATTCATCAGTAAGTGGACATTTGTTTCTGCCTTTTGGTTTTTCTGAACAATGGAGCTATGAACATTTCTGTACACATTTTTGTGTGGACATACGTTTTCATTTCTCTTGGATAATATATACCTAGGAGTCAAATTGCTGGTCGTATTTTGAGAAACTGCTAGACTGTTTTCCAGTATGGCTGTACCATTTTATATATTCAGTAGCAGTGTGTGAGGGTTCCAGTTTCTGTGTCCTCACCAACACTTGTTATCTGTCTTTTTAAATTATAGCCATCCCAGTTGGTGTCAAATGGTAATCTCATGGTGGTTTTGATTTACATTTCCCTGATGGCTAATGATATTGAGAATCTTTTTATGTGCTTATTGTCCATTGTGTATCTTCTTTGCAGAAATTTCTATTCAAATTTTTTGTCCATTTTTAAATTAGGTTATTTGTCTTTTTACTGTTGAACTGTTAGACTTCTTTATATATTCTAAATACTGGAAATTTTTCATATACAGTTGACCTTTGAACAACACAGGTTTGAACTTTTTGCGGGTCCACTTACACCTGGATTATTTTCAATAATAAATAGTACAGAACTATGTGATCTGCAGTTGGTTGAATCTGCAGAAATGGAATCACGGATATGCAGTGCAAATTGCAGATTAAATGCAGATTTTCAACTGCGCAGAGGGTCGGCGCCCCAGTCCCCTCTTTAGTCAAAGATCAACTGTATATGGTTTGCAAGTATTTTCTGCCATTCTGTGGATTATCTTTTCATTTTCTTGATGTTCATTGAAGCATACATTTTACTTTGATTTTCAAATAATGTCCTCTATACTTTTTTGTTGTTGCTTTTGCTAAAGGTAATTCTTTTTGCATGAGTTATTTTCTTTTCATGTTGCAAGATAATTGTAGTGGTTTTTTTTCTTCTCAGAAAATTGATCTTTAAGGAAATTTGTAAACATAAATATATCACGTCATAGCCTAGGAACGTCATGCTTTTGTGACACACATTTTCTGGTAAAGCATGATTGACTGGGTGAAGTTTATGTTTAGAAACCTCACCTTAATTGTACACATTTCATCTGACTTCATAAATAAAAGATCTGAAATTTGTTTTCACTTTAGAGTTAATAAATGATAACTATTTCAAAGTGTAAGTAAATATTTAGACACAGTTCATCCAAATCCCAGAAACCTTGCTCCATAGGATGCTCCACTGAACTCATCTCCATTAATTTGTGGGCATATTTTGTGTATCTTTCAGCTTTTCTGTTATCTGTCCACTCATTCTTCTCTTAGCTTATAAAGAGTAAATTAAGTGATTATTTGTTGTGTCTGAGAATCTTGAGTGAGTTCTCTTGGCACATTCAGGTTTTTGTTTTAACTTTTATATATTTTTAAATTATATACTTAGATAATCACCCAACTTTTTCTAATGTTAACATATTAGATAGTCATGCCACAGTTCTCAAAACCAGGAAATTCATATTGACATGATACTTCTAACTAATCTACAGAACCCTTTCACATTCTGTAAGATATCCCACTAATGTCCTTTTTTATTTGGTCCCTGATACAGTCCAGAATCCCACATTGCATTTATTTAGTTCTCATGTCACATTAGTCATTTTCATTTTCTTAAGTGTTGTCAATTTTTAATGTTGATTTAATATGTAATTCAAGGAACTCTTCTTAAAAAATTGTTACCATTTAGAAAATATTTTAAGATTCACAAGAGTATCTTTTGATATCCAAATAATTACCTTAAGAGCGGGCTGTTACTCAGTCTGTTTCTCAGTCTGTATTGTATTGTTCATTTAGAACCAGAGAGATTCTTTCATTATAATAGTTTTATAAGAAAAAACATTTTATAAGCTAAGGAATAAAATTAACCACTCTTCCATGCCTTAAACACCATTGATTTTAAGATTTGGCATAATTGCTTTCTAAACAAATGATGTAAAAAGATTAATAAAAGTTATCCAGTGTTTTTTTTTTTAAGAACTTTTATTGAGATGCAAGTGACATACAATAAACTGCATATATTTAAAGTGTACAGTTGGATTTTTTTTTCCTGGTAGTAATGTATATATTATCCAGTGGTTTTTGATAATAACGTTTGAGAATAAGAAAATGTGGGTCTTAGGGTTCAAAATTGCAGAATAAATGTGTGTTTTGACATCAGTAGTCATTTTTGTATATCTGTTTGGCATTTGAGATGATTATATTTGGAACTTTGTTTACTTTTACAGAAAAAGATCTACAAAGATCAGATGGAATACATGTTACAGAATCACGTATTCCCTCTCTTCAGCAGTGAACTAGGCTACATGAGAGCGAGGGTATGTTTTAAAGCTGTTTTGATTTATACATTTATGTCTTGTAATGAATAACTGCTTTTGTGGGCTTTTAAATGGAAATTTAAAAGTTCACTTTGAAGCCATATTTTATTCTAGACTTCTGTTTTATGTAAGTCTTTAAATGGCTGCTCATGATGTGTGCATAGTGTTCATCTGTGTCTGATAGCAGTGTCTGTCTGTGTTTTGCATTCAGATCTTGCTACCCACACAAATATCATGCAGCCAGAGAGTAAGTTGGGATCATAGTACTGGTCTAGTGTTGTGTCTTTGGGCATATCTACCACTGGCCAGCCTCCAAATTCCCACACATGGAACTTTGACACTAGAGATATTGTCACATGGTAGAATTTAATGTAAGATACCTATACTAACTCACTGCATTTTTTAAAAAAGGCTTGCTGGGTCCTTCACTATTTTTGTGAAGTGAAGTTCAAAAGTGACCAGAACCTGCAAACAGCCCTAGAGCTGACACGAAGATGTCTGATTGATGATAGGGAAATGCCTGTCAAAGTGGAAGCCGCCATTGCACTTCAGGTGCTGATCAGCAACCAAGAGAAAGGTAAATCGTTTGTATCTCAAAAATGGTGCGGTGTGCTCACACGTAATTGTGCAAGGCGTGATCCTAGACACTGGATGCACTGTCGTCCTTCTTATTTGAAACTATTTCTTTTACTCTTGGGTATTATATGTTATATCAGGTTAAGGAGTTTTAGCTGTTCTGGCTAAAAGTTGTTTCCTCTTTCTCTTACAGCTAAAGAATACATCACACCATTTATAAGACCTGTCATGCAGGCTCTGCTTCATATTATAAGAGAAACAGAAAATGATGATCTTACCAATGTAATTCAGAAAATGATCTGCGAGTATAGTGAAGAAGTTACTCCTATTGCAGTAGAAATGACACAACATTTGGTATGTTGTTTGAAACAATTATTTATGCATTACTTAGATAACAGTAAATATTTTCACAGAGCTTACTATATGTCAGGCACCATTCTAAGCCCTTGGTATATATTTTAACTCATTTAATTCTCACACAATCCTATGTGAGGAATATTCCTATACTGAGAGAAAATGTGAGGTATAAGAAGTTTAAGTAACTTGCCCAAGTTAGAAGGGGTGGGCCTGGGATTCACACCCGAGCTTTAGGCCTCTACAGTGCACAGTTTTTAACTTGTACTTGAGTTGCATCATGACTACCTTCTTTGTGTGGTTTCCTGGAAGGCTTTGGACCAACTTAAAGATAGAGATAATAGTTATAAATGGATTTTTTAAAATGAAGTTTGTTTAAATAGTTATTTTATAGTTGACCTTTGTTTATTGTACATAGCCCTGAACTTCTGAGAATTAACAATGTAAATTATTTAAGGGTAGTAGAAAGTACAGACTAGTATCCAACAATTATCTGTTCATATTCCCTATATAATGATTTATTTGGTGCAGTTTATATTCTTGCTAAATATTGAGGTTTGAATAATCTAACTCTTGGTATTTGCTGTGGTTAATCTTAACAGCTGATTTTGAAATGGGTAGACATTTGGATAAATACAGTAGTGTTCATTAAAAGAGTATATTGCATTTATAATAAGCTGAT
The DNA here is from genome assembly GCF_030028045.1 of Hippopotamus amphibius kiboko. Classification (NCBI taxonomy): domain Eukaryota; kingdom Metazoa; phylum Chordata; class Mammalia; order Artiodactyla; family Hippopotamidae; genus Hippopotamus; species Hippopotamus amphibius. Next base: position 34,627,596 of record NC_080194.1, on the reverse strand, counting down.
TATTATGTCTCCTCATAACTAATAACTTTGCTCCGAGTTCTTCAAAATGATTGAATTCTGTGGCAACAAAGTCCTTGAGGACCAATTTTGACTAGTATTTGGGCATTGTCAAATGTTAGCCAGTAATATAAAAAAAAATGTTCATAATATTAAGCACTTCCTATGCCTTGTCTCATTTAATCCTCACAGTTTATCTCTATGGAGATATCAGGAAAAAGAGGTCAGGTAATCTGTTTAAGTTGACCTAGTTGGTGGCAGAGCAGTACCATTGATTATAGAACCCAAGCTCTTAAATAATATTAATTGCTTTGGAAATGCTGATTGGTTGTGCCGTCCCAGTGAGAACATTTTAAAAGTTATAGACAAAAACGTGTTTATACTGCTTTAATGGCAAACCTTAACTATATTCTGTTGAATGTAGGCAATGACGTTTAATCAAGTAATCCAGACTGGGCCAGATGAAGAAGGAAGTGATGACAAAGCAGTTACTGCTATGGGAATCCTGAATACCATTGACACTCTTCTTAGTGTGGTTGAAGATCATAAAGAGGTAAGAAAATGATCCAGTGTTGTAAAGGGTTTAGGGAGTTTCAAGCCATTCTTCATCAGCTGTTCTGTGCTTTTTGGATGGCTCTGACTTACCTATTCTCTGGTCATCTTCTCACATACCTTGATTTTGCTCTTTTAACTATTACCCTTTTTGTAAGTACCTTATAAATATTTTAAAGGAATAGGAAGGAGGTATTTGTATCACCATGTCTTTACCTCAAGGCTCTGGGATTTGGCTCCTTCTTAGGGTTACTTTTTTCAGATCCAAAATCGGTGATTCCTAGGAAAACATACTCTTCCTAGTTTTCCTTTTTAATTTTTTTTAAAAAAATTTTTAATTAGGGTATAATACATATAATACATACCACTTTAACCATCTTTAGGTGTACAGTTCAGTGTTATTAAGTACATTCACATTGTACAGCAATCACCATCATCCTCCTAGTTTTCTTCTTTTACTGTTGTCTTTCGGAAAGGTAAGAGAATTGTAATCATGAATTTTAAAAATGGAATTATTTAAAACATATGGAAAAGAGTAAAAAATAGAAAACTAACCAGTACTCCTTACCCACCACCTAAATTTATTAGATTTTTAACGTTTCATCGTATATCCTTAGACTTCCAGTAAGATAAGGTTGTAGATAGTTGTAATTGATATCATCAGGGCTCCACTTTTTTTTTTTTCTTCAAGAACATTTATTGAGATACAGTTGACATACAAACTGCATATATTTAAAGTGTACAATTTGATACCGTTTTTCTTATTAGTAATGTATATATGGCAATCCCAATCTCCCAATTCATTGAGGGCACCAGTTCTTAATCTTATTTCCCTACTTCCTTCCCTTAGAAGTAAGCACTGTCCTAAATTTGGTGTTTATAATTACAGTGCAGATATTTAAATCCATAAATCATGTTTACAGATTATCTACAAATTGCCTTTTGCAACAGGAAATTTTTAGTAAACTATTTTTGTTGTAGATTGTAATTGGAGGTAGCTAAAAACCATGAGGAATCCTGTAGCTACCTTGTGGTTAACAAATCAATTGTTTACTATATTTGAAAAGATGAGATGTATTGAGTATATGTATTCAAAATGGATGTCCTGCTTCTGTATCTGATTAGTAAATTTTATCTCATTTCCTCTCCCCTGCTTTTTAAACATTCTGATGACTTTCAGGGATTTGGGATCCAATAGAGGACTATACTGACAAAGGGGGAATTTTTATTTTCTGTCTCTCTTGTATGACTTGGGGGCATAGCTCACTATTATATAAATGCAGATGACTTAAAAGTTATTGGGAGTGGTAGGAATAATGCCTTCTTTTAAATGATTTTCCAGTAAGGTACTGATTTACATCTCAGTTACACTCAGTTATGTCTGGGCTGAATTAATCTGTTTACACACAAAAAGATTTTAGTTTCTCTGCAGAATGATGTGGCTCCTTTATTTTATTTTATTTTTTTGGCTCCTTTATTTTTATACTTACTTGCATTTTTCCAGGAATTTTTTTTTCTTTTTTAAATTAATTAATTAATTAGGTTGCACCAGGTCTTAGTTGTGGCATGGGAGCTCGGAGTCTTAAACACTGCACCACCAAGGAAGTCCCTTTTTCTTTCCTTTATAGGTAAACTATACATGTTATTTCCTGTGTTTGTCTCATTTTTAATGGTATTTCATTAAATTTCATTCCCTGTTGATTCACAATTTCATAATGAGTCATTTTGAAACAAAGGCTTAAAATATTTGTTAACAATATTGACTTTACATTGAAATACTTTGAATTATTATACATTGTTTAATAAGTCATTCAGTGTGCTGCAATTCCATATGATTGTTTTTCTTCTCTTTTAGATAACCCAGCAGCTTGAAGGAATCTGCTTACAGGTCATTGGAACTGTTTTACAACAGCATGTCTTAGGTATATACCCCTGATTGTGTTAAGAATATACTGTTTTGTAAGAGCAAGCATTGTCCTAATGACTGAGTATTCTCTTTTAGAATTCTACGAAGAGATCTTCTCTTTAGCACATAGTTTGACGTGTCAACAAGTGTCTCCACAGATGTGGCAGCTACTACCTCTGGTATTTGAGGTTTTCCAGCAAGATGGCTTTGATTACTTTACAGGTAAGTCAAGGTCATCATAGAGGATTTGATGAGGATTCACCCCATTTGTATTTAGTTTTAGAATATCATTTGAACATAGACTTTTGAATATTCTGAATGCTTTGTTGTTTGGATAAGTTATCAGTAGCAATTAATGTTCACAGATGACCCATAGCATTGATTTCCACAATACATTTGATTTAGTTATCACTCAAGTTATCAGCTGAGATCTTTAACACATATTCTTAGCTTCTGCCCCCATCAGTCTTCTGTGTATAATCTTTATGTTTAACCATTAAATATGAAGGAATGTACTTTAATAATAGGCCCGTTTTTACATTTAATTATAAATGAATAATTGAAAGTGAACTTTAGGGACAGAACGTTCAGACTTGCTTTCTTTTTCTGAGATTTTTCAGAAATAGCATTTATGTTAGTAAAGATATTTAACTGATGCTTTTTATTAATACAGATATGATGCCTCTGCTTCATAATTATGTAACAGTTGATACAGACACACTTCTGTCTGATACCAAGTACCTTGAAATGATATACAGTATGTGCAAAAAGGTAGGTCACTTTTAGTTAATATAAGAACATGTGAGGCTGGTGCTATAAAAAGTACAAAATTGTGAAGAGACATGGCACCACATTATGGTGAACATGTTATTATATGGGTCTGACAGAGCAAGGGCTTTAAGAGTTATAAACTAAAAATGGCTTTAATTCCTAGATCTCTCATTAATGGCTTTGACAAGTATTTGTTTTATGTCTGTCTGCCCTCTGATATTTAACTGGAGTTATAAATGTTTTTGATTTTAGAGTGCCTGGGGCTTAGCTTAGTTCTTTGCTAAGCTTTGAATCAAAAGAAGGAAAGAATCAAGAACTTACTTGAGAGATTTTTGAAAGGACCAGGAACAATTAGAGATGTTTTATAAAGAAAATTCTCAGACTCGCAGACATAGAAAACAAACCTATGATTACCAAAGGAGAAGTATAGGGGGATGAATTATGAGTTTGGGATTAGCAGATAGAAACTACTATGTATAAAATACATAAACAACAGGTCCTATTGTAATAAACCATAGTGGAAAAGAATATGAGAAAGAATATGTATATGTATGTACAGTATAACTGAATCACTTTGCTGTACACCAGAAACTAACAAAGCATTGTAAATGAACTATACTTCAGTAAGAAGAAGAAGAAAGAAGGAAAGAAACTCCTTGGAGGCTGTGGGGTTTTGGAGGCTATACAGTATTTATTTTAGTAAATAACAGGATTGTAAAATCCGAGGGTTCATTTAAAAAAGTCAAATGTACCTTGCCATTTTTGGAAAATCATAAGATATACATATATAATATACACAAGGTGAATGTTGCTTTTTTTTAAATGCTTAAACAAGAGGTAGGAGATAAAATGGTTGAATTGGGGTCCTTTGGTATCAAAGTCAATGTAATTGGTAGCATATATATTCCTAACAGTATTTGTTGAGAGGTATCAGGCTGTTTAACACCAGGCATTTAAAAAATGATTTTGTTTCATGAAGTTTTTAGTTGTGTTTGTCATTGATGCCATTCCTTTATAAGCACTTGGTCACAAAATAATCATCTAGTTATGTTATTACTTATTGCCAATTATATTGTTTATGTTAATACTCTGGGAACAGAGATACCTATACCATCTACTTTTCCTATTCCAAAACACTTATCCTTAACCCTTACTTCCTCTAGTGCTAACAAGCACATGAAGTCCATGCTTTTATTTCTTATCTGGGGACAACCTTTGCTATCAACAGACTACCTCTTCCTGCTCATCTCACACTCCATTGTCATTATTTTTTTAGACATAGTGGTTGTCAACTTGCTATAGTCCAGAATGGCACTATAGGGGATGTGTTTTGATTATGTAGACCAGTATTGCAACTCCAAATCCTTACAGGTGCTTTAGACTATACTCTGTATAATGACTTGCAATCACTCATATTAATTAGAATATCCTAAATACTTAAGCAACTATGGACTGATTTAAGGGTTTTGTGACGTCTCCTTGCAGTTTATATTTTGTGTTGATCAGGTTCTTACAGGAGTTGCAGGAGAAGATGCAGAGTGTCATGCAGCAAAATTGTTAGAGGTCATCATTCTGCAATGCAAAGGGCGTGGCATTGACCAGGTCAGTGGAGCTATTAATGATTTGTGTTAGAGGATTCAGAGAGGGAATCTTTCCCTCCATTTTTTCTTTTTGGGCATTTGTTGTATATATTTTGTATGTTGTTTATTATGACACCTAGATAACATGTTAAAATAGTTTGTTTAAAATTTAACCAGTATTTAATAAAGATCATATATTTAATATGTATGGAAATATGACTAGCAAGTTTTTTGGCTACTTGTTATGCAAGGATAAGTTTTGATAAGATTTTTTAAAGTGTATTATGAGAGTATTGTTTGCCACATTATCAATTTTTAGTAAGATAGATCTAGTCATTAAATTTCCGTGATCAGTTTCAGTGGGAATTTTTAAATCCAACTTTATTGAGACGTAATTGAAATATAACATCATATAACTTTAAGGTATACAGTGTGATGAGTTGATACATGTTTATATTACAAAATGATTACCACAATAAGGTTAGTTAGTAGGAATACTTGGAATCCATGATGCTATTGTGGTGGGCCTCTAATATCTCAGGGAAGATTAATTTTTCTTTAAAATTGGATTTTCCACTGAGATGCCTCAACAATAAAAATTATTGGACCATTTAATGGAAAAAGTGGTTAGTTGAGGCAACAAGAAAGTTAATATGAGTGGGTAGTTAACAGCTGTTTTATTTAGAGTTTTGGAATGTTTGCTTTCTCTACAGTGTATTCCCTTATTTGTGGAAGCAGCTTTAGAGAGACTGACAAGAGAGGTGAAGACAAGTGAACTTCGAACAATGTGCCTGCAAGTTGCCATTGCAGCTTTGTATTATAATCCACACCTACTTCTCAACACCTTAGAAAATCTTCGCTTCCCTAATAATGTTGAACCAGTTACAAATCATTTTATTACACAGTGGCTTAATGATGTTGATTGTTTCTTGGGGTAAGTGATATATATTGGATCTTTGTTTATTTAACTTTGTAAAGAACTCTGCAAAATCTTTTTTAAAGGGAAAGAAGAAAATATTTTATTTTATTTTTTAGGCTTCACGACAGAAAGATGTGTGTTCTGGGCCTGTGTGCTCTTATTGATATGGAACAAATACCACAAGTTTTAAATCAGGTTTCTGGACAGATTTTGCCAGCTTTTATTCTTTTATTTAATGGATTAAAAAGAGCATATGCCTGCCATGCAGAACATGAGAATGATAGTGATGACGACGATGAGGCTGAAGACGACGATGAAACAGGTAAGGGCTTTGCAGTGGAAGAAGCCAGTCTTATTAGCTAGTTAGAAATACCACTGGACTTGTTCTTTTAGCCCTTCTCCTAAAGAAATGTGGGATCACAGCCAAATGCTTTCATGTTCATTCATTCATAGACTCTCTCATCCAACCATTAGAGTGTACAGTCCACGAAGGCAGAAACTTTCAGCCATATCTACACTATGCAAAGCAGTTCTAGGCATAAATAGTTTTTAGTGTTGGCAGGTTTTTAGTGTTGGTAAACGTCTGTCTGTTAGTGCTAAAACCTAGCTATACCTACAGTATAAAATTAAATTAATTACATGTTGGCGAACACATTTCACCTGTAAGACACTTGTAAGAGTATACATTGATAGGATGTTGTTTAAAAGAAATTATTGTAATGGTTCCAAAATACGATAATTGCCATTTTTGTCTTTTATCACTTACTATCTTAGCTAGCCTTTAAAAAAAAAAAATCTCATAAAAGGTATTCTGTGGATATAACATAAACTATATTACTTTACTTTTGGTATTTGGTTTGGTGTATACCATAAGGCTCAGAGCACACCAAGTGCTGGTTCTCAAATTATGCAGCCCTTTTTCGAACTACTAGTATTAACAATTGTAGTTAGTTTTCTTAGATTTCTGTGAGGATTTTTTTCTATTTATTGCTGAATATGTATTTAAGCACCAATTCCTGGAATTCTTCCTTGAATTTATTCAGTTGTGATTTGTAATTTACCAACAGTGATCACTATCAGTGAGTTACAGTGAGTAACAATATTTCAGTGTTAACAAGAGTATCTTTTCATGACTTGGCAGAGGAACTGGGGAGTGATGAAGATGATATTGATGAAGATGGACAAGAATATTTGGAGATTCTAGCTAAGCAAGCCGGGGAAGATGGAGATGATGAAGACTGGGAGGAGGATGATGCTGAAGAAACTGCCCTGGAAGGCTATTCTACAGTCATTGATGATGAAGATAACCCTGTTGATGAGTACCAGATATTTAAAGCTATATTTCAAAGTAAGTTAACTTACTGTATGTGATTCAGATAGCTCCATATGATCCATTTTCTTGAATCAGTCTGTTCTTATTTATGTCTGCTCCTTACAGAAGGGATTTGGGGTATATCAAACCCAAACTAGAATATGATTTAGGATTGTTAGGCACAGTAACCAAAATTACTTCTACTGTTGCCTTAGCGATTCAGAGTATTTTCTTCATCCTATTATTTTACTTTTATTTAGATTGCAATTTTGAAATATGCACGTCATAGGAAAGTTATATAGATCAAAAAGTTTATACGACAGTTTGTCTTTCCTACTTCGATTTCTAACCTCCCAGCTTTCCCCAGAAATATCTATTCTTACATCTGTTTCTTGTGTTTATATATTTGTGTATCCCCACCCCCCACCTCCCCCACTGGCTAAACCCATGCTTACCTATCTGAGAATCTGACCCATTTATAACATTATGGTCTTGGAGCCTCTATTCTTTTTTCCTGTTCACAGTATGTGGCTACAGAATACTAGGTGCCAGTTTTTTGTTTTTACCATCATTTACTTGGATATCAATAAAATATAGCATCTGTGTTCTTTAACCCAGCTTAAGAAATTAAAATTGGCACTATATTTGAATATCCTTTCCCTCCAGAGTTAACTACTGTGCTATTTTATCATTCCTATGCATTATTAACTTTATGTAGAATAAATTCTCTGATAACCAAAGCATTAATTTTTGAAGCCCACAACAAAGCAGTTTTGATGCAAGGTTGCAGAAACGCAAGGAATTGTATCTGAGCTACATGGTAGGATGCAAGAATTGACTGAAGTGCCAAGAACTTATTGACTGGCTTTTGTCCATGACTTTGTATTTTCTATACTTAAAACACATGTTAATCCCTAAAGGATGGTTTATAATAGAAGGCTCATGCACAGTAAATGCAATAAAGTAGAAATAGAAAATCATGAGGAAATCAGTTTTCATTCTTGGAATTACTCTGTAAAAAAAAAAAAATTTATTTTGTGGAAAGCCTTTACAGAGAATATTTTCTCTCTTTCTCACTCAGCACACACATACACCCCTTTATATAGCTAATTGAAATACAGAAATAGTCAGACTTGGTAGTATTATGTATCAACTTATCTAGTGCACGTTTTCATTAAACACTGAGATTTTTAACACCTGATCTTGTGACATGCTGGGAAATTTTTTTTTTCTTTGTCACAGCTTGAGTTTGACCCTTATTTAGGCTATACTATAAAAATGTGTGAGCATTTTAACTTAAATACTACAGGGCACCTTTCTATGGAAAGACAGTACATATATTTAAGAAAGGTTTTTGAATAAGCAATGCAGGAAAAACTAAGACATTTATTATGTACCATTCACCCCTTTCTTAAGGCTTCTTATTTTTTTTTAATTTAAGAATTTCAGAATTCTATCCATAGTAACCATGTTCATTTTCAAGTTGCTTTAACTCTGAATCTTTAAGTGGTTTGGGTTAACTTTATTTCTAGTTTCCCTAGTTTGTTACTTAACTATATAACAACTGGTTTAGGCTCTAAATTTTTATTTACTAGAGGTAAGAATTATGAGCATGATTGGAATTTTGAGGCATAATGCTAAACCAGAATTTTTTTCCTGTGTCTTTTTCTCACAAGTAATTTAAAATACCTTAGATTATTATTGGGAGAATATAAACTAGATCAGAATTTCAGTACTGGAGATAGAGTAGAGGAACAGAAAGGAACTACCAGGACTCCCTTATTGCCCTTTTCTCCCTTGTTTTCTTTTTGATAGCTATACAAAATCGCAATCCTGTGTGGTATCAGGCTCTGACTCATGGTCTTAATGAAGAACAAAGAAAACAGTTACAGGATATTGCAACTCTAGCTGATCAAAGAAGAGCAGCCCATGGTATGTTAATTGATCTCAACCCCTCTTTTTTTCTTTTTCTTTTATTAATATTTATTTATTTGGCTGTGCCAGGTCTTAGTTGCAGCATGCAGGATCTTTGTTGCCACATGCAGGATCTTTAGTTATGGCGAGCAGGGTCTTTTAGTTGTGGCATGCTGTGGCATGCGGGATCTAGTTCCCTGGCCAGGGATCGAACCTGGGCCCCCTGCATTGGGAGCGCAGAATCTTAGTCACTGGACCACCAGGGAAGTCCTGACCTCAACCCCTCTTTAATGCAATTAATGACCTTGATACAGCTTTATAATTTAAGTGATTTAAAATTATATAAAAGCTACAGTTGTTGGAGGTGATAAGAAATTCACTCCAATCTGTAAGAATGAAAAAAGGAATTTTAGTTTTGGCCACAGTTTCCTGATTTTAAGTATAGTTGGAGACTACTTTCAGTGTGCAGTAGCTTTAATAAGGTTGCTAAATCTCATGGGGCTGGTTTGATAGTAGAAGATTCTGTTAAAAGTGTAAATTTTAAAGTTATGAAAATTGCAATTTCTTAAAACTATATTAAAGACATATATAATTTCTTTTCATCATTAAACACTTCAGTATGCCTTTCAATATAGGGCGTTTCAGATAATATATTTATAGCCTAATAGTTTTCTATAGGTCTTAATACTATGAGTCAGAGTAGTTTTGTATTCACAGAGGGTCCTCCTTATAAAAAAGGCACAGCTTTCTAAAGTATTTATATTTGAATTCTTTTTAAACAATGGGAGGTGAAAGTTAGCTAAGGAGTCTGCAGTATACAAGAGAGTTCATCTTCTCTACATAGTATATACTCCTCTCTTTCTTCTATACATTCGGAGGGAGAATAGAGGCCAAAGTTTGGAATGGCTAATACTGGTGGTTAAGCTGTTGTTAATGTCTGTCAATTCCTTCTGTTCTCTAGAGGAATAAGATGATTGAATACTCTATTTAAACATTCACTCATTTGTTTTTCTAGAATCCAAAATGATTGAGAAGCACGGAGGATACAAATTCAGTGCTCCAGTTGTGCCAAGTTCTTTCAATTTTGGAGGCCCAGCACCAGGGATGAATTGAGTTACCACTTTCTTTCCTGCAGTGTGATTGTAGTGAAGAGCTTGTGTTCCTCCTAGTAGCGGTTCCAGAACTGGTTCATGTTATCTACTATAAACTAATTGATCAATAGATGGACATAAAAAACCCAGGAGGTGGGACCTGATCATGCAACTTGGCACTGAAAATGAATCCAGAGGGATTTTGGTTGGGGAGGGAGGTAACTTGGGGGGCGGGGAGTATTTTCTTTATTTTTTGAAGAAAGTTAAGATTCTGACTGAAAGTTCAAGTGACACTGTGGAAATCTGCAACAAGAGGGGATGTCATGAAGGCAGCTTTTCTTTTTCTGAGGAAAAAATAGGCATGGGCTACAGGACTATTTAAAATGTCTCATTTACAGTATAAGCTCAAAGGTAGATGTAATTTTTACACCTATGAGTATTTGTCTGATTTCTGTCTCTTACTCACCATTGGGTATCTATTCTTTATATGTAAATAAGATAAGGTAATCGATAGCCTTATTCAGTCTTCATCATTTTCATTCATCAAAGATTGTTCCTATGTAGATTATTGGACATTTATTGTAGCACTACATAACTGATTAAAAAAAAATCTGTAAATGAATTAGCACTTTCATATTGAAACAAGCCTGCTAGCCTATGTATAAAATAGCAAAATGTTTGCTGTTTATAAAAAGATGGGATGTAATGGGGTGGGGGGCAGGGGTAATTTCAAGTTATTAATTTAAAAATGAACTAGCAATTTTGTACCTGGTGACTTTGTGGTGCACTCACCTCTGATAGTGACTTGAATTCGGTATGTTAAAAGGGGTTAGTGATATTTCATTGCTGCTAAAAATGGCAACTCCCTCTGTGTCCTGTTTTTTCTTAAAGCTCTCAGTGTACAAGTGGATATTTGAATACAAGACCTTACTGTAACAAATAGGAAAGGTGATATTTGAAGCATGTAAATTGGATATAAAGTTCTACTCTTAAAGAGTTGATAAAAGAGTATGGCTGAACATCTATATATGCAATCTATTAAAAGAACTTAATTCGGCTATTATGTCTTGATTTGATTGCAGTTTTTTCCTAATTATAAATTTTTTCTTCATTGATCTGTTTTTATCTTGTACCTAGAGAAAGAACACAAAATGCACACTTTTAAAGTTGACATTTAATGCCTGCCCACCTCCCTTTCCCCATCTCCTCTTCCCCTCTTGTTGATGGTGGTATCTGGTCTTAAATAGATAGGCTGAAGGCACAGGGTTCCCTCCAAAAACCACTATTGATACCACTGCAAAACAAGCCAGCAACAAGACAATGTAGAGAGGTTGGCTTGCTTCCCTCTCTTCTAACTGCATGTTCAAAAATAAGCTTTTATTGATCTTAAACATCTGTCAGATGAGTCATAACATTGGGTTATTTTTTTATATACATGTATACGTACAATATTTCAAATTGAAAGCAACATCTCAATGGATTGAAAACTATTAAGTGCTGTTGTCTATAACAGACCAGAAAATTTATAGCTGTAAAAATGAAACAAATGCACATTATTTAAAATGCATAATGAAGAAAACCCATTGGTGTTGTGTTTTTCTTGTATGCCAATAATTAAGCCACTACTGTTGGCACTGTTTGGTTTTCTATTTTAACACTGAAGGAGTGAAAGTATTTCCTATATTTATGAATTTACTATGAAAATCTTGGCAAAAAAAGAAAAAAAAAATCTGTCTAAAATGTGTGGGTAAAAACTGTTAATCAAGTGTGTTTCTACTTTCTTCCCCCCCAAGCTGGAAACCATCTGTAAACCCTAGGTTGCTTCAGGGGATTTCACTATTATATAAAATCAATAAAATTAAAATGGAGTAGTTGTATATATGCAACATTGTGTACAGAGGGGAGATATTGAATAGTATTAAACATTTGTCTTCCTTTGTTTTATCCCCTACCTAATATCTAGGCTACTTTTTTAAATTTCAAACTTCACTGCTCTTTGAATTGATAATTCCAATTTTCACATTGTTATTGGAAACCATATCTAATAAAGGTTTTAGTTATTCCCATGCACAGTATGAAAATTCTCGTTTGCTGAGGTTTTGTTTCAAGAAAATGTATTGGTATGTCTTTGAGAACAAGTTTTATTGTCTCCTCTGTCATACAATCCAAACTAATACACGTTTATGGATTTTTGACTGAAATGAAAGACCTTAAAATTAAACTATATTTAATATTAAATATTGTTCTAATGATAGTTTCTAATGCATCAAATATATACCTCGATTATTTATTTTCAGTATTTCGTTAAATATAACATCAGAGTTTCTTATAGATTATGCATCTTGATATGTGTCAGTGTTTTTAAATAAGGTTATAGGACTTAGGTAACTTTTCGAGAGTAGTATTTATAAACTTGTAATTAGTTGCATGTAGATTTTATTTATTTAACATACAGCCTTTCCCACAGTTTCACTAACTATAACCTATTTTTTAATTTATACAAGTTAATTCTGATTTTGTTTGGGTTTCAGTATTTGTCTTTTTTAATGACTGACATTAGCATAAAGTCTTCACTTTTTTGTAAACTTAAGCCACCCATTTTTATAAAAGCTATTCGTTTATCAGTGTTAAATAAAGGATGTTACTCTATTTCTCTGCAGGTAACAGAATGGTGATTACTAATCCATATCAAGATAGTGACTGCTATGTTCACCTCTGGAAGAGACCAGAGTGTAGAGTAGGGGTGGCCATACCACAGCGCTATGGCTATATGCTGCTATTCAGTCCCAAATGTAGTCCCTGAAGCAAGCGTGGAGAAAAAGTCATTAGGAATTGTATTAATATAAACCATGTCTTTGGGAAGATCTAGCACAATGACTTAAATATAGTAGGCATTCCTTAAGTGTTTGTAAAATGAATGACCTAAAATTACATTAAAATGTATTGGTTATAAAAATGTCAGTTCTGTTCTATATAATTTTAAATTTTGGTGAAGGTTATCTGAATATTTATCAGTATCCCTCCTGAATTCTAGGTTTTACCCTTGAAGAGGTTGGCCACCCTTCAGATAATAGCACTTCATACCTTGGTGCATGTGGTTTTTACAAAGGGAAACTAGGTATCCCCCTAGAAATCCAGAACTTGATTACTTTGAGAGGAATAGCTTTCAAGTAACTTTTTTTGAGAGATAATGCCCCCTCCAGGTTTTTTGGTTTTTGTTTTTAACTTATTTATTGGCTGCATCATGGGGGCTTTCTCTAGTTGCATCGAGCTGGGGCTATTCTTTGTAGGTGCTCAGGCATTCTCATTGTGGTAGCTTCTCGTTGCAGAGCATAGGCTCTAGGCGTGTGGGCTTCAGTAGTTGCAGCACATGGGCTCAAAAGTTGTGGCTCCACGGGCTCTAGAGCACAGGCTCAGTAGTTGTGGCTCATGGGCTTAGCTGCTCCGCAGCACGTGGGATCTTCCTGGACCAGGGATCAAACCCATGTCCCCTGCGTTAGCAGGCGGATTCTTAACCACTGCACCGCCAGGGAAGACAGGCGCACTCCCCTCCCCCTCCGCCCCAGGTTTTTTAAAGGCACAAGTGATAATTACTTTATGTATCTATAGATTCTGCTTTCATGTATAGATTGAAATTTGTCAGTTACACTTGGTATTTAAATGCTTCCTACTAGAGTCTTTTTTTTAAAGTTTCTTTTAACATCCTTTTAACAAACTCAAAAAGAAATAAAAAGGAATTTCTTCAAGCTGAAAAAAAGGCATCTACCAAAACCGTAAAGCTAAATGGACTTAACGATGAAAGACTGAAAACTCTTCCCCCTAAGATCAAGAACCGTGCAAGCATGCTCCCTGTTGCCACTTCTGTTTAGCAGTGTACATAAAGGTTTAGCCAGGGCAACTAGACATCCAGATCAGAAAGGAAGAAGTAAAGCTATATTCACAAGATGACATGATGCCATAGAAAACCCTAAAGAATCCATACACACACAGAGTTAATGACTTTGTCAAGATTGCAAGACATAAGATCAACACAAAAATCAGCTGTATTTCTCTACAGTAAGGAAAGTGAAATTAAGAAAACTCCATTTACAATAGCGTCCCCAGAATTCTTAGGGATAAATTTAACAAAAATGAAAAACTTACACTCTGAAAATGACAAAACACCTAGAGACATCCCATGTTCAAGAATTGAAAGACATACTGTTGTGAAGATGGCAATACTCAAATTGATCTGCAGATTCAGTGTAATTCTTATAAAAGCTACTTTTGCAGGAATTGACAAACTGATCCTAAAATGTGTGTGGAAATACAAGGGACTCACAGTAGTCAAAACAATCTTGAAAGCAAACATGATGTAATAATTATGACATTAGTACTGAGAGTCCAGAAATAAACCCTTAAATTTGTGGTTAATTGATTTTTAAATAAAGGTCCCAAAACCAATGTAGGAAAGAATCTTTTAAAAATGGCTCTGAGACAGCTGGGTCTCTACGTGTAAGAACATGAAGCTGGACCCTTAACACTATATAGAAAATAATTCAAAGTGGTTTAAAGATTTCAATGTAAGCTCTCAAATTCTTAGTTAAAAATATTGGTGTAAATCATTGTGACTTAATTAGGTTAACAGTTTCTTAGATATAACACCAAAGGAGAGGCAACAAAAGAAAACACAGATGACTTGGACTTCATCAAAACTTGTAACTTTGTACTTTAAAGGACACTTTTGGAGAAAGTGAAAAGACCCCAAAGAATGGGATAAAATATCTGCTAATCTTGAATATATACACAACTCTTAGAACTCAACAATAAAAACCCCAATTTAAAAACAGTAAGGAATCCAAGTAGACATTTCTCCAGAGAAATAAATGACCAGTATCAGGAAAAAATGCTTAGCATTGCTAGTCATTAGGGAAATGCAAATCAGAATTCATGATGTGATATTTCATACCTACTAGCATGTCTGTAATCAAGAAGGTGCACAATTACAAGTATTGGTGAGAAGAAGAAATTGAAGCCCTCAGTGTTGATAATGACTTAAAATGCTTATCTGTTGTGTAAAAGTTTGGCAGTTCCTCAAAAGGTTGAAAATAGTGTCACCCAGCAATTCCACTCCCAGATATATATATCCAAGAGAAATGAACATATGTGCACACAGGAACTTGTACCCAGTTGTTCATATGAGCATTATTACAGCCTAGAGGAAACCACCCAAACAGCCATCGATTGGTGAATGGATAAACAAAATGTGGTTTATCCATACAGTCAGGTATTTGGCAATAAAAAGGAATGAAGTACAATTACGTGGTACAGCGTGGATGAGGCTTGAAAACAAAGTGAAAAGTCAGACACAAGATTCCATTTATATGAAATATCTAGAATTAGCAAATCAATAATAGATTAGTGGTCGCTGGAGCAGGGGTGGGAAGAGGGAATGGAGAGTGAGTGCCAATGGGCATAGGGTTTTTCTGTTGGGCATGATGAAAATGTTTATATTTCTCTAACATGAAATATTTATTCATTAAATACAAATTAAGATCCAGCTATACCCATATCATAGGGAAAATAGTCTTAAGAGATTGTATTCCCCCAATATTTTGTTTTGCTACCAGCTGCTCATTTGTTTTTTAAATTCCATCACCCTATCAAACAGCCTTATCGGGTGCCAAAGTTTGGCAGTGTGGGTAGCGGGAGCAATCTTCAGGGGCTTTAGATTGATAGCATTTTGTAAATTGAGTTCACTTTCCTCTTAGTTTGCCACTAAAATAAACCTAACACACATTAACCACAACTAGTAACCTTGGAGCTCCCTTATTGGGTGATACTTTAAAAGATGTAGTGAATGAATGAGGTTATTTAGTGATCCAGGGGTAGAGCTAGTAAAATGGTAAAATTGCACATACTGGAGTTATTATAGATAGCTTGAAATGAGGGGAACCATGCAATTAGCCACTAACAAAACATTACCAGTTGTATTATACCTATGCTTATGTCAGCATATATTACTGAGAACCATATATCTGAGATTGGAAAGGAACATTTTTAGTAACTTCCTTATACACTTCCAAAAGTATGTTCTAATTAAGCTCTGATTAGTGCTTTCAGTGTGGAAGCTGAGTGAGATTAAACTGAGTTTATTCTAGACTAAGGACCCTTAATTGTGGGTCCATGAGCCCTATGAAACTGCGAAGTCTTTAGTATATTTTTCAAAGCTTGCATCTGAATCTCAAAGGAGTTGTCAACTGTTTAAGAACCCCTGCTGTTGACCATTAAAGTGAGAAATGGAGAGAGATGGGCTAACATTTATTAAGCACTTGAAAACTCTCTCTTGATAGGCACCGTGCTACATTTATCTACATTCTCATATATCCTCCCAATCATACTGTGCAATGTATTTTTACTTTGCAAATGGGGCAAAAGTTTCTAAGACAAGTGACACATCTAACAGCCACAGCTTTCAATGGAGAGCAAACTACTAGTATGGTTTTAAATATTTTCGTGTTTTAAGAAAAGAAAAAAAAGAAAAAACAAAAGAAAAAAATTTTAAAGAAAAATTCAAGGCTTAAAAAAATTAAATTCATAATAAAAATTTATTATAAACCTATTACGAAAATAATTTGATAACTCAGTCACCTTTTCCTAGACATAATTACTTTCAAGAGTTGAATGCATTATTTCTCCTTTTTCTTTGTTTTTGGCTGTGTGCCTTGGGGGATGTTAAGTTCCTTGACCAGAGATCCAACTCTAGCCCTAGGCAATGAAAGAATGGAGTCCTAACCACTGGACCACTAGGGAATTCCCTTAGTATCTTTTCTCTATACATATAATACTCTAATAGTCACATCATTGTACAAATATGCCAAAATCAACCAATTCTCCAGTTTTGAGTTACTGAAAGAAATGTTTTTAAAAACATGATGGCAAAAAACAACCAACCAAAAAACCACAAACAAACAAAAATAAAATGATGGCAACTGTTTTTGAAGGGGGCTAGAAATAAATTAGCCTATTTAGAAAACTGGGGAAAAGGTCCAGCTTTGCGTAATAGCATGGACTGGCACTGATTCGCGGTGAAATGTTTTCAAGCTGTTAATTTGCTAAGATGTAATAAGATACGAAGGAAAGAAGGTGATTTAGGGAAAATGTGAAGATTATGGATGGCCCTAAATACTATGTACATGTGAACTCTGTTCTATGTCAGTGGTGAATACTGTAACACCAAGGTCCATGACCTGTGACAAAATCATTATTAAGGTTTCTCTCCCAATCAGATTAGAATTATAGCATCCTATCCACCACCGCCATTCAATGTTTACAACCACTCAATAGGTCCTGGGGATACAAAGATGTCCTGTAACTGCAATCTACAATTACAGGGTGATTTTTGACTTCCTTTTGAGATTCTGTATTACCGTGTTTTAACATACTAGAAGTTCAGGACTTAGTAATAAATGACTAAACTGCATAAAAATATTCTGATTATTTTAATAACATTTCTGATTATAAAATACAGATATAACATCTGGAAGGTACAGAAAGTACAAATTAAAACACCTTGTTTTGTCATCTGAACTCTCTACTCTGAAAGACAGAATGTCTCCGGTGGGTACAAGACTGTTTTGAATGAGCCAATCTCTCCAATTTCGAGCATCCTAATCCAATTTTATGTGCCACATTTTTTATTCTTATAAGGGCATAAAATATAATAACTACTTTAAATTTCTAAAGCGTATGTGTTCAAACGACACTCAAAGTCCTATTTTCCTTCCAATGGCGTTTGGGCACCAATTACGCAGTGATACCTTGGTTAGGGTCAGCCTGCCCCTCACTCCCTGCCAAAAAGAAGGAATCGTTGAAATCTCAAACCAGACTCGGGTGTAAATCAAAACACTTTAATTATCCTCACTTAGGCCATTCCATAATCACCTGAAATGCAGATACTAAACCACACATCATCCAGCTCTCTCCAGTTTTTGTAAGCAGGACACAAATCTCCAGTTACAGCGGGGCCATCCTCCGTATTCTCTTAGTAACTCCAACCTACACGTGGAACACCCGATTTACCAAATCTTGAGTCTACACACTTTATCTCATCTTTATTCAGCCTGGCTGCCAAAACACACGAATACATACGGAGCACTACTGAAATGACTACTATTTCCATAGCTTAGAAAAAGTTTGGGTTGAGAGCTACAAGAAACATTACCTAATCTTCACAACTAATTTGAATCCACTCTTACTACCGGGGAGGTTTGAAAAGACCGAGTCTTTCCCCACCCTTATAATTCGCCACACACACAAAAGTGAAAGTAAAAGAAGTTAGCGACACCACTACAGACGACTTCAAAATTTGAATCTAAGGAACATGAAAACGCAAAAGCATTCGCAGTGTCTCCCTGCAGAGTCCAAGACCACCGCCCCGTTGTCGAGCTCCGCCGGAGCTTCAGCTGAGGCAGGAGGCTCATCCTCCTACCAGTGACGATGGCCCCGACGACTGGAAAAGCAAAGGTAGACCTGGTAGCCAGCGACACGCACACAGCAGCTCTCGGAAAAGCAGAGCCTCCGCCCAAGGCCAAAGGCCTCAGCTGGCACCGAGAGCCCCCAGGGAGCAGTCAGGCGTCCCATCCTGTCCTACCCCACCCTACCACTTCCCTCCCGACGGGGCGACACTCGTCAATTGCTAGGCAAAGCCCGACCGGTCTCCAGAAGGCGCTTCATCTAGCCCACCGGGGGAGTCAAGGCCACCTCCTAGCCCCTGTGGGGAAAATGGCGCCTGTCAACCCTTCTCCCTCCCGGCTAGTCACAAGGACCAGCCTCCCTCCCTCGCTACAAAATGGCGCCTCCTGCTGAGGCCCCAGAATCGGCATAATTCACTTGTCAGAGAGGCGGTGTCGCGCTGGGATGAGCTGTTCTGTCAGCCAGTCAGAAGCAGAAACTCTGGTTCCGCACTTTGCGTAAGCCACTCAGGCGCTGGCTGCAAGGCCAGGCGAGGCTGACGTCAGGAAAAGGGGCGAGGATAAGGCGGTCTCCTTTCGCGTCGCCTAAATTTGAGCCAATGGCAAGCAGGAAGCGTCCAGTGAGTGACGTAATGACAGCCCAATGGAGACCGGGGGCGGGACTCAGACCCACTATGCGGGTTGCGGGGCCTGGGGGCCGGGCGGCTGTTTCCTGTCCTGGTGCATGGTGGTCGGACGAAGGAATTGTTGGAAAATTTTCTCGGAGGTTCGTATATAAATGTGTTTTTACCCAGTGTGCATTATTCTCCGCCCGGCCGCCGCCCTCAGCGCGGCGGCGCGGGCCCGCTTGGGCCCGGGCTCTGACTCCAGCTGCTCAGCCTCCGCCGAAGGCCTTGCCGATCCTACGGCCGGCCGCGGTAGCCGCGCCTGGGCAGAAGCGGAGTTTATTAATAACCCGCGGCCGCCACTCTGGGGCGGCTGAGCTTTTCTCACTGAGGACGCACCCCACCCCCCCTTGTCTCTGCGCATTGCGCCCCGCCTGTTCCCCTCAGGGGACCGTCGAGGGGAGGGAGTGAAGAAGGGGAGGGTGGAGCCCTCGGGAGCCTGGCGGCGCTTCTCGGCCTGACCTCCGCGCGGAGCGAGTCCCCAGGCGCCATCGAGGCGCAGGTCCCCCGGCTGGGACGCTGGGCCCCTGTCGGCACCAGGCCCCAGCTGGGGCGCCGGCGGCAGAACTGGCCGAGGGCCCGGTTCGGGATCCCGCCTGCAGATCGTACCCAAAATTTCCTCCCACTCATATCGTGCACAGATTTCTTGTTTCCCTCACTTCAAAAAAATTTTTTTTTTCTTTAGGTCATTGAGGCCTAAAATCGAATATTCGAAATTGTCAATTTTATCATTCTCCTTTTTTCTCGGTTTTGGCAAAGAGTGAACGAATCCTTTCGTTGCTTTGTAACATTTTATGTGGAACGTAAATCAGTTTTTATTCTCACCCCTTTGGCTTTTTTTAACATTAAGTTTCGCATTAGCGAAGTAAGAAGTAGTTGAGAATACAGTCGCTAAACTGATTATTTGTTTAAGATCAATTTAAGACTTTGGAAGTGTCTAATCAGCTGATATAATCCAGTGGGGATGTGGTGAAAAATTGTAGGTTCGAGGCTGTGGTCGGCTTTGTGCTGAATCTTACTAGAAGATACTTGTGTGTTACTGTAGTTGACAAAAACCTGTGCAATATATAATATTTTCTCTTGCTAAGTGTGTAGTTTCAGTTCAGTAAGAGAATAGGTAATGAGATCATACAGAACCTCCGGTAAGATAGGTAACTAATTATATCCAGGTGTATTTTAATTACTTTGGAAATTATTTAGTGTACAAATACTTGAGTGCCTGTTTTTTCCACAGCCACCTTTTTTTTTTAATAATAGCTTTATTGATAATTTACTTATCTTTACAATTCACCTATTTAAAGTATGTATAATAATTAGGTAGCTTTAATGTATTCACAGAGTTGTGCAACCATAACCAGAATTTTAAAATATGTTCATCACCCCCATCACCAGAAACTGTACCCATTAAGTTACTACCCATTTTCCCATAACACTCCTTCCCCAAGTACTAATCTACAAATTTGTGTATTCCCAACATTTTGTAGAAAAAGAATCACACAGTATGTGGACCTTTGTGACTGGCTTCTTTCATTTAGCATGATATTTGCAAGGTTCATTCATATTATAGCATATATCAATATTTCCCTTCTTTTCATTGCCAAATATTTCATTGTATGGATATAATACCTTTTATTTATCCATTCATCTGTTGATGGATATTTAGGTTCTTCCACCTTTTGTCTGTTATGCATAATACCATGAACAAACGTGAAACAAGTTTTTGTGTGGATATTTGTTTTTATTTCTCTGGTGTACATATATCCTACGAGTAGAATTTCTTGGTCATATTTGGTTATGTGGTAACTCTGTGTTTAATCTTGTGAGGAGCTGTCAAACTGTTTTCCAAGATGGCTGTATCATTTTACATTCCTACCAGCAGTGCATGAGAGCTCCCATTTCTCCATATCCTTGCCAACACTTGTTATTATCAGTCTTTTTGATGGTAGCCATCCTTGTGGGTATGAAGTGGTATCTCTTGTGATTTTGATTCGCATTTTGCAATGGCTAATGGCACTGACCATTTTTTCATATGCTTATTGGCCATTTGTATATTTTCTTTTTAAAAATGTCTGTTTTGGTCTTTCCCCCATTTTAAAATTAGATTGTCTATTATTGAGTTCTAAGAGTTTCTTATATAAAGGTCCTTTATCAGATAATATGATTTGCAAAATGTCCATTGCCCTTTGCTGCAAGTTGGGATATTGCTGTGAAGTAAGGATTCATCATATTCTTCATGGAAAGATGACCTAGCTGTTTTGGGGAATTTGTGCCTCTACTATTACTTCAGCTGTTATTAAATATTTATAATAGATACAGTTTGTGATCATGTGAGGAGAACTTTCTGAGTCCTGATGTTCTTAATGTTACTTAATTGTGAAGTTTTTATCTAGTTTTTGTTTTTAATCTGAGGTTTTACCCAGTTCTGAGTCTTATTGCTCCTGGCTTTATTTCAGGACATAGTGATTTTTTAAAGAGTTGGGTTGCTTGTGTCATTGCATTTTGCTTAATTTGCATGTTAAGGGATGGCTTTTGTGAGAAAGTGTTTTAAACTTTATTGTACTGTCAAAATCAAAGTGATTTTGTTTTTAAGGTGATTTTAGACTGAAAATCTCCCTCTTCCACATAGAAATAAAAAATTGAAAACAATGATACACCTTTCTCCGTACTTTCCCATAAATCGAATCCCATTTTAAAACTGTGCCGCAGGTGGATCTCTGTACCCTGTGGAAATAACTTGTCCAGTAATGGGAAGACACAGGCATTTAACTCCAAACTACATTTTTTGTACTTAAGATATCACTTTATGGGAATTCCCTGGTGGTCCAATGGTTAGGACTTGGCAATTTCACTGCTGTGGCCTGGGTTCACTCCCTGGTCCGGGAGCTAAGATTCCACAAGCCGCAAGGTGTGGAAACAAAACAAAACAAAAAAACTCACTTTACTCAGCGCTTAACTTTGGCTAGGTGCTGAGTTAAATGATTTGTGGAGTGGTGTGCATATGCACATAAACTTATCGTCACAGCAAACCTAAGTTAAGTACTGGAGTTATCCCCGTTTTGTAGGTGAGTCAACTGAAGTTTAGAGTAACTTGACCAGCTATTACACAGCAAAGCTGGGACTTGAACCTGTGACTGGCTAAAAAGCCCAGTCTCTGAGCTGAGTTATTCAGTAACCTACCAAGCACCAACCTCTTTAACTTTTTAAAATATAGGATGTTTATATTTCCTAGAATGATGCAGTATTTTGGCTACTGTACATACTGTGGCAGAGGATGGATATTGTACTGTTTATATACATCTTTAAGTTAAATAATGATGAATGCATTTGTCCTTGTTTTGAAAATATAGGAATCTACATAGTATGAATATAATGTCAGAAGAAGCTGGAATCATTTTAATTAATGGCAGTTTATACATGCTATATACATAAAATATACAGTAACATAAGAAGTGAGGCACAATGAAAAGAGCATTGGAATAAAAGAGACCTAATCTTTAATTCTGTTTTAGGCAATTAACTAATCATGTCCTCATACCAGTTGTATTCATTTGTTTGACAGATCTTTAGTAATCGTGTACCATGTGTCGGACATTCTTTTATGCACTGGGAATTCAAGAGTGAACAGGACAGAGGGGGGCCTGCTATCATGGAACTTAGAGTTTACTTAGAAATTCTGAATAGTGGAACTTCCCTGGCAGTCCAGTAGATAAGATTGGCCTTCCAATACAGGGGGTGCAGGTTCAGTCCCCGCTCAGGGAGCTAAGATCCCATATGCCTCAAGGCCAAAAAACCAAAAAAACAGAACCAATATAGTAACAAATTCAATAAAGATTTTAAAAATGGTACACATTTTTAAAAAACCTTTAAAAAAAGAAATTCTGATAAGTGCTATGTAGAAAATAGAGTTCTGTGATAGAGAATAAGAGGGTGGTGGTAGAATGGATATTTTAGATAGGAGGTGACACCGAACAATCTGTGCAAAAGCATGAAAAGTTAGGTGTGTTCTAGAAGGTCAGCATGGCTGGATGTGTACAGTGGAGGACAGTTGAAAAGCACTCTGCAACATGTTATGTTAAACTCATTAGATGTTTATTGAACATACAATCTTAGGTGTCAAAACTCCAACGACCCCTGGGACACAGTACCTACTGTAGAACTAAGACTTATAGTCTAATTGGGAACACTGGATGTGGGAGTAAAGGACAGTAAGAAGAAGGAGGAACATTAGGTTATCAAGAATCAGAAGCCTTTCAGCCATAAACAAAGTTCCATAAACCTCACTTTCCTCACCTGTAGAAAGAAAACTGGCAGGGGCTTCCCTGGTGGAGCAGTGGTTAAGAATCTGCCTGCCAATGCAGGGGACACAGGTTTGAGCCCTGGGCCAGGAAGATCCGCATGCCTCGGAGCAACTAAGCCAGTGTGTCACAACTACTGAGCCTGTGCGCCTAGAGCCCGTGCGCAGCAACAAAGACCCAATGCAGCCAAAAGTAAAATAAATAAATAATAAAATAAATCTTAAAAAAAAAAAGAAAGAAAGAAAACTGGTGTGTTTTGAGTACATCTTGAGTGCTGAGGGCATTATGTACATTTATTTCACTTAATTCTTTTACAACAGCCCTATCAGGTGGATGTTCTCCCATTTTATCAAAAGAGGAAATGGAAGCTCAGCAGCAGGTTAATTGCCTGGAGCTGAGAGCAGGATTCAGATACATAGCAGGCCAGCAACTTATAAAGCCATGTACAGATGAAATCTATAGTGATTCAAACATGATTGGTAATTCAGAGTGACCAGGGCTACAAGCCAAATATCAGCAGATACTGTGGGATTCAGATGATGATGGACAGAGATCTTGCTAGTGAGCGACAGAGGGACCTGGAAGAGCCAGTGACAGTTAAAGGCTGTTCCCTGTGTCTGGACTGCCTTCTTTACTCTTCCTACCCCTAGGAAATGTTTACGTATCTTTTTATGCCCAAATTTACGTGTAATCATCTTTGCATACCTGAGGCAAAGTTAGGTGCTCCTTACTTTATGAATGCTTCTGTTTTATAGTAATGTTTTTTTTAAGTAATGTTTTAATTTCTTTTTAACTTATGGAATGTATACAGTAGAAATTAAAAGGCCTGTCCCCACTCCACCCTCATCTCTTGGTCCCATTTCTGAGAGGTAATGGTGTAAAAATTATGTATGTGTATGGATAGCAAGAGTTAGAAAAGAAAACCAGGAAACAAAAAGATTTGATTTGTTAAGCTATGGGCAATTACTCTTATTAACTTAAATTTTTATTATAATGTATGCAATGAAAATTCTAATGGCATACAAGACAAAATAAGATAGTTGGCAGTGTTATTGGACTGGAAGGATGAGAGACTGGAGCAAAGAAAGCAGTGAAGAGGTTATTGCAGTAGTTAATATGTGAGGAGTTGGAAAAGAAAGCTTTTGAAGGATAAAAATCATAGAGTTGAGGGGAATACCCTGGTGGTTCAGTGGTTAAGACTCTGCCCTCTCACTGCTGAGTGCCTGGGTTCGATCCCTGGGGAACTAAGATTCCGCAAGCTGCACAGTGTGGCCAAAAAATTAAAAAGATAAAATGCTTTGTCATACCAAGTTCCCGTATATGTGTTTCCATTAAGAAAAAGAATCATGGAGTTGACAGTTGCCTTGTGAATTTAAGAATGAGGGTTTAGTCAAGGATGAGTTTTTCTTTTTTAATTTTTATCGGCTGCATTGGGTCTTTGTTGTGCGTGGGCCTTCTCTAGTTGCAGAGGGCAGGGGCTCCTCTTCGTTGCAGTGTGCGGGCTTCTCATTGCGGTGTCTTCTCTTGTTGCAGAACACGGGCTCTAGGCGCATGGGCTTGAGTAGTTGTGGCACGTGGGCTCAATAGTTGTGGCTCACAGGCTCTAGA
This sequence comes from Hippopotamus amphibius kiboko, assembly GCF_030028045.1. Classification (NCBI taxonomy): domain Eukaryota; kingdom Metazoa; phylum Chordata; class Mammalia; order Artiodactyla; family Hippopotamidae; genus Hippopotamus; species Hippopotamus amphibius. The sequence continues at coordinate 34,602,533 of NC_080194.1, read as the reverse complement.
GCATACGCTCAGTAGTTGTGGCGCACAGGCTTAGTTGCTCCGAGGCATGTGGGATCTTCCTGGAGCAGGGCTCAAACCCTTGTCCCCTGCATTGGCAGGTGGATTCTTAACCACTGCGCCACCAGGGGAGCCCCAAGGATGACTTTTGATCATTTTTAAATGATCTGGGTTTGGTGGAAATAGCCAGGTCTATATGGTAAATTGATTAGAGTGGAAAGATGAGTTGGTGACCTTAATGGTGTGTATGAGATGTGTTGTGTTTAATTCAGATAGAAAAGATGTACAGTATTTTGGTATAAAATGAATGACATGGTGCATTCCTATGAGACCTCCTCAGCTACCTATTGGATAGTGTCTTCCCTGTCCTGTGGCATTTGTCCTTTCAAACAGAAATGCTGAGAGGAAAAAGAATCACTGGCAGACTTTTGGATCGGGCAGTTTGATTTGAGACCTAGGAATGTATGTAAATGTTTTTAGTTGATGGACTATAGATCTGTGTTTTTAAATCAGAAATGCCTGTTAGATTCAACTGAGGAGCTTTTTGTAAATGGACATGCTTGTTGTTGAGAAGATAATATTTAAGGAAAATATACTAGGAGATAAATATCTGTTATTAAAAGTCAGTTATTTAGGGAATTCCCTGACTGTTCAGTGGTTAGGACTCTGAGCTTCCACTGGAGGGAGGGGCCATGGGTTCTATCCCTGGTCAGGGAGCTAAGATCCCACATGTGGCAGCGCAGCCAAAAACAAATAAATAAAAATGTTTTTTAAAAGTCAATTATTTAAAATCTCCTTTAGAAATTATTTCTTGTCTTCCTTTTTTGTGGAAAACAACTTTCAGAAGGAAAAGGGGATTTTTTTTTTCTCTTTTTTTAAATTGAAGTCTAGTTGATTTACATTATTACTCTTTTAAGGTGTACAACATAGTGATGATTCAGTATTTTTATAGATTGAAATTTTTTATTTTTAGCTTTTATTTTTATTTCTGTATTTTTTATGGAGTAACCTTGAAAACATTATGTTGAAGTGAAAGAAGGCAGTCGCAAAAGACCACATACTATGATTCCATTTACATGAAGTGTCCAGACTAAGCAAATCTATAGAGACAGAAAGTGGGACTTCCCTGGCAGTCCAGTGGGTAAGACTCCGAGCTCCCAATGCAGGGAGCCTGGGTTCAATCCCTGGTCAGGGAACTAGATCCCACATGCATGCCAAAACTTAAGAGTTCACATGCTGCATCGAAGATCGCGCGTGCCCCAACTAAGACCTGGTGCAGCCAAAATAAATAAATAAATATTAAAAGAAAGAAAGAGAAAGAAAAAGAAAGAAAGAAAGAAAGAAAGAAAGAAAGAAAGAAAGAAAGAAAGAAAGAGAAAGAAAAAGAAAGAAAGAGAAAGGAAGGAAGGAAGGAAGGAAGGAAGGAAGGAAGGAAGGAAGGAAGGAAGGAAGAAAGAAAGAAAGAAAGAAAGAAAGAAAGAAAGAAAGAAAGAAAGAAAGAAAGAAAGAAAGAGAAAGAAAGAAAGAAAGAGGTGGTTGCCTAGGGCTTTGGGAAAGGAGAGGTGGGACTTTCTTTTGGGGGGGTGATAAAAATATTCTGAATTCAGGTTGTAGTGATGTTTATACAACTCTGAATATACTAAAGCCATTGAATTGTACACTTTAAATGGGTACATTTTATGGTATGTGAATTATATCTCAGTAAAGATATTTTCAAAAAGGAAAAGCATGAACAAGAGGAAAGTTCCTCTTGAATAACACATCTCTGGTACTTTGCTTTCGTTTCTTTTATCCTCTGGCAATACTCTTTTACAGTAGTAGGAGAAAATAGTGAATAAGACAGAGACAGAGCTGTACAGTCTCTTCTCATTTAGCTTTAAACTACTGATAAGCATTAATAGCAAACATATATGTAATGTCATGTGCTGTTACAAGCGATTTGTATTTAACGTAAATACCTTACAATACCTCTGGGAAGTACGCTCCTTTTACAGATAGGGAAACTGTGGCACAGCGTGGTTAAGAAACTTGCTCAAGGTCACATAGATAATATGTGGGAAAATGAGATTTTGAAGCAGGCTGTTTGGCTCCAGAGTCCTTATTCTTAAGTATAATGTTATATTACCTCTTACAAGCATTCCTTCCTAGGTATAACCCATACTTTCTAATCTATCTGTAGGCGAATCCTCCTTAGAAATGTTTTAGTAGCTGTTTACTATAAATATACTGCTTCCACTCTGGAGAAAAACAGGTAATTAAAGTATACTGTGATAAGCGTTATGATAAGGGTATATGGACAGAGTGTCTTGGGAAATACATCTAAAGCATTCTGACCCAATTTGGGGAGTTCAGATTAAACTTAGAGTATTCTAGAGGGTATGAATAGCAGTGTTCAGAGCCCAGATGTAGGAGATACCTTGGGCTGTTCTGGGAGTGGCAAATAATCCAGCAGCTCAGGTAAGAATTGTTGAGCTAAATGGTTAGAAGGTTGACTTTGCCACTTACTTATGTTGTTAAGTTAAAGACATCTTTTAACCTTTTTGAGCTTCACTTTCTTCATCTACAAAATTGTGATAAAGTGGTACTTAACTCATAGGATTGCTAGAAGGATTAAATGAATTAGTAGTAATGCCTGGCATATAGTATTTTGGAAGGGTTAGTTATTATCATTGTAATCATTTTTATTTATTAGTATTATTAATATTTTAATTAATATTATTATTAGAGATTTCCCTGGTGGCACAGTGGTTAAGAAATCCGCCTGCCAATACAGGGGACACGGGTTTGAGCCCTGGGCCAGGAAGATCCCACATGCTGTGGAGCAACTAAGCCCATGTGCCGCAGCTACTGAGCCTGCGCTGTAGAGCCCACGAGCCACAACTATTGAGCCCGAGTGCCACAACTACTGAAGCCCGAGTGCCTGGAGTCTGTGCTTCGCAGCAGCCACTGCACTGAGAAACCTGTGCACTGCAAGGAAGAGTAGCCCCTACTCTCTCTGAAACTAGAGAAAGTCCATGCACAGCAACAAAGACCCAACACAGCCAATAAAATAAATAAGTAATTAATTAAAAGAAAAATTATTATTAAGTGATACCAGTATCATTACTAGAATTTTAATCAGTATTGCTGGAGTGTAGACTGTCAGGCAGTTCTAGAATAAGACTGGAGGATAGAGTGACCAACATGTCTTGATTTGCCCAACACTATCCCAATTTTAAAACGAAGTACTGCTCTCCCCCCACCCCCCCCAAAAAAAAAAAAAACCCAAAACTGAAAGTCCCATGACCCGGGAAGCTTCATAGTTTTGTGCAAATCAGGATGATAGTAGAATCCAGATCATGATATTTGGACTATGGGTGAATGGAAAAGTTTTCAAGGTTTTCAGACAGAGAAATGCTCTGATTGGATTTGAAAGCATTTGGACTGTGCTATAGAGATTAGATTGGAAGAGGATAGGAGTGGATTTTAGGAGGCTGATGTAATAACCCAAGTGGTGATGCTAGCCTGAATTAAGAGAGCCTAATAAGAGAAGTGAATGGATTTGACAGATATTTAGGAGGTAAAGTGATAGTTCTTAGTGATTGATTGGAGAATAATGGGGATTTGACTACTGGGTAGGTGATTACATTTACCATTGAGGTAGAAAATACAAAAGTAGAATTTTATGGCAAACTGTTTTGAGATGGTGGTGACTGTGGACCGTGAAGGTCACCAAGGCTAGTAAGCAGCTAGATATAAAAATCAGGAGCCCTTAAGAGAAGATTTTATTTTATTTTATTTTAAAATTGGTTGATTGATTTATGGCTGCGTGGGTCTTTGTTGCTGTGCTTGCTGTGTGCTTGCTTCCTCTAGTTGCTGCTAGCGGGGGCTACTCCTCATATTATGGGTGCTCGGGCTTCTCATTGCGGTGGCTTCTCTTCTTGTAGAGCACAGGCTCTAGGCGTGCGGGCATCAGTAGTTGTGGCGTGAGGGCTTCAGTAATTGTGGCTTGCAGGCTCTAGAGTGCAGGCTCAGTAGTTGTGGCGCACGGGCTTAGTTGCTCAGCAGCATGTGGGATCTTCCTGGACCAGGGCTCAAACCCGTGTCCCCTGCATTGGCAGGCGGATTCTTAACCACTGCGCCACCAGGGAAGTCCTGGGTCTAGATAGATTTTAAAGAGCTTATAAATTCCAGAGATCTTTGAAGCCAATGGAATGAACATGATATTCCAAGAGGGAAAGTACATAAAATGAAAAAACAAACTAGGACGAAAACTTGCAGGTTCTCAATATTTAGGAACCCATAGGAGAAATGGAAAAGGATTAGCTAGGAAGTTGGAGAAAACCAGGAGCATGTGGATGTCATAGAAGCCAAGACAGGAGAATGTTCTAAGAAGGAGATAAAGGTCAATGGTATCAAACCAAATGTAAGACAGAAAAGTATCTATCATATATTTTTTTTAATGTTTAGCTATTGTAATGTCTGGTCATTTTTTTAAAGTTTTTGAAAATTTGGGGTATACAGTAATTGTCTGTGTTCAGTTCGATGAGTTTTGGTAGTTAAATACATTCAGATGATCATCACTCAAAAGAAGATAATAGCACATTTCCATCACCACAGAAAATTCCCTTGTTTCCCTTTCAAGTCAGTCCCCCAGCCTTGCAACCACATTTTGATTTCTACCACCATAGATTAATTTTGCCTGTTCTTGGAAGTTGTAATAATGTAATAATACAATGCATATTATTCTGTGTCTGTCTTATTTCCCTTAACATAATAATTTTGAGATTCATCAGTGTTATTATATGTATGTGTATATGGCTTTTTTCTCTTCATTGCTAGGTAATAATCTATTATATGAATTTATCAAAACTTTTTTATGCATTCTTTTATTGATGGACATTTGAGTTCATTCCAGTTTGAAACTATTATGAATAAAGCCGCTGTGGACATTTTTGTACAAGTCTTTTTGTGGATGAATATTTTCATTTCTCTAGGAATGGCCATTGAACTTCATGTTAAAATGGAGATTAGTGACCAGCCGGAGCAGTTTCAGTATTTAGGGACAGAAACCAGATGGATGGCAATGAGAAATCAGGGAGTATTCTTAGTAACAACTGCTAGGGAAATGTAGCTGTGATAAGGAGGAAAGAGACAAGTAGCTGAGTCAGAGGCGAGATTTTGTTTATTCGGTTTCGTTTTGTTTTTAATATGTATTATGTATTTATTTATTTGGTTACAGCAGGTCTTAGTTGTGGCACGCGGGATCTTCTAGTTGCAGCATGTGGGCTCTTAGTTGCAGCATGACGGATCTAGTTCCCTGACCAGGGATCAAACCTGGGCCCCTTGCATTGGGAGGGCAGAGTCTTAACCACTGACCACCAAGGAAGTCCCTGTTTTTGTGTTTTTTAAGTTATTGATGGAAAGGAACTGGGAGAGAGAGGGAAATTGTTTACAGAAGAGGTCCCTGAGATCCCTAAGAGAGAAAGACAGATGAATTGCAGAGTACAGGTTGGAAGGATTAGTCTTACCTTGTAGGAAGATAATATTGTAGAAGAGAAGGAAGAAATGTGTGAAAATGCAGTGGAGTGATAGGTTTGTTGGCAGAGAATTCTTCTGATGACGTCTATATTTTTTGTGAAATTGGGAGCTGATTAATTTGCTGAAAATGAAGTGGTGAAGGAGATGGGGTGGGGGGATAGCAGAAGAGGGAGTGGGGGTAGAAGGTTTGAGACAAATGGAAAATATTTTAAATAGTCACCATGAAGAAACAAAGACATGAAAGTTTGCCGGACAGCTTTGGGGGTTCAGAAGAGGTTGGAAGAGCCCAAGAACTTTTATGGGCCTTCAGGACTATTCCATCAAATAAGTTATTAGATTTGAAAAATGCTTTGTAAATATGAGACCTACACAAACAGTTATTTCTGCCTAAAGGTGTATGTTTTAACTATCCATGTTTAGCGTCCTATTCGATGTCCTTTCTGGACAAAGGATCTATTTTGTTATAGAGTTGTATGTCAGGAGTGCCCTCTAATTTTCATAATTGTCTCACAATGCTTTGCTTCCCTCACCTATGACAAGATGAGCAATTTGGGTAATAAAATATTAACATATACCTTGTTTATCTTGAGGGAAATAAAGTACAATCTAGCATCATGGTTTTGAAACAGCTTTGTGATTTTTTTAACAGAGCAATGTCAGAAGTGGAGTTTGAATATATCAGAACCTCTCTCTTTCTCCTGGTGCTTCCTCAAACTCCCTAGTCTCAGTGAGAGCAAGTCAGGGCATGCTTAGTAAACTATGAAGGTGTGTCCTTATCAAGCCCTTTTGTTAGTGTTGCATTGTTGAGGTTTGAGAGAAATTTTTTTTAGGTTCTTTTTCACATCAGTGGTTCAGTTAAGAACAAACCATCACCAAAACTGACATCCCTGATGACTAGACCTAGATGTTTATTTCTAAATTCTTGTCTCTGCTCTCACCTCTTTTTCTCACAAGTATTTTAGTTTTAGGTCTCCTAGGCCTCATCTCAGTGACCTGCCAATCAGTTTCAGATATTCCATTTCTGAATGGTCCTGGAACTTGGCAAAGCTTTCAAGTTCCAACATTTCACCCATCCAGTAGAATATTCTACTTCTTTAAAATTGGCGCTATAAACTCTATCCCTCCATTTTACCCTTTAGCGTTCTGTAGAGCCTATGAAAACTCTACCTCATTCACCAGCACATTCTCTTTCCTCTGTACTTAACTGAATTACATTTCATCAGTGGAATATGCTTACTCCCTGAGTGTATTTAAATAAAACTGAAGAGATTTAAAGACAGTTTTCCACAAACCTTAATAAAAGCAGTGTAACTGAATAAGTAAACTGCAAAGGTACAGGATAGCCTGCTATTGTTATGTTGTTATACTAAGGAACTTCCTCATTCCAGGTTAGGAGATGTGATAAAATGCAGCACAAAGGACCATGCTTAAATGGAGGAGCACTTTGTATAGTAGTAAATTTATAAGGAAAATTTGGAATTGAGACCAGGTAATAGAATGGTGTAGCTTTTTTGTTAAGTATTTAGGTGAAACCAGCCTGAGGTTAGGACCTAAGCTTGACAGTTTTTGGAGGCCTGGTTTCTGTGGCTTCATGCAAAAAGACCTCTAAGATTTGTTAATCTAGATTTCTTTTTGTATCATTTCTTTTTTTTTTAAAGAACGTTTATTGAGATATAATTGACATACAATAAACTGCATATAAAGTGTACAATTTGATATTTTTTTCTTATTAGTGATGTATATATGGCAATCCCAATCTCCCAGTTCATCCCACCCCAACCCCCTCTGCTTTCCCCCCTTGTTTGTATCATTTCTTATCACAATAATGATTACTTGTAGTTGGAGTTCTTACTTTTATACCTGGACCATTAGATTTCTGTTTTCATAATAATTTGTGGTAATAATTATATCTAACAAATTAGACCAAATTTGAAATATCTAAGGACTTCATGTTTTAAAATATTGGTCTGATGTAGATTCAAACCACTGAGGAAACACTAATTTTTTTTTTAAGGGTTGAAGTCAGGTAATATTTAGTTACTAATTTTAACCATCAATTTTTAGATATTCTTCTTCCCTTTGCTAATAATTTTGGATATTTTTCACTTTTAAAATTATGAAATCTATCAAACATAAGGAGGAGTACCTGTATAAGTAATTGAATAAATGCTTATATACCCACTTGGTTTTTAAGATCCTAACATTTTGCCATATGTGTTCAGACCTTTTTTTTTTTTTTTAAATATGGTTAAAAACCCACAGCATAAGATTTACCATCTTAACCATTTTTAAGTGTAGGGTACAGTAGTTAACTATATGGACATTGTTGTGTGATAGATCTCTAGAACTTTTTCATCTCCTAAAACTGAAACTCTATACCCATCAAACAACAACTCCCCTAGTACTTGGTAACTATGATTCTACTTTCTAATTCTAAGAGTTTGTGACTACTTTAGATACCTCATATAAGAGGAATCATGCAGTATTTGTCTTTTTGTGACTAGCTTATTTCACTTAGAATAATGTCCTCAAGGTTCATCCATGTTGTAATATAAGACCGTGTTTCTTTTTTAAGACTGAATAATATTGCATTGTGTATATATAAATTGCGTTTTCTTTATCCATGCATCCATTGATGGACATTTAGGTTGCTTTCACCTCTTGCTATTGTGAATAATGCTGCAGTGAAGAAGTGTGCAGATATCTCTTTGAGATCTTGTTTTTAATCCCTTTGGATATACACCTAGATGTGGGATTGGTGGATCATATGCTAATTCTATTTGTAATTTTTTGAGGAATCTCAATAATGTTTTTATTTTATTTTTATTTATTTTGCCACACAGCTTGCGGGATCTTAGTTCTCTGACCAGGGATTGAACCTGGGCCCCTGCAGTAGAAGCGCAGAATTGTAACCACTGGACTGCCAGCCAGGGAAGTCCCAGTAGTGGACATTCTGACAAGTGTGAGGTGATTTCTTACTATGGTTTTGATTTGCATTTCCTTGACCACTAGTGATATTGAGCATATTTTCATATGTTTGTTGGCCATTTGTTTATCTTCTTTAGAGAATTTCTATTCAAGTTCTTTGTCCAGTTTTTAATTGGATTATTAGTTTTCCAATGTTGAGTTGTAGAATTTCTTTATTCTGGATGTAACATTTGCTACTTTTCATAAGTGTTTTTTTCTCTTTTCTTATGTTAGTATCCATCATCATCTTCCAGAAAGGCAGGAACTTTATTTATTACACACATCTTCATTTGAGATTCCTAGTATGCCACCACAACATCCTCCTCTGTGTCTGATTTTGGTCCATGATTATTAAAGCACAGGAAATTGACTACCTTTCACAAGGTGGCCCTTTCTAAAGATGTCATGTGTATCTTGCATGCTTATTTTCACTCAACCTGAAAATGTTGGTGCCAGAAATGATCAAGACATGATGGTGGATGTGGTATGAACAACTATAGAGTGTTTGCTCTCTAGCTTATGTATTTCATCTATTCACTATCATATTTTCCCCATTTGATCATTTTCTAACAAGGGTATTAATTGTATCACAGAGTCTTTTTGAGAATAAGATGGGCTGTGTACCTGTCATTGCTAATTATCTCTGATAATTGTAGTGCCCATTTGATCTCTTCTGAATCCTTCACCACCACATGTTATTTGCCAGCAGTTTGTGTCCAGGAATCAGCTATCTCTTCAAGATCTTTCAATTAGTGTTGATTTTTTTTCCATTAGGATAGACACTATAGGTGCTGAAACCTTCCTAAAGAAATTTAACACTTGACCAGCTTTCAGACAAGAAAGAACTTTTAGTTATTGCACATAAATCAGTTATCTGTTGGTGTAGTTGTTCAGAGGTTTATAAATAATTTAGTGAAAAAGACAAATGCTTGAATTATGGTCAAACCTTAGACATTTCATAACATCATGACCCCAATTAACTTGTAATCTGCCTTTTTGAAAATTCATCTAGATGAATACTGTAAAAATCATACAGTGCTTACTACATTTTTAAAAATTTATTTTCATTTATTGGCTGCATTGGGTTTTCGTTGTTGCGTGTGGGCTTCTGTAGTTGTGGAGAGCAGGGGCTACTCTTTGTTGTGCTGGGCAGGCTTCTCATTGTGGTGGTTTCTCTTGTTGCAGAGCTCAGACTCTGGGCACGTGGGCTTCAGTAGTTGGGGAGCGTGGGCTCATTAGTTGTGGTTCGTGGGCTCCAGAGCACAGGATCAGTAGTTGTTGCACACGGGCTTAGTTGCTCTGCGGCATGTGGGATCTTCCTGGACCAGGGCTTGAACCCGTGTCCCCTGCATTGGCAGGTGGATTCTTAACCACTGTGCTACCAGGGAAGCCCTTACTACATTTTTATAGGTGTTTTCTCTTCTATTTTCTTGTCTTATTTCTGTTATATAGTGACAGTACTTGTTCTGAAAATTTGCCTGTCCCAATCCTGTACTTATCAGGGGGCTTAACAGTGTTACTTTGAGGCTTCTCTGTTGGCCCTTAGAAGTAGCAAGGAAGTACTGAAGTTTCAGTGTGCTTTTATGAACAGTTATAGATTATAAATATTTCAGGAATTCCTGAAAAGTCAGCCCGTGATTGACTTTTATCACAGCACTGATACCTTTCTGTGAGTCTTAACCACAGTTCCCAGCCTTAATCCAAAGAGGGTGCAGTTTATAGTGTTTATAAAACAAAAATCTTCAGGTAGTCCTAAACATAAATATAATTGCAAATTATTACTGCTATCTGCATATTGCTCTTTTAAATATTGACACTGAAATCAGATCTTTAGACCTGGTGTCCAGTTCCCTGGTGTCCAGTTCCCTGGCTCAAGACAGCTAAATTATCCCTGCTTCTGTTTGAGATAACTCAAGGCCTGCAGAGGTGATGGGACCTGGAGGGAAAAGTGAGGAAGGGGGTTGTGATGTTATCTGGTAAAAGAGCCATTCATTCATCCATTTATTCAACACATATTGTGTGTCTGTTGTGTGCCAAGTACATTTTAGTCACATTAGTCAGCAGTGAGCATACAGATAAAAATCCCTGTCCATTCTGTTGGAGGGGGAAATAGATAAGAAAAAAAAAACCAAGATAAGTAAATACATGTAATGGGTCAATTTATTAGTACTGTGCCAAAATATAAAGGAGGGAAGAGGGCTAGGGTATATCATCATTGGGGGGTTGGAGGTACTGTTTGCAGTGAGGTGAATAAGGAAGCTCTCGTTGAGGTGCCATTGAACAAAGACTAGAAGAAGATGAGGGAGTAATAGTGAAGATACCAGGAAGACTGTTTCAAGCAAAAGGAACATCAAATGTCAAGGTCCTGAGGCAGCAGAGCATCTAGTATGTTTGAGGGAAAGCAAGGGCACTAGTGTGCCTGAAATGGAATGAGTGAGACAGAGAGTAGTAGGAAACGGGGGCAAGATCATTGGCCTCATAAGATAGTGTAAGGACTTTTGGCTTTCCTCTGATGAGAAATCGAAGGGTTTTGAGCAGATGAGAGATGTGATCTAACTTTTCCCTTCAAAAGGGCAATCTGACTCCTCTCAAGTAGACTGAAGCAAGTCATGGAAGAAGCAGGGAGACCAATTAAGATGTTATTGCAGTGACAGCTCAGGGTGAGAGATGGTAGTGGCTGGGACCAGAGAGAAATGCAAAGCTTGTGAGAAGTGGCCAGATTCAGCGTAGATTTCTGAAGATTGAGTCAACAACATTGACTCAATCCCTTCATGGATTCCAAGTGGGAATCTTCAACCATATTAAACTCAAAGAACACTAATTATGGGAATTTTAGACATGGTACAGAACTGATGGGCAGGACTTGTCAGTGTGTCCAGTAGTTTACTGATGAATTATTAAAAGCATGCTCTGGACTTTGGGCAAATACTCTTACCCTGCACATTAAGTGAAATTGCAGCTTATTTCAAACTCTATTTACTTCCTTAGCAGTTTTTTATGGTTCGTATATATTCTTTGTAGATTTTATTTCATATACATCATTCTTTGTTCTCAATGCCTACATTTTTCTTCAAGGTAGAAAATGTTGTTAGCCCAAATAAATCGAGATTCTCAGGGAATGACAGAGTTTCCTGGAGGAGGAATGGAGGCTCAACATGTTACCCTGTGCCTGACAGAGGCAGTAACTGTGGCAGGTGAGCAGTCTTATTTGAAGGGATCATGTGGGTTTGGAAATATTTACCCTAAGGGAAAATGAAAACTTACAACACTGTGTTTACTTTGTTCCTCCTTTAACTAAAGGCTATAAGAAATCCTATTTGAGTCTAAGTTAAGCAATCTGCCTTTTGACTAATTTTTATTTTTTTAAAATTACCTTAAACAGCATGCACATATGACAGTTATCTAAAGAAAATAACTTTTTTTTTTATAACAGATGGTGACAATTTAGAAAATATGGAAGGTGTAAGCCTGCAAGCAGTAACACTTGCAGATGGTTCTACTGCTTATATACAGCACAATTCTAAAGGTATGTGCCTTGTATACAGCGCTTGGTTATTACCAGCAATTCATAACCTCAGAGCTGGAACACCTAACAGTTATACCCTTTCCCAGTTTCTCCTAAAGACACTGTACTGCATATGGTAATTTTAAATCATTTCAGCTTAACTTGAATTTTGTTTTGGTAATTTGAGGACACCTTTTGAGATTTTTGGAAGATACTCTTAGTGAAGAATATACACTACCAATTGTAAAATAGTTAGTGGGAAGTTGCTGCATAACACAGGGAGATCAACTCGATGATGGGTGATGACTTAGAGGGCTGGGATAGGAAAAGTGGGAGGGAGTCTCAGGAGGGAGGGGATATGGGGATATATGTTTAAATACAGCTGATTCACTTTGGAGTACCTCAAAAACTGGCACAACAGTGTAAAGCAATTATATTCCAATAAAGAGCTTAAAAAAAAAAGAATTAGTGAAGAAAGGGGAGGGGGTAGTGTCCCCGACCTATTTTTAGTAAGACCTTTCTCACTTTTTCACTTTAAATTATTAATGTTTTTACAAGATAGGCATAAAAGTAAACATTTGGTTTTACTTTTACAACATTGTTTCTAAATCAGTGTTTACTTTGCTCCAAGAAATAGCCTAGTTTTCAAATTTCTTGTTTTTATGGAAACCTACTGCACATATGTGTACATAGTCAAGGGACTTGTAGCCTCCAGGGATGAGAAGGACAACTGGCCTCGCATGTACTGATATATCTTTCTGTCTTCCCAGTTTCAGCTTTGCTGTGTTCAGGGTCACTGTTCCTGAGTGGCTCTGAAAGGTAGATAGAGATTTGACTCATGTAGCTTGCTATGATGAGCCACTCTTCCTCTTGAACTTGTCTGATTGAAAATTGGAGGGGAGGAAGGGTGGCTGAGGGAGGATTTTCTGCTTTCTGTAGGATCACTGGATGTGTTATTGAATTGCTTCAGAACATTGGGGGAAGAATCAAGATGAACATGACCTTAAGTAGTGTATGTTTTTATAGTTGATACCATTTTGAAATTGTATAAAGATTAAAATTTTTGCTTGTGCTAATTTATTGGCTTAAATCTTTTGTTCTAGATGGAAAACTCATAGATGGTCAGGTCATTCAGTTGGAGGATGGTTCTGCTGCTTATGTTCAACATGTACCCATACCTAAAAGTAGTAAGTATTTGATACTTACCTTTCTAATTCTCATACTTCACTATTTGCTGCCTCCAGCTGCCTCTTACTACTTAAACTTGGTCCTGATCTCTAGTCCTGCTTCTGAAAGGGGAGATGGGTAGATGTCAAAGAGAGGATCTAAAGGCCATTTTAACTTAATTCAGACTTTCTCTCAAAGATAATGGAAAATAAGTTATTAGACTACTCTGGAGATAAATGGGCAACAGTTCTAAGTAAATATTTCTATTATTTGAGCTAAATCGTACGTCTTCTCATTTTCTTTATTTTTTCTCCTTCTTTCAATTCTCCTTATCCCCGATATATATTCTTAAAACAGGTATTCTAATATCTTTTTACCTTTAAGCACCTTATTCAGAGCAGCTTTGCTGAAATTATTTAAATATTCAAGGACCCATAAAGCAAATGTAGGTTTTTATGATATGTTTATTGGTTTATTGACTCTATTGTTGCTAAGTTATCAGAATGTGCTTGAAAAACATGGGATCTAAATGTAAGTATTGTTCTTGAGCAGGGGACAGTTTGCGTTTAGAGGATGGGCAAGCAGTGCAGTTAGAAGATGGAACTACAGCATTTATTCATCATACCTCCAAAGGTAAATTAGCTTTGAGCATTTGAATAAAATAAGGGAGAGGTAGGGTGTGGGAAAAATAAGATCTGCCTTTAGTTGCTGAAATGCTGTCATGTAAAAGAAGAATTATGCTTGTTCTCTTAAATATAAGATGGCAGCTTTTGGCGCAGTCTAAGGAAAAACTTTCTAATAATTTGAGTTGTCCAGTAACAGGTTGGAATAGCAAACCCCTGGTCCCTGGAAGACTTCAAATAGAGAGTGCTTTTAAAGTATGAAATTAAACATTTGAAAGTTAAATTGTTGATCTTTTTTTCTTCCTTTTAAATATAATGTCTTTAGGAAGGTCCTTTGCCCCTTGTGTTGGTCTTTAAAGCTAAATAAAAATTTTTAAACTAACTGATGCAAATATGGCAAATGTTCATGTTTATTAACTTTGTGTAGGGAAGACCAGGGGTTGGATGTGGAATGCGTAGGAGCAGAGAGCACAGCTCTGCAGCCAGACTATCTGGATTCACATCTGGGTCTGCTGTCTTTTAACTGTGTGCCCTTGAGCAAGTTATTTAACCTTCTTGTGCTTCAGTTTCATCATCCGAAATGAGGACTATAATAAGTATCCACATCATAGGGTAGTTGTGAAGACAAAATGTACAGACTTGTAAAGCACTTGGAATAATATTTGTCACATAGTAAATGCTCAATAAAGATTAGCTGTTGTTATTACTTTATAGAATATTTTATTATAGAATGACTGTAAATGTTTTAAAAGACTATTTAGTTGCAAAACCAAAGGAAGAAATTTTTTAAAATTTAGAATATTTGAATTTGTAAGTAAATTTATTTGAAGTTGAGAAAAAGTAAACTGAATTTTCTTTAGCAGTGGGAGTTGATCACAGGTTCACTGTAATTGGCTAGATTTATTATTTCACAATGCTGTATGTATCTTGGTATGGTTATTTAGAGGGGGAAAAAACCATGGAGTCATACTGATGTGAGTTCAGATCCTCATTTCTCTACATACTGCTTTTGACTGTTAATTGTTAGTTTCTTTTATTTCCTGGGTCCTAAGGAAAATGACTTTACATCTTCAAGCCTCAGTTTCCCATTTGTACAATAGGGTGGTAAATATACCTGCCTCACAGAATTGTGAGGAGTGAGTAAAATAACACACATAAAGCACACGGGCACTGCTCATAGTAGCTGCTCAATAAAAGTCCATTCCCGGGCCTCCTAGGTGGTGCAGTGATTAAGAATCTGCCTGCTGATGCAGGGGACACGGGTTCCATCCCTGCTCCAGGAAGATCCCACATGCCGAGGAGCAGCTAAGCCCATGTACCACAACTATTGAGCCTGTGCTGTAGAGCCCATGAGCCACAACTATTGAGCCCATGTGCTGCAGCTACTGAAGCCCACCTGCCTAGAGCCTGTGCTCCGCTGCAACAAGGGAAGCCTCGGCGATAAGGAGCCCGCACACCACAACAAAGAGTAGCCCTTGCTCGCCACAACTAGAGAAAGCCTGCATGCAGCAACGAAGACCCAACACAGCCAATAAATAAATAAATAAATAAATTTATTTTAAAAAAAAGTTCATTCCCTTCTTCCTTTAAATCTGTAACTGCTTATCAAACTACCTTTAATTTAATGCCATTCTCTTCCACTCCCTCAGATAGTTATGACCAGAGTGCATTACAGGCAGTTCAGCTGGAAGATGGCACCACAGCTTACATCCACCATGCAGTGCAAGTCCCGCAGTCTGACACCATCTTGGCAATTCAGGCTGATGGGACAGTGGCAGGTCTGCACACTGGGGATGCCACGATCGACCCTGACACCATCAGTGCTTTGGAACAGTATGCCGCAAAGGTACAGCATTTTACATTGTCAAGAACATCCCAGATACAGCTTCTTTATCTTTCATTAAAAGGAAAGAAAGCAAAAAATAAGAAACTAGAAATTCAAAGTCAAAATCAGACAGCATCAAGGGGAAGATCAGCATTTATCTTAAAAGAAGGAAACAGTAGAAAGAAATATTTGAAGAAAAATAAAGGAATGGAATAAAAGCTTATAGAAGAGAAATGGGTGGCAGGTAATTCACAAAAATATATATTCAAGGATGAGTGCCATAAAAGAAGCAATATGAGGTATAGATGGAACTGCTTATGAATCATGAAGTAGAAATTAGAGATTGGAAAAGGTGAAGGAAAGTCTCAATTAAGTTTTACATCAAAAGGGCTGTGTTTTTTCCCTGCATTGAAATTATTAATATATTGTTTATATGATTTAAAAGATTTTCCCCCCACCATTTATAATGGAAAATTTCAAACATACACAAAAATAAATGATAATGAATCCTCATGTACTTATCTCCTAGCCCAAACAGTTATGAAGAAATATGTAAAAATTTTTTAAACTTTATTTTATTCCCGTAGGTGTCCATTGATGGAAGTGAAAGCGTAACAGGTTCAGGAATGATTGGAGAAAATGAGCAAGAGAAGAAAATGCAGGTATGTAAGTTTACCTTTTTATATGTCTCTTTTTCATAGCATTTCTGGCCCTTCTAGAGATGAAAGCAAGAATTGAGAACCCACTACCTCTCTAGGAAAATCTTACCAGTTCAGAAAAGCAGTGTATGCATTAGGCAGCACCTTTCTCAAGCTACCTCAGGTCTCAAAATTCATTATATGGATGAAAGTGGCACTAAAGAAATAGAAATATCATAGGAATCCAGGTGATCTTGCGTTCTAGAGTCCAAGGCAGTTTTGAATACCAGGTGGTCTTTTGTGTGCCCCACCCATGGCAGTTCGTGGATCCTTTTTCCGGGCCTTCACCCTTACTGTGACTAACTAACCCTTGCTACTTTGGTTTTTATATCTTTTTGTTTCTTCTGTTTACAACATGTTCGCTCTATAAATTCCTTTTCAACTTCTGGAGAGAAGGTCCAGCCTAGCTAATTATCATTGTTCTTTCTGGGCAAAGCTGTTTCTACCTCTTCTACCAGACTCTTTTCTGGGCTGCAGATGGCCACGGGTTAGCTGCCCTTGATTCAGGTGTTTACCTTGGGTCCAGTCACTGGCTATCCCTTATCCAAATAACAGCCTAGAGCAACAGAGCCTCTACAAGTTTTGTAGTTAAGTACAAAGTAGTCACAGATGCTGCTTTGGTTCTGGGAGATCTAAAAGTCAAAATTCAAGATTCTGTTTTGAATTATGTGTTTTTGTGTTTGAGGGGTTAGTGTTTGTGTGGGTGGGTGTTCTTGGAGCTTATGTAATCATTGTAGTATATATATTTTTTAATTTTTTCATTAGTTATCTATTTTATACTATTAATGTATATGTGTCAACCTCAATCTTCCCAATTCATCCCCTCCCACTCCACCCTACCCCGGTTTTCCCCCTCGGTGTCCCTATGTTTGTTTTCTATTATAATCGTTGTAGTATGTTGTTGCTTTAATACTGCTCCTTTTTTTCTCAGCAATTATCTCTAAAATTTTGCTGTCTGCTCCCTCATAGTATTGGCATTCTTCCAAGAGTTTTATCATATTTAACTCCTATTCTAAAGTTATTGCTTCAGGGCCACACTTTTTAACTTGAGCTTTAGCAACACCACTTAATGCCATTGAGTAGCACTGTTGGGGGTTATCAAGTAGTACTATTGGGAGTTATCAGGAAGATTTGATATTAATAATAAAATAAAAGAAATCACTGGTAAAAAATTGATACTTTTAAACATTGCTGAATAGCCAGTATTTCTATTTACCACTGAAGTGATGCCATGAAGTAGCAGTGACATAAACATAGTTTGTAATTCATTAAGCCCACCAGCTTTAAAACTAGGTGATTCTCGCGACTTCCTAGGTGGCGCAGTGGTTAAGAATCCGCCTGCCAGTGCACGGGGATATGAGTTCAACCCCTGCCCAGGAAGATCCCACATGCCGCAGAGCAACTAAGACTGTGTGCCACAGCTGTTGAGCCTGTGCTCTAGAACCCGTGAGCCACAGCTGCTGAGCACACGCTCTGCAACTACTGAAGCCCCCATGTCTAGAGCCTGTGCTCCACAACAAGAGCAGTCGCCTAAATGAGAAGCTCACGCACCTCAGTGAAGAGTAGCCCCCATTCGCCGCAACTAGAGAAAGCCCATGTGCAGCAACAAAAACCCAATGCAGCCAATAAATAAATAAAGTATGTTTTAAAAAAAAAACAAACTAGGTGATTCTTGGCAAAATTTTCAAGCCTTTGAATTCATAAAATGAGACTTTAATATTTTTTATACTGCAGTATGTCAAATCTGTCTAGTCAAAATCTACTAAATTGCAAACACAGTGTTATGAAAACCAAATGAGAGCTTCATTTTTTAAAATTAATTAATTTATTTTTGGCTGCATTGGGTCTTAGTTACTGTGTGAGGGCTTTCTCTACTTGTGGCGAGCAGGGGCTGCTCTTCATTGTGGTGTGCGGCTTCTCATTGCAGTGGCTTCTCTTGTTGCGGAGCACGGGCTCTAGGCACATGGACTTCAGTAGTTGCAGCACGTAGGCTCAGTAGTTGTGGCTCATGGGCCCTAGAGTGCAGGCTCAGTAGTTGTGGCACATGGGCTTAGTTGCTCCACGGCATGTGGGATCTTCCCAGACCAGGGCTTGAACCTGTGTCCCCTGCATTGGCAGGTGGATTGTTAACTACTGTGCCACCAGGGAAGTCCCAGGAATTTCATTTGATTAATATTTTCGGTAACATGTGAAAACATAATTTGTGAAAACATAATTTGTAAATGTGTAAGCATTATGCACCATTGTTGATGCTTTACATGTTCTGTTAGAACCCAAGGCCGTTTTTCATGGGTTTCCATTAGTTTTGACTTCATTAAAAACTAATTTTATTTCCATTGGAGATCAGAGTCCTTTTGGCTTGGCTGTTTGTTTGTTTGTTTGTTTGTTTTAGGCCGCACCATGTGGCTTGTGGGATCTTAGTTCTCTGACCAGGGATCGAATCCAGGGCCCCAGCAGTGAGAGTGCTGAGTCCTAACCACTGGACCGCCAGGGAATTCCCTGACTTGGCAGTTTTAATCAGAGCTCCAAATAGCTGGACAACACAGGCCATCAAGCTAGCTCAAGGAAAAAGAGATATGTTGTAAGGATACAGCCGAGCTTACAAGAAACTAAGAACAGAAACTGCTGAACAGCTAGGCTTCACAGGAACCAGAATTGCAAAGGAGTCGGGACTGGAGCCTGATATCACTCCTTTTTCTTTCTTCTGCCCTCTTCCATGGCATCTCTGCTCCCTTCTTTTCTCTGCACACAGGCTTCCTCTGCATCTTCGTTGAGTGCATTTGGTTTCATCACAGTCATGCTTTCTCAGGTTTACCACCCACGAACAAGTCAATATTTCCCTTTATTTCTTAAGTCATATCCCAGGGAAGGAGAATTTGTGGACTCAGCTTGACTTTTTAAGCCAGGCCATATAAAGTATAGATCACTGGCTGGCCTTAGATATGCCATCTTCTCTGATATCAAGGTCTATGGCTGGGGTAGCAAATTCTCCCAGGACATGGGTTGGATAATTACCCCAAAACCTGTTTAGTATAGACAGTTTGAATGCGGGTCATATTTCATATATATTTTCTGTACTTTTACCTAGCTGTGTGATCTTGAGCAAGTGAACCTTGTCTTGCTTTGCTTTGCTTTGCTTTGCTTTGCTTTGCTCTGCTCTACTCTGCTTTGCTCGCTTTTAATTTCTTTCTTTCTTTCCTTCTTGGCTGTGTTGAGTATTTGTTGCTGTGCAAGGGCTTTCTCTAGTTGCGGAGAGTGGGGACTACTCTTTGTTGCCGTGCACAGGCTTCTCGTTGTGGTGGCTTCTGTTGCGGAGCACGGGCTCTAGGCATGAGGGCTTTAGTAGTTGTGGCTTATGGACTCTAGAGCACAGGCTTAGTAGTTGTGGCACACGGGCTTAGTTGCTCCATGGCATGTGGGATCTTTCCGGACCAGGGCTCGAACCTGTGTCCCCTGCATTGGCAGGCGGATTCTTAATCACTGCACTACCAGGGAAGCCTGAACCATGCTTTTCTAAGGCTCTTTTTTTCACCCCTAAGAGAAAGGTATTAGATCAGTGGTTATTAATCAAAGCCAACATGACTTTGAGCTGTGGAGCTTTTGAAAAATAATCCAAGACCCACTTCCGGAGATTTGATTGGTAGGTCTGGGATGGAACCCAGGATTTTTTTTTTTTAATAATATAATTTTTAGTGTTTTGTTTTGTTTTTTAATTCAGAGAAAAACAAAGAAAAAAACCCCAAATGACCAATTATCAGATAGCTATTGTGTACTTAAAAAAAAGGTAATCATGTTTATATTTAGAAAATCCAAGTGGTAAAAAGAGGTAAAAATAAAAAATAAAGGCCTGGATAAACAACAGGTTCCTACTGTAGCACAATATATCCTGCAATAAACTATAATGGAAAAGAATATGAAAAAGAATGTATATATATGTATGGCTGAATCATTTTGCTGTACAGCAGAAATTAACACAACATTGTAAATCAACTATACTTCAATAAAATAAATTTTTTAAAATAATTTTATTTATTTATTTATCTATTTATTTATTTATGGCTGTGTTGGGTCTTCATTGCTGTGTGTGGGCTTTATCTAGTTGTGAAGATCAGGGGCTACTCTTCATTGTGGTGTGTGGGCTTCTCAGTGGGATGGCTTTTCTTGTTGCAGAGTACAGGCTCTAGGGTGCATGGACTTCAGTAGCTGTGGCACAGGCTCAGTAGTTATGGCGCACGGGCTTAGTTGCTCCACAGCTTGTGGGATCTTCCCAGACCAGGGATCAAACCCACGTCCGCTGCATTGACAGGCGGATTCTTAACCACTGTGCCATCAGGGAAGTCCCAAAATAAATTTTTTTTAAAAGTGAAGGACAATTACCCAGTAGTAATCATTGTATAAAATCAGTGGGGTTTTTTTTTGTTTTTGAAAATCTTCCTGGCAATCCTGACTGACATGTCCCATGGTTTCCTAAAAGTCCCTCAGTTGCCACACTTCTATAACTCCTTTCTTGAGAGAGAACATATTTTTTAAAATAATTCAAGTTTCTTTCACTTTATCCTTCCCCCCAAAGAGTGTAGATTATTTACATCCTAATATACAAGTTTATATACAACAAATAACAAAAGTTGTATCTGCCATGTGCATTAGGGCATTATCATAAATTGAATTTTACTGAACCAGGCAGCAGAATGCACCAGTTATCCTCAGTCCTATCAGGTCTTTCACTCCACAACTACGAAAGCTCTGCCAGCAGCAACAAGAATGCCTTTATCTGTTTTACACAGTAGAATGCTGCATAAGATTTCATCTGACAAAGGAGTTTGACTCTTTAAAAAAAAAGTTTAAGGAAGGAAAAATACCACTGATTTCATATACTACATTTTTTATACAAACAGGCGTGTAGGCCGTACATGACTTGCACAGGGTCACATAGAGAATTTATGATAGAGCTAAGGTTATCTCTTAATTCTCAGAACATACATTAAGCATAAATAGTAATGAAGTCATTTTCTGTAAATGGTTTTAGAAGCTAATTAGTATTTACTGATATTAGCTTCTGAATGGCCCTTGAGATATTTCCCTTGCAATAATACATCAGGTTGTTTTTCTTTTGACAAGGACTACATAATACTCCATACTTAAATACCTGTTATAACTCTAGCTTACTAATTTAGCTTTTGAATTTTGGATTCTTTCCATTTTTGTCCTTAAAATATCCGCAGAATCTTCCATTGCGTTCTGTTCCATTAGTCATTGTCCTGGGCTGGTTTTCATCACTTCTTCACTCCACATTTATGATTACACAAACTTGTTTTAGTTTCCTTGCCTCTTTTGTCTTTCACTTTGTTCCACACCTTTACCAGTTTTCATTTTGAAACATAGAGGTGATCTTGGTCGATCCCTTCACTTTAAAAATTTTAATGCCTTCCTTTTACTTTCATTATCTAGGTTTGCACTTCAGAATGGCACCTAAAACTCTTCCCAAATGTGGGCCTGAACTTCCCTTTCTTTTTTATGGTATTTATTCTATTATATGGATGTAACGTTCTTATATTGTTTCCATTTCTCCCAGACACACTTCCATACTTTTGGTCATACTGTTCCCTCTGCATGGACTGCTCTCCCCAGCCCTCTTTTCAACCTCCAAATTTTTTTTTTATAAGAATTTTATTTTACTTTATTTTTTTGGCTGCGTTGGGTCTTCGTTGCTGTGCACAGGCTCTCTCTAGTTGCGGTGAGCGGGAGCTACTCTTCATTGCGGTGCACGGGCTTCTCACTGCGGTGACTTCTCTTGTGGAGCACAGGCTCTAGGTGCGTGGGCTTCAGTAACAACCTCCAAATTTCATTTCTAGACAGCTTGCCCTAACCTACAGTTCTCCCCACTTTTGAATTTTGTCCCCACAGAACTTTGCATGGACTGCTATGATAGCAATTTCTATATTGTATTATAATCCTCCATTTACAGGACAGTTTTCACTAGCTAGACTGAGAGCCCTACCAAGGCAGGAGCCATATCTTATTTATCATTGTATGAAGTAGGTACTTAACCACTCATTTGTCAAACATTTATTATTTCAGAATTTCTGCCATGGTGGAGTCAGAGGTGGGTGGAAAGGGAAGTTAATATGGAAATAGGATAAGAGGAAAGTGGTAGACAAAGCAGATTCCAAGTAGAATAAAACAGTTTATTTGAGAATTGAGATGATAAATGGTAGCTGGGATTGAGAGATAAAGGGCTTTACAAGGAAACATTTCCAGTAAAAAGGGAGAGAATTCCCATCCCACTCAAACATTCTGTGTATGGAGATAAAAGAGCAGTTTTTTGACTATATCCCTCGGGTGCTTGGAGATTTTTCCAGATGTTGTATGCTATAGGGCATTATTATTTCAGTGGCTTTCTTTCAAGAGGTTTTTCTTTTGCTAGTCAGGTATTGCTATAGGTACTCATGCTACTACTTTACTTTGTGAGAATGCCTTTAAGCCAGATCAGTTTTGGATAATTAGAGCCACTAGTGGAAATAGTTCTACTGCAAATAGCCCTTACTAATAATTCTCATAACATGTCAATGCTACTGACTTCAGCTGGTTTAGAAATAAAAAATTCTCTTGTTATCACCCTCTCCTCCCCCCATGCTGGCACAGACTCGAAGGCCGCACTAAGCTGGAGCTTCTGCCCCTTATGTTATCACCCCTGAGCTCTTGAAGCATACAGTGTAGACATTAGGATAGGAGCAGCAACAAGCACATTTTTGGAAAACATTTTCAGTCCTCGTAACAGTCTTACTTCATTGTTTTGGCTTAGTTAAATTAGGTGCCAAACCTCTGGTGTTTGTTTCATGCCAGAATTAAAGCTTCTGATAAATTGGCCTAGGGGGGAACAACAGAAAAGATTCAGATGTGGGCCTTTCCAGTATAAAGTGCTGCCACCACCTGGTCTGAAGGTGTGAGCTGCTAGGCTTATTAGTCTTTCAGACCTGGGGAGATGATAAACTTCCTTGGTGCTTTTAGAGAGGAAGAGGAAGGAACAGCGAGAACTCTTTTCTCATGATTTGGAGTCTCATTTTCAGTCAATTTCTGCCTTTAGAATTCATGGAAAGCATAATTCCAATTCTGCTAAAATAAAACTATACACTAATATATGTACCTTTTAAAAATACTAAATAGAAACACACCAAGATATTAACAATAGTTTTCTTCAGATGGTGGAATTACAGCTCACTCAAACTTTTTCCCTTTACTCTTTGCTATGGTAACGAAATTCTTCCAATGTATATGTGTTACTGTTATAATCAGAAAAAGTAATAGTGAAATTTTAAAAATTATAGTTAATTCTTAAAGGATTCATAGAGACTCTTTTGGTTCTTGCAAATAAGAGAAACCTTCTTATTCCAATTACCATGTATTTCCTTTTCTTATAATTTTATTAATATATATTTCACGTACTATAAAATTCACCCATTTAAAGTACACAACTCAGAGGTGTTAGTAAATTCACAAAATTGAGCAGTGATCACCAGAATCTTAATTTTAGAACTTTTTTTAACACCCCAAAAAGACTTTTAAATTCTGTTCATATATTGAGTGGTATAAATCCTTTTACCCAGTACTGTGAGGTATGAAGGCATATATGACATAGGCTTTGACATTAAGGAGCTTGTTAGACTAATATGGAAGAGAAGGAAATACAAATATCTTTAAGACAGTACGATCAAGTGCCATGCCCAAGATATAAGCTAAATATTAGAGAGATGCTGAGGAATTGAAGAATCAGCTCTGTGTGGAATGATGAGAACAGGCCTTTTGGGAATAGGGGGATAGAATTTCCTAGGCAGAGAAAATGTGGAATTACATCTTTTTTTTTGTAAAGCTACTTTCAAGCTATAAGCATTTCCCTTATACCCACTGGGAATTGTGCCCATATTTTATATAAATATTTTAACAACATAAGCCTACCTTTATTCAGAAAACTGTGGTCTGCAACATTTATTGGATACACCACAATACATGAACATGGATAATTACTAGCTTGTAATTTAGCAATTACATTGAGATCTACTGCTTGGTTTTTAGTAGTTGATTTCACAGTTATAAGGAAAAGCCTAAGGCAGACTCTGTATAGCCATCCGTGTCCACTTTGGACAGACTGAACCGCATCTTTTATACTGTTATCATCTAATGCGGGTCCTTCTCTATCCCCCCAGCCCTTGTTCTAGCATCAGTAACTCCTCCACACACCCAGCTCCCACCCCTCACCATTTACGTGTGTATTGCTTAAGTATGTAGTAGATCATTACTCAGGATCATGAGGACTTGACCCATTCCCAGAGTTTAGATAGCTCCTTTCCAAAAGAGCAGAATGATTTTAAAAAGCTGTTTTGTCCCTTACAGGATTGTGAGAAATAAATTTTTTAAATGTATCTACCCTCAGAAGCACTTATTTAATATAAATATATCCTGTAAATAAATTAAATGTGTTGTCATAGATTTGTGCAGACTGAAAATATCTGGGTTTAACTTGAAGATGGAGGAAACACTCATTATTTAGAAACTTAAATATTTAGTAATATAAGTAAAATTAATTTTTATTCTCTTACTAGAATCAAATTCTATGAAACATATTCATTTCCTTAAGAATTGGGGATGAAAAGCATCAGGCAATTGAAAAATTTTTTTTAATAAATTTATGTATTTATTTTATTTCTTTATTGGCTGCATTGGGTCTTCGTTGCTGCACATGGGCTTTCTCTAATTGCTGCAAGCGGGGGCTACTCTTCATTGTGGTGTGCAGGCTCCTCATTGTAGTGGCTTCTCTTGTTGTGGAGTACGGGCGCGTGGGCTTCAGTAGTTGCGGCACATGGGCTCAATAGTTGTGGCTCATGGGCTCTAGTGCACAGGCTCAATAGTTGTGGTGCATGGGCTCAGTAGTTGTGGCTCACGGGCTCTAGAGCACAGGCTCAATAGTTGCGGCACATGGGCTCAATAGTTGTGGCTCACGGGCTCTAGAGCACAGGCTCAATAGTTGTGGCGCACGGGCTTAGTTGCTCTGTGGCATGTGGGATCTTCCTAGAGCAGGGCTTGAATCCGTGTCCCCTGCATTGGCAGGCGGATTCTTAACCACTGCGCCACCTAGAAAGTCCCCGGCAATTGAAAATATATTTATGAAATTTTTATTTACCAAAAACGCCATGTTGATGTGCAAGTGATGGGGTATGGCAGAATCTCTTTTGGAACTGAGAGAGTTCTCTTTAATAGAAACCAAAGAGATTGTAACAGCTCTTTGGAAAAAGGCCATTGTAGGGTCATCTGTTTCACTTTGTTATGCCTTTTATTTTCAGATTTCTCTTTCAGTTTTTAGCATCTGTTGTATCTCTTCAGTCATGATGATCTTTTCTCCATTATTTTGAAATCCTTACAATATAAAAAAGCTTTTGGCAGAGTCATTTTTGAGTCAGGTATGACAGTCTGCACAGATAGGATGTGGCAGCACCATCACCACATGCACAGAGTGGAAAGTCATTCTTCAATTTTCATGGCATCTTAATTTCTAAAATAGGTCATCATCTTTAAAAAGCCTCTAACATCAGTGCAGTTGTTTAAAGTCTTGTTGGTGTTGAGTCCCAGAGCAGTGGTCATCTACTTAATAGTATCTAAGTGCAGACTAGGGTCATGTGGATTGTAATGTCTCCCAGAGGTGACTCAAATGACCTAACTCCCTTTTCCATTGCTTTTGAAATTGAAAATGACTTTTACATTGTTTTTAGAACATATATCCTAAAATATATATATAATATTAAAAATACACACACACACACACACACGTACCTGTCTCCCTGGAGTATGTCAAGTAACGCCTACATACATATGATGGATCTATGGATGCTGCCTGGCTTGATTTTTCTACAGTGGGAATCGATCTGTGAGCGCTGGCTATGCCCCCTTGTGGATCTCCTTTTGACTTCTTCCAGAGCTGCTGATTTCAGCCATGGCACAGGATTAACCCACCTGGCTTAGCATGATATAATCTTCATAAAATGATGACCTGAGTCTGGAAAACCACATTACAGTTTTACCTTTTTTATTCTGAAAATTGTAACTTCATCTACTTTATTTCCGTATAAATAATTTAAATTGTACTTTTTGTCTCATCGAGATTGTCTTACAAGGACATGCAACAAGAGTAACTGCTAAATCTCAACAGAGTGGAGAGAAGGCCTTTCGATGTGGCTATGACGGATGTGGAAAATTATATACAACTGCTCATCATCTTAAGGTATATACGAAGGAAAGGCTGTGTCTAGTTATGCTAATACCTAGGACATTAAATGCCAACATAATGTATTTGTAGTATTCAAACACCATTGTTCTCCCCCACCTGTCAAGATACAAACGCTCACACTCATACACAAACACACAAAAGCCTATGCAAATTTTAGAGACTCATCTCCTTGAGGGCTTGGACTATGCTTTCTTCAAGTCTGCCTCCCTCATGTCCAGCATACTACGTGGCACATGATAGGTACTCTACATATTTGAATACATTTTTCTCAAATGTGAAATTTATGTAATTATATAGGAAATGCATGTGTAATCACTCTGTTAACAGTGATTTGCTGAAATCTAGCAAAAGTTGGTGTTAATTTGTCCTGTCAAATATATAGGCCAAGTATTTTGATTGCAGCTAAACACAACATACCATGACTCATAAAAATAATAGCTAACATTTATTGAATAACTTACAGTGTGTCAGGAAGTGTGCATTTAGCATATTCAGAATAGCAGCTCTAGAGCCCATCTTCACTACTTATCAGTGTGTAACCTTGACGTGTTACTTGACCTCTTAAGTACTTCATTTTCCTTATCTGTAATACTGGATGGTTAAAGTATCTCCCACAACTGAGTGGTTGTGAGATTTAAGTTAGTTAATTCTGTACATGTAAAGTACTGAAGAGAATGGCCTGGCATGTGGTAAAGATTCAGTAAATGTTGGCCATTGTCATGAGTATTCGTTTGTCACAGCAGCCCTCTATGGTAGGTACTGTTATGTCCCCACTTTACAGAGAGGACTTTGAGGCTGAGAGAAGGCAAGTGCCATGGCCACACCACTAGTCAGTGGTGAAGCCTTGCCTCAGATTGAGGCCCCCCTAGCAGCAGCCTCCACACTCTTAATCTTACATTGTGTAGCATCTCTCTCTACTCCTAGATCTCACCAGGTATGCAATCCATACAAACTCTTTTGATCATTCTAGAAAAACTCAAACCTCCAGTATCCCTGTTCTTTGTTTAAAATGAGTACTTCTTAACACATAACATTTCGTCTATATTGAGAATTATTGAGCTGTAGTTTTTGAGAAAAGTTATCTTTTGTATTTGAAAAATAACACACAAGCAACAAAATAATTCAGCAGTGGGGAAAAAAAGGTCTCTGTGGAGACCATCCACCTGCAGAGTGCCTCAAGGAAATAGACTTATGCCTGTGTTTTAATAACAGGTCCACGAGCGGTCACACACAGGAGACCGGCCTTATCAGTGTGAGCATGCAGGCTGTGGGAAAGCATTTGCAACAGGTAAAATCATGAATTTTCTTTGTTTCTTTGTTCTGCTTGGGGGTCAGGCAGAGACAGGTCAGAGGCAGGAACTGACCCCTTGCCTTGGTCTGAATTAGTGCACGCACAGTGACTAGTTTTCCAGTCTTTCCCTTACTGTCTTTTGTCCTGCTTGCCCTGTTCTCTGGGTTCTCATTTTGCTCCGCAGACCTGTTTCTGCCTACTGTGTTTGTATTTCACTCCACACACTGCTTTCTTTTAGCAGGAAAAACAGAAGTCAAGCATTAAAGCTGACAGAGTTTAACATTGGGAGAGACCTTAGGGGGAACTGTGGGGAACTGGGGCTTAGCCGTGGGACGGGTCCTGCCCAGGGGTACATCCAGGAGGGCCAGGACCAGTGCCAGGCCTCCTGACTTCCACCGTATTCCTCATTCTGTGTCTCGATTCTTTTTGTTTTTGTTTTTTTCAGGATTTTTTCTTTTTTATTATGAAAATTTACAAACATTTATGTAAATGAAAAATAATGTTCTAGTATACCACCATAAACATTTCAGCTTATATATCATTAACATTTTCAATATTTGTTTACATTTCTTTTTTGAGATAAAATTTACATACAGTTTACTGTACAAATGTTAATTGTAACATTCTGGTTTTTTTTTTTTTCGATTTTCATCCTTTTTTTTTAAATTTTATTGGAGTATAGTTGGTTTACTTGTTAGTTTCAGTTGTACAGCAAAGTGAATCAGTTATACATATACATATATACACTCTTTCTCTTCTCTCTTTTTTTTTTTTGATGATTCTTTTCCCACACAGGCCATTACAGAGTACTGAGTAGAGTTCCTGGTGCTATACAGCAGGTTCTTACTAGTTATCTATTTTATACACAGCAGTGTGTATATGTCAGTCCCAGTCTCCCAATTTATCCCTCACCCCCACCCCCTTATCCCCTGGGTAACCATAAGTGTTTTCTACATGTGTGACTCTACTTCTGTTTTGTAAAAAGTTCATTTGTACCCTTTTTTGTAGATTCCACATATAAGCAATATCATATATTTGTCTTTCTGTGTCTGACTTACTTTACTCAGTATGACAATCTCTAGGTCCATCCATGTTGCTGCAAATGGCATTACTTTGTTCTTTTTTATGGCTGAGTAATATTCCATTGTATATATGTACCACATCTTCTTTATCTATTCCTGGGTTGAGAGATATTTAGGTTGTTTCTACGTCCTGGCTATCGTAAGTAGTACTGCAGTGTTGGGCTGCATGTATCTTTTTGAATTATGGTTTTCTCCAGGTATCATGTCTCGATTCTACTTCAAGATTTTGGGGTATGAGCTGTGAACATCTAATAAGATTGGGGCACTTTAAAAAAAGAAACACAAAAAAATAAAAAAAGAAGCACACAATCTCTTCTAGACAGAGATAAGACTATTGCATTTTCAGCAGGACAGTCCTGAACTGTTGTACTCTTTTACCTTTTTAATAGTTATTCTGTTGTGTTTGCCTAGTATTATATCCTTGGTGTTTACTATATTTTTCAATGGCTTAATCTCAATGGGCATGCTTAGAGGGGTCTTATGTAATTAAATATCTTTTAAATTTTTCTTAAAGGTTATGGATTAAAAAGTCATGTCAGAACTCATACAGGAGAAAAGCCATATCGGTGTTCAGAAGATAATTGTACTAAATCTTTCAAAACTTCAGGAGATCTACAAAAACATATCAGAACTCATACAGGTACTGGTGTGAAGAAATATCATATCTAGGCCAGGAGTTCTTAATCTGCAGGAAGGGACTTTGGGGGAAGTAATTTCTGGAAGCGTTTCAGGGAGTCAGCGTCAAGAGCTTCTCTTAAACTCCCAAAACTCCATGCAGTTTGCCATTTGTGCGTGTATTCTTCTTTCCAGGATGAGGGCCCATAACGCTGTTAGATTCTCAAAGGGGTCCGCGTTCCAAGAGATTAATGATGGCCCTAGACCACCAACCCTCTCAGTTTTCAGGAACTGAGCAACAGGCTTATTTACTTAGGATTATACATCTACTTAATAGCCCAACCGAGACCAGAACCTAAGGCACCCAATTCCTTCTCAGTTTAGTATTGCTTCTCCCATATTAAGCTGCTCTTTGAAAGAGTCTGAACCCCTAATAGCCCCACAGAAAGAAAGGCTTGTTACTTCCTTGTGATCATCTCTCCTACCCTTTAAATTCTCTCTCCTTTTCCTAAAGGGTACTGTGTTTTTATCTTCCTACCCCTCCCGTCCCTTCCTTGTACTTGATTATTTGTGAATTGGTATCATAAAGGTAATTATTTGCTTTGGATCAGAGCTGGAAGAGTTTCAGAAACTGTTGATAAGAAATGCTATTATAAGCTGTTGACTAAGTAGTGTAGCATAAGGTCATTTAGTTTAAGATTTTACTGCAGATGTTTTAAACATAGTGTTATCACTTTGTCCCCAAATACTTCTGAGTATTCTGAAGTAGTTTCGCACATTTTCATGGAGGATTCTTCCAGTCATTAAAGTTTAACTTTAGTTCAAATGTGATCCGAAATCAGCTTTACTTTACAGTGTTCAGGAACAAAGCTGTAGATCCCTGCTTGTATTTCATTCATGCTCTTATTTTTATCCATTATATCAGAGGCAAGTGTTTCCAAGCTCCTGACAATAGTAATATATTAAGCAAAAATATTTTTGATTCATATCATGTGTTAGACATTAGATTTTAAAAAGACCCCAGATTCTTTTTTTTCAAGTATTATAGAATAAATAAAGTAGGAGGTAAGCTTTTAGGGGATTCTGGGGTTGGTCTAACTTAATCCTTATTCTTGACTCTATTTTTCTTCTGTATTTCTTCATGATATGTATTTCTTTGTCTGCTTTTCTCAGCTCATTTTTTAATATGCCCTTCTGGATGATTCCATCTTGGAAAGTCATGTAATCAGAGATGAGTTTTGAGTACTATTCAGGTTTTCCTGTATAAATTTAAGTTTGGAGTAGATGGTGCTGTTTACAGAAAAAAGAAAAAACAAAAAAACCAAAGCGAAGCTTAATATAAAAAGGCTAGAGTCTGAGCATGGATGATCCTAGGCAGAATTGAAGGATAAGACATTAATTTTCTGTGTATTTTTGCACCATTTAATATATTTCCCTTTGTGTTTTCAGGAGAAAGACCCTTTAAATGTCACTTTGAAGGCTGTGGTCGGTCTTTTACAACATCAAATATCAGAAAAGTGCACATTAGGACACACACAGGAGAAAGACCTTATTACTGCACAGAACCAGGATGTGGGAGGGCGTTTGCCAGTGCAACCAATTATAAAAACCACGTGAGGATACACACAGGTAATGGTCTCTAGTTCTCCATCTTCTGTCTTTCAAGGCTCAGTTGAATCTCTTCCCTCCTTCCTGCCACTTGGCATGGTAGAAGTGGATTACGCAGCTTGAAGAAACCTCATCTGAGCATTTATACACTTATTTACTCAGCAGTTATTGGGCATCTGCTGTGTGTTCCCCTGCCGGCACCAGAAATATGAGACAAACCAGGCGTTGTCCAGGACGGTTGATTTAGGGAGAGAGAGTAGATATAATTATCGCAGTATCTGTGGATGTATATTTTTTAACAGCTTTATTGAGATATAATTCACATACTGTACAATCCTCTACTTAAAGTATACGATTCAGTGTTTTTTAGTATATTCACAGAGTTGTACAGCCATCACCACAGTCCAATTTTAGAACATTTTCATCTCACTTGAAAGAAACTTTATACTTGTTAACAGTCTTCTCCCCTCACCCCAGCCATAAGCAATTACCAGTCTACTTTCTGTCCCTATGGATTTTCCCATTCCGAATATTTCGTATAGATGGAGTCATACAATATGTGGTATTTTTTGTCTGGCTTCTTTCCCTTAGCATAATATTATTGAGGCTCAGCCATGTCATATCCATAGTTCTTTCCTTTTTGATTACTGATTAGTATTCCTTTATAGGAATGTGTCATATTTTATTTATGCATTTACCGGGTATTTTCACTTTTTGGCTATTGCTAATGCTGCTAGAGTATTCATGTACTGTTTTTTGTGTGGATATATGGTTTTTTGTGGCCTCGCTGCGTGGCTTGTGTGTGGGATCTTAGTTCCCTTACCAGGGATTGAACTCTGGCCCTCGGCAGTGAGAGCACAGAGTCCTAACCACTGGACCACCAGGGAATTCCTTTTTTTTTTTTTTTTTTTTTAATGTATATTTTTATTCCTTTTGGGTATATACCTAGGAGTGGAATTGTTGGATCATATGATAACTTTGTTTAACATCTTGAGGAACTGCCAAACTTTTCTAAAGTGGCTGCACCATTTTACAATTTCACCAGCAATGTATGAGGGTTCCAGTTTCTCCACATCCTAGCTAACAGTTGTTGTTATCTCTCTTTCTGATTATAGCCATCCTAGTGGGTGTGAAGTGGTATCTACCTCATCCTGCTTTTGATTTGCATTTTCCTGATGTGCTAATGATGTTGAGCATATTTTATGTGCTTATTGGCCATTTGGATATATTTGGGGTGGGGACAATGTCTATTCAGATCCTTTGCCCATTTTTTAAATTGGGTTGTCTTTTTGTTGTTGTGTTACAAGAATTATTATATTATGGATATAAGTTGTTTTTTTTTTTTCACTTTCTTGATGGTGCCATTTGCAGCACAAAAGGTTTTTAATTTTTTTTTTTTTTGGCCAAGCCATGCAGCTTGAAAGATTCCCAGTTCCCCAACCAGGGATCAAACCCAGACCCCTGCAGTGAAAGCACGGAGTCATAATCACTGGACTGCCGGGGAATTCCCCAGAACTTTTTAATTTTGATGCTTCACTTTGTGGTTGTATTTTTTTTAATTGAAGTATTGTTGATTTATAATATTGTGTTAGTTTTAAGTGGTTGTATTTTTGATGGGAATGGAAAGGCGAATGAGAGGGTACATTAGTTTTATAAGAAATTTTTTAATATATTGTTTTTATTACTGATATTAAGGGTAAACTTGTGATAATGCAAAATTAAAAGACATTTTTATAGAATGGAACTTTAGTTGTGTAAGTTAGTATTTCTCAGGCTGCATTCTACAGACCCCTGGATATCTCTGGAAATATTTCTGGGCACCTACAACAACCCCTTTCCTTTGAAAGTGGTACATTGACAAGTCTGAATACTGCTATGGACAGAGGGGAAGCCTTAATAGGATTTACAGAAAATTTGCTTTTTTAGAAAAAATCACTCTGTCAATAGTATAGAAAGAAGTTAAAGGGAGATGCAACCATAAGCAAGGAGTCTGATTAAGGGCTTTTAGAATATTTGAAGTGAGTGAGATGGAGAAGGATAAAAATGCAAGACATTGAAGAGGATCTGGTGACCAAGTTAGTCATGAGGAATGAGGAGAACCTGTCATTCTAGCTCATGCGGTAGAGTAGGTGATAATGCTAAGATGGGGAAGAGCAGGTTGGGAAAGGGAAGATAATAGGGTCGGTCTGCAATATACAGGTCTCTGGGTTTCCTCACCACCTGAACTCTCACCATCTGTATATTTGCTGTAATGGTTTGCAAAATTTTTACTCAAAATTTATGATTCAAAGTGAAAACCCACTGTAATGAATCTACTTGTACGTGCATTTTTCTATAAAAGGAAAAAATTTCAAGTTGCATGTGAGTCTAAATGAGAGAACATAGAATACACTGGAAGTCATATTTCTGATACAATCATGTCTTATGCTTACATTGTATATTATACACTATTGCTGTCATCTTCCCTACATTATTTGTATGTTTCCTAAGAAAGTGGAAAAGCCTGTGAAAACCTAAGAGGCCTAGAAAAGAAAGCTGTAGGTTAGAAGAAAAATTGTATTTTGCTAATGCAATTTGCATTCCTTTATATCTGTAAGATATTTCATTTTAAAATTTTAGTACATGTTTGTGGTGTAAAAAGAAACAAAGTTCCCGTTTGATACTACACTATCATTGTGTATTACGCACAAACATATACCTGCTTCTGAGTTCATTGAGTGTTAAATAATTAGATAATTGGTATTTTAAGTGCTTCATATTATGCAGACATTCTTGGTGTGTTGTAACAGGTGCATAATAGCCTTTTTGTGATATTTGGGGAAATTGGCTGGGATTTTTAGATGGGCTGGGAAAACTAATTTTCCCTTTTTTCTTGTTTTTTTGTTTTTTTGTTTTTATTTAAGCTCTTTATTGGAATATAATTGCTTTACACTCTTGTACCAGTTTTTGAGGTACACCAAAGTGAATCAGCTGTATTTATAT
Source organism: Hippopotamus amphibius kiboko (assembly GCF_030028045.1). Classification (NCBI taxonomy): domain Eukaryota; kingdom Metazoa; phylum Chordata; class Mammalia; order Artiodactyla; family Hippopotamidae; genus Hippopotamus; species Hippopotamus amphibius. The sequence goes on along the minus strand of NC_080194.1, from coordinate 34,568,377 downwards.
ATATATCCCCATATCCCCTCCCTCCCACGACTCCCTCCCACCCTCCCTGTCCTGGCCTTCTAAGGCATCACCCATCATCGAGTTGATCTCCCTTTGTTATACAGCAGCTTCCCACTAGCTATCTGTTTTACAGTTAGTAGTGTATATATGTCTATGCTACACGACTCCCTCCCACCCTCCCTGTCCTGGCCTTCTAAGGCATCACCCATCATCGAGTTGATCTCCCTTTGTTATACAGCAGCTTCCCACTAGCTATCTGTTTTACAGTTAGTAGTGTATATATGTCTATGCTACTCTCTCACTTCGTCCCAGCTTCCCCTTCGCGCCGCCCCCCAACCCCGTGTCCTCAAGTCCATTCTCTGCATCTGCATCTTTATTCTCGCCCTGTCACTGAGTTCATTAGTACCATTTTTTTAGAGTCCATATATATGAGTTAGCATACGGTATTTGTTTTTCTCTTTCTGGCTTACTTCTCTCTGTATGACAGTCTCTAGGTCTATCCACCTTATTACATATAGCTCAATTTCATTCCTTTTTTGGCTGAGTAATATTCCATTTATATATGTGCCACATCTTCTTTATCCATTCATCTGTTGTAATTTTCCCATTTAAAGTAATGGAATATAGACTCATTATCTAAAAGTTAGCCATTCAACATGTTTTATGGGCAAATTAGATTCTTATAAGAGGGATACCTACATTAAGTTTGGCTATAACTGATCTTCAGAACATACAGGTGTAGTGCTTTCAAATGTGGCTGTATATTGGATTTACCTTTTTAAAATAAACTAGCTTCCTAGATCCTATCTGCAAAGATTCTGACATAATTTTATTTTGCTGTGGCCCAGGCATCAGTGTATATTAAAAACTCTCCAGGCCTTTTATATGCATATATGGTTAAGACTCATTAAAGTAGGGATATCCAGTAGGTAGTTATAAATGGTGGCCTGACCCAAGAGGTAGGTCTGGGCTGGATGAAAAGATTGGCTAATGACCATCAAGTAGATAATGCAATAAAAGCCCATGTTATGCTGTATGTGGAGTGTAAAGATTCAGCTTGTAAAATGCAGTCCATCTTGGAAGGATGGTCAGATGACCCAGTTGAGACTGCAGCTAGCCATTAGGGAGATCAGAAATGCAATTCAGATCCATTTATGTCTTCATGAAAAGATGCTTAGCATCATTAATCATCAGGGAAATGCTAATCAGAATCACAATGAGGTATCACCTCACACCTGTCAGAATGGCTGTTATCAAAAAGACAGTAAATAACAATTGTTGGCAAGGATGTGGAGAAGAGGGGATCCTCTTGCACTGTTGGTGGGAATGTAAATTGGTGCAGCCACTGTGGCAAACAGTAATGGAGGTTCTTCAAAAAATTAAAAATAGAACCACCATATGATCCGACAGTTCCACTTATAGGTATTTTAGTGAAGAAAATGAAAACACTAATTCAAAATGGTATATACACCCTTGTGTTCATTACAGCATTATTTTCAGTAGTCAAGATACAGAAGCAACCTAAGTGTTCATTGATAGATGAATAGATAAAAGATGTGATATACACAGGGACTTCCCTGATGGTCCAGTAGCTAAGACTCTGTGCTCCCAACACACGGGGCCCGTGTTCAATCCCTGATTAGGGAACTAGATGCCACATGCATGCCACAACTAAGAAGCCCGCATGCCACAACTAAGAAGCCCGCATGCCAAAACTAAGGAGCCTGCCTGACGCGACTAAGGAGCCCATGTGCTGCAACTAAGACTGGGTGCAACCAAATAAATAAATAAATATTTTTTTTAAATAAAATAAAATAAATGAGTCATGGGATGTACAGCATAGGGAGTACAGTCAGTAATGTTGTAATAACTTGGTACATTGACAGATGCTACCTAGACTTACCGTGGTGATCATTTTGTAATGTATAAAAATGTTGAATCACTATGTTATACACCTGAAACTAACATAATATTGTAAGTCAATTATACTTCAGTTTTAAAAAGTTTAATTTCAAGACAAAAACGCAAAACAACCCCCCTCCCCCCAAAAAACCAAATTAATTTACATCTTGACTGTGGTTTGGTGCCACCTAGTGGCAGTTTCTGCTCCAGTCTAAATATGAATAGGGCTGGTTCTCTGAGTTGGAATTGCCTGACATTTTCCTGCCTGGCCTTGCCCTCATCATATCTCGCCCACAGCCATTCCCCAAGATAAGAACTTTAACCTGCCCTGCTTTGAGAATGTAGGCTGGGCAGAGGACAGGAAGCAGTCTCAATTACTAATGTCTAAGATGTATGTTACAGGTTACATTAGTGATTTTACTATTTGCGGGTGGTTTTACTGTGTTTAGAATCATGGAAAAAGATGGAGTTACCCGGAAAAGGTGTAAAATGTGAACAAAGTAGGATATGCATAACTCCACCATCTCATCTTTCAGAGCTCCTTCTTTTCTTCCCTCATTCCATATTTGTATGTCCCTTCTTCCATAGTGAGAGCTCTGGCTTCCAGCAGCATTGACACATTTATTCAATGCTTAATCTTTTATTATATATAAAATAGTTTCAGAGTTGTTTTGCTCATAGCATTACAATAAACAAGCCTACCAAGAAGAATTAAAAATTTATTTGCAGTTTTCCCCACTCCAGCCTAGTCTAAGACTGAGAGCCTTAGTCAAGTACTGTGTGTATGAGTTACTTTAATTAGTTTATTCCTCCCCCTCAACCCCCCACCCTGGCCTGGCCCCCATACCCCTTCTAAATGGTTAAAAGTATTCATTTAAACTACAGTTAGGTTAATTTATTCCAGTTTGCTTTCAGTGTTAGATTCTCTGCACTACATGTTAACAGTGTCTAGATATTTTATGATATTAAATAATTATGGTTAATTCGTTATTTAAAAAAAGCATCCATCTTTTATACAGTCTGAAATATTTATAGATGAGATAGAATGCTATCTGGAGCTGTTTCAAAGTAATCCAGGGTGGGAAAAGGGGGCAGAAATGTGTGGTGAATAAATGAAACTATATTGGCCATGAATTGATAATCGAAGCTAAATGATTGGTACATAGGGGGTTATTGCACTGTTTCTCTACACTTTTGTGTGTGTTTGAAATTTTCTGTAATGAAAAGTTCTAAAAATCTATGTACTGTCTATATTGTTCTCAGAGTGTTTCATGGAAAAGAAATTACTTTGTATTCAGCTGTTTTTAGTGAATATTTAATAGCTTTTAATTAGATGCAAGAAGTCAAGTAAAATTAATATGAAATGTGTGTCCTTTTAGATTTGCTGAAGTGTCCAAACTATGTCATAGACTTTTTAGAAAATCTTTGTTTATTATCCTTATAAAACTCTTAGGGTAAACTATTTAGTTATACTAATAATTGCAGTTATTATTGCCATTATTAGTATAGTATCACTAATGATATCTAGATTAACTAGTTATAGGTGGCAATAACAGTATCATCAAATATTTGAGTTAACTGGGCACTAAACATCTCCATTTTTATTTTTCACATCCCATGAAATTAAGGGGAAAGTGGTATTCAGAGCTAAAACTTAGGATGCAAGACTGTCTTTTGAGCCAAGTTGAAAGCATAGTAAGGGAGTCTTTTTTGTGTGCTGCCTCATAGCAGAATAGAAAGGAATTTGACAACTATTTATTTTTGCCACTGGAGGTTCCCCTTCTCTGCTGCCCCCTCTCCCCCCACTCCCCATCCACCTCACCAGAAGGTATAGAATGATTATGCCTTCAGAAGTAAAAGTTGATTTGTGTGTGTGTGTGTGCTTTTCTTTACTTAGGGGAAAAGCCATATGTTTGTACAGTCCCTGGGTGTGACAAAAGGTTCACAGAATATTCCAGTTTGTACAAACATCATGTTGTTCACACTCACTCCAAACCATACAACTGTAACCACTGTGGGAAGACATACAAGCAAATCTCCACACTGGCCATGCACAAACGGACGGCCCACAATGACACTGAGCCCATCGAGGAGGAGCAGGAAGCCTTCTTTGAGCCTCCCCCAGGTGAGGGTTTTTTTGCAGTATGTTTATGTCTGTGTTTGAAAATTATGTTATGAACATAATTTATGATTTAAAGCATTTTCTCAAATCATAAAGTTTTTCAAATAGTCACACAAACATATCAGTTGCAACTATGATAATTGCTATCAAAGAAAGGTACTTAATGCTCTTAAGGGGAAGTTAGTCTAGTCTCAAAGGTCAGAGAAGGCTACCCCAAGGAAGTGATTTTAGGAGAGATGTATAGGGTGAATAGGGGTTAACTTGGGGTAGAGTCAGGGATGTGCAGGGTTAGAGGGCAGATAAACAGGGAGCAAAGGCAAGAGAATGTTCCAGATAGATGGATTGGCACATGCAAAAAGCCCTGAAGTTAGAGAGAGCAAAGTAAATTGGAGAGACTGAAAGAAGCCTGGCCAGCATGGCACTTCTGCCTGGGAAGGTGGGATGAAATGAGACTGCACAGCAAGGCAAGGGCAGCCTAGACTATTTGGGTGTATTAGGATGTTGGTCTTAATCATAAGAATGGTGAAGCACTCCCAGATAACTTTTAATTGATTCATGTAGTGTTGTAGGAGACAAAAACTTTCATTTCAATAAGGATATACTCCTGGAAAAAAGTATTTTAGAGAACTAGTTTCTATGATTTCAGTTAAATAACTCAGCATAAATAGGTAAAAGGAAGTAGATTTTTCTAAAACAAAAAAAAAAATGTTGTCCTTTTTCATTGAGTACCTCCTAAATGAAGTAAATTTGAAAATTAAAACATCTTTACCCATTCTTAACAGCTAGTATTGAAGTATTGAAAAACGTTTAGGTAGGAAAAAAATGGTTGGAAAATAAGGAAAAGAATAGATCATTTACTATCTACTCAAATAAGTCCCTGTAGTTCTAATTTGTCTTTTCAGATATTAGTCATGTGCTAGTAAGAAAATACCAGTTCCTTCACTCACTCACTCATTTATTTATTTATTTGTTTATGACTATGCTCTGTGGTGAGGTCTTAGTTCCCTTACCAAATATTGAACCTGGGCCCCTGGTAATGAAAGCACCGAGTCCTAACCACTGGACCGCCAGGGAATTCCCAACAATTCCTTGAATGCTATACTATTTTCTAGCCAAAGCACTGTTTAATGTGCAGGGTTAAATATTACAATAATTGCTAAATCCTTGCAATTAGAAAGCAGACTTTTATGATGTCAAACTTAGGTTTAAGACTGTTTCTTAAGCTTCCTCAATCTCTTCCTTAAATGTTGATGTTTAAGATTGTCAGAATTTCTTGTGTTCTAGAAGATGATCTATAATATAATAATATACATTTTGTTAAAAAAATTAAACTAAGATTGTTTTTCCAAGAATAAGGATGGGTTTATGTTCCTCTTCTCCCATATGGTCCCTTAGGTTTTGCACCTGTTGTACTAATGGTATAATAGTAAGTATAATAAATAGCTGTGGAGCAGAACAGAAAGAAATGAAGTAAAGAGTGTCATAGAGATTGCACCATGATGGCTGTAGCTGTGTGAGTGTAGGCACCAGCCACGACATTGAGAAGTACTCTTAAATTAGCATGTAAAGTCCTTCTTTGAAGGGAAAAAAACGTATTTACCCTTTTTCTGGCCTCATGAGAGGTGGAAAACAATAGAAGAAGAGAGGGATCAGGAGTCTTCCTGGTTGCCAAGTATGGCAGTAATGGACTGTTGAAATTGCTGTTTACCTGCTGGTTCTTTGTGAAATAAAGAAGTAGATGGGGGTTCCTGTTCTGTTACTTACTAAATGATTAACCTTACCCCAGATAATATGCCATTATATTGTCTTTACACAATGATGTCATTGTGTACTGATGACTTACAATCAGTCACTTGTGTTAAAGAGTAAGTAACAGTGTTAGTATGTTGTGTTTACACACGATTCTGGTTGTGGTTAATGTTTATGAAGATTGTCTTATCATTTTTAACAGCTTCTTAAGTGACTGCAAGAACTTAGTGCATACTTGCCATGTTGGAAGGGTTATTTGCCAGGTAGTCTCCCTGTACAGTTCCCCCACTCCCCGCTCCAGCACACATGCACAGTATCACATTATTACTCCAACTAAGAGAATGAGCAAAGTCTCTCCAGTTATACTTTACGTGGAAAAGTTTGGTTTGGTCTGCTTTGATTTGGTTTGGCTTTGCAAAAGAGGAGGCCAAGAGATTGGCAGGAGGTGCTGGAAGCCATTTTCATGATTTAGAATTTAGGGACTTCCCTGGTGATCCAGTGGTTAAGACTCTGCTTCAAATGCGAGAGACTCAGGTTGGATCCCTGGTCCGGGAACTAAGATCCCACATGCTGCACAGCCAAAAAAAAAGGAAAAAAAACATGATTTTGAATTTAATACATATTCCCTTTAACTTGGTTGTTTGATCAAGTAAATAATTCATTTGTTTTAAACAGGTCAAAGTGAAGATGTTCTTAAAGGGTCCCAGATCACATATGTTACAGGTGTAGAAGGGGACGATGTTGTGTCTACACAAGTAGCCACAGTAACCCAGTCTGGGTTGAGTCAACAGGTTACACTCATATCCCAGGATGGGACTCAGCATGTAAGTACCCACCAAAAGTCAAACAAGTTAAATAATATTTCTCTGAGCCTGGGCTTGAAAGGCTGGTTGGGTCCCAATTGAGGAAAGCCTTTAATTGGGGCACAAAGTTTGGAGTTTAGCTTGTAGGCAGTGCTGGATCTCCTGAAGGCTTTCCAGCAGCCTGTTGGAAGAGACTACATGCAGGGAGATCAGTAAAGAGAGAAGGCTTGTGACTCTGTAGAACTCAAATGGTGTTATGGATACAGTCCAAGTGTGAGGTGATGAAGGTCAGAACCACAGTGAAAGTGAGGGCTTGAAAAGTAATGGATCCCTGTGAAACCCAATCCAGAGAAGGGATAGGATTTGGTGGCTGATTAGATCCAGGAGATAAGATTGAGACCTCAGCAGAGGTTTGGCTGAGCTGATGAGGACATCATTAAAAGAGCCTGGGAAGTCAGTGATGGGCAAACCTGTAAAATTTCCAGACTGTGACTCTCTCCCTACCTGGAATCATGGGAGTTCACGTAACTAGCTTCACAGAATTAATAGAATAGTATCTTGATTTCCCCAGGAAAAGCAATATAATGGTTGTTGTTCAATAGTCAAACTTGTCATTGTTTTCTAGATACCACTAGCCTAAAATAATCCAAACTTGATTTCATTTTTAAGCTCTAGCTAAGGTTGTCTTAATAACTGGTGGAAATAGACATATGGGGTTCTTTATCCTCCTGTATCTGCCTCTTCCATGGAGAACTCTCCTTACCTGTCTCTCTCAAGCTTTACCTCCCATGATTAATTTGCCCTTTGTGTTGATAGCTGTTAATGTGCTGATGTCAGCTAGAAGGCAGAACTATTCAGGATAGGAAAATACAAAGCACTTGTATTCATCCCTCTTCCCCTCAGTTTTGACATCTACACAGTACTCTTGGTCCACTGATTGGCATATAAGATTAAACATATTTACTAACAGTTTTAATTCAGCTCATCCCTAAGCCTTTTAAAAAAAATTAGATCATCACAGATAGGCTCTCTGGAGGTCATTTGATCTAACCTCTTTCCCTCCCTATACAGGAGAAATTCCCTCTACAGCAGCCCCCATATAGATGAGGCAGTTTCTCTCTTAAGAGACGGCCTGTTCCATTGCTAGATGAGTGTTTATCAGACTGGAACCTACCACTGTGTCATCCACTTACGGCCCTTCTATGACCATATAGAATGAGTCTAATCCCTCTTCATATGTTTTAAAACAGCTATTTTCCCCATCCCAATGTTGTATTTTCTCTGGATATAACCTTCCCATTTCCTTTAGGAATTAGATTTCTATTCCATTCCTTTGGTCAATTAAACAACGAACATTTATTGAATCCAATGCCAGACATTTTAGTAAACTTAGTGTGGGGAGTACTGGAAGGGGGGGTATCATAATCTAGTAGGAGAGGGACATTCCTAAAATGAACAATAATTTCTCATAATACTGGGTATATAATTGACAGATATATAAAGTGTTGCGGCAACCTGGAGGAAGGAGTAAATGATTCTTCCTGAAGGAATCTTGGACGCCCTTGTAGAGAATGGCCATTCAGCTGGATCTTAAAGAATTTTTATGAGTTAGTCAGGCAAAGCGTGAGGGAAAGGGCAAAGTCACAAAAATATAACAGAATATGACATTTCTGGGGACTGTAAATGATTTGGTGTGGCTGGAGTGCCAGATTTCTGTGCTGATTTGGAAGTAGTGAAAGATGAGTCTGGAGAAGCTGTTAAGGCCAGATCATGAAAGGTCATGAATGCCATGTAAGAAGTCTGAACTTGTAGTGATGGGGAGTCACTGGGGATTTGAGCAGGGAGCATAATGAGATTTGTTTGTTTTTTAGAAAGGTGACAAGGTAGAGGATGACTAGGGAAGGGTTAGACTAGATATTTGGAAAGACGTATTGTTGGAAAAAAATAGATGAGAGGAAAATAGGGGTCTGAATTGGCAGTAGAGATGGAGAGGAAGAAATGCATTTAAGAAATGTTCGATTTTCCTGGTGACCTCTTTCTCAAAGAGTTTATTCCATTGTAAAATGCTTATTTGCTCCCAGAGTAGACTTATACAAGGGTTAGGCCTAGCCCTTAATAAAAATTGCCAAATAAAACAAGAAACATTGCCTGATTGTAAAATGCATGGTATTGCAGGTCAACATATCTCAAGCTGACATGCAGGCCATTGGCAATACCATCACAATGGTAACACAGGACGGAACGCCCATCACAGTACCTGCTCATGATGCAGTCATCTCCTCAGCAGGAACACACTCTGTTGCTATGGTTACCGCAGAGGGTACAGAAGGGCAGCAGGTAATTGCTTTTTTCTTTTATATCAATCAATACATATATGAATATCAAAACCGTTATATAGATGTATAGTGTGATATAGTGGTTAAGCACACAAACCTCAGATTGAATCCCAGTTTTACAGCTTGTTAGCTGCATAATCCTCTGAGTCTCAGTTTTTCCTCATCTGTAAAATAGGAGTGATTATTGCATCTTCCCCACATGGTTAATAGAAGGATCAAGCAAGATAATGTGTGTGAAGTACTCAGCCCAGGTATATGTTAAGTGCTCATTAATGGTTGCTCTTTCCATCATCATCATTGTTATCAGATACTCAGAAAAAATATTCACTTGCAAAATTTAATTTTTTGAGTATGTAATATATTCACATAATTCAAAAATCAAAGTATATACAGATATGCAGTGAAAAGTCTTCTTTCCATCCCTGCCCTCATAGAGGTAATCCACTTTTATCAGTTTCTTGTGTATTTTTCCAACAACTCATTAAGCATATACAAACAAATACAAATCAATAATCATCTCCTCCTCCTTCCCTTTTTATGGTAATAAACTCCATACTGGTCTTCACCTTGTTTTTTTTTTTTAACCTTATTAATAATACCTCTAGAAAATCTTTCTATTTCATTATATAATTTCCTCTTTCTTTGGCGGAGGGGGAGGGCATGCTGCATGGCTTGTGGGATCTTAGTTCCCCAGCCAGGGATCAAACCCTGGCAGTGAAAGTGCTGAGTCCTAACCACTGGACCACCAGGGAATTCCCTCCTCATTCTTTTTTTAATCTATATCATATTCCACTCTACTGGACATGCCATAATTTATTTAAAGTCTTTTGCTGTTTCAAACAACACATAACCTTGCACACGTGACTTTGCGTGTATGTGAGTACATCTGCTGCTAGATAAATCCCTAGAGTGGAATCGCTGGGTGAAAAGACATACGTATTGGCGATTGTGATAAGTGTTAGCAAACTTCCTTTCTGGGGTTGTAAGCATCTGCACTCCCCCCTGAAGCCTTTGAGAGTGCCTCCTCCCCTTCTGATAGTCCACACAGTGGTATCAAACCTTTGGGTCTTTGCCTATCTAATTTCTCTCTTTGTAGTTTTAATTTTTCACTTCTCTGAAAATAAATGATATTGGTTAATACTTGATATTGGTTAATAATGATATGGGTTAAAAACTGTTCTTATGCTAAGCTGAAGGCAATGCTGAGTTTCACGGCAGCTACCTTACCCTGTTCAGTGAAAGAGTCTGTCAGAATTTAGTAGCTGTCATTCTTCCTAAATTCATTTATAGATTCAATACCATCACAATAAAAATTCCAACAGGCATTTTTGAAGATACAGATAATCTGATTCTAAAATTTACATGAAAATGCAAAGGACCTAAAATAGCCAGAACTGTCCTGAGAAAAGAAAAAGGTGAGGGTTTTCTACACCTTGAAATACAAAACTCAGAGTCATAAAGCTCCTAGAAGAAAAGTGAACGTTTTTGCAACCTTAGGGTAAAGATTTCTTGGACAGGATACAAAAGCACTAACAATAAAATTTTTTCTTTTCTGATAAATTGGACTTCTTCAAAATTAATTCTGCTCACCAAAAGACAATGTGTAGAAAAAGATTAGATAAGCCCTGAACTGGGAAAAAGATATTCACACTATATCTGACTTGTACTGAAAATATATAACAAACTTCTATAAATCAACAATAAAAAAATGAACAACCCATTAAAAAAGAGCAAATCGTTTGACTGCTTATTTGAACCAGACTCCTCATGAATGGCAAGATACATAAATGGTAGTAACACAAAAAAGTGTTCAACATCTTTAGTCATTAAAGAAATGCAAGTTAAAATCACAAAGAGATACCATTTCAGACACAGGGAAATGGCTAAAATAAAAAAGACTAACAAAACCAAACGTTGGCAAAGATATGAAGCAACTAGGACATTCAACACGCTAGTGAGAGTGTAAAATGAGACAACCACTTTGGAGAACTGTTTGGCAGTTTCTTATGAAGTCGAACATACCTCTACCCTATGACTCAGTGATTACATCTAAAATATATACCGTGTGATTCCACTTACGTGAAATCTAAGAACAGACAAGAAAAATCCATGGTGATAGAAATCAGAAAGTGCTGCTTGGCTGGGGAGGAAATTGGTGGAATGAAATATGAAGGAACTGTTCTACATCTTAAGTGGTGCTTTCACAATTGTATCTAACTGTCAAAACTCAACAGAATACCTAAGATCCATGCATTTTTATTGTTTGTTAATTATACCATAAACCGAAACAAACAAACAGAAAAACAAAAAAAAAACCGCAACCACTAGCTTTCAGGCTGTCTTATGCAGTGGTCCCACCTCATTGGTTTGCAGTCATTTCCGTGGCTCTAGGATTCCTGGATGGGTTTATAGCCCAGACTGGGTAAATACATCTTGTACAGTTGCAGGTCTGGAAAGATAGTGACCCTAAAGCACACATTCTTATGTAGCTTATCTATAGCCTTGGGCTAGGAACCTTCTTAAGAGAGAAGGTTTTGAGGGCTAAAATGAAGCCAGGCAGCTTCTAGCAACCAGGAATATCACAACAGGGGTGGGGGTTTCACTTGAGGACCTGCTGCTGCCACTGCCCCTTCTGCTATAACTACATGTAGGCCATTGAGCAAATGTTGCCTGTCCACTGGGGTGTTTGGACCCCACCTGTGAATTATCTGTAACACTTAAATTGGCTATAACTATTTCTTTCTTTCTTTCTTTTTTTAATTTTTGGGTTTTTTTTTTGAATTTTCATTTATTTTATTTATTGGCTGGGTCTTCATTGCTGCATGTGGGCTTTCTCTAGTTGCAGCGAGCAGGGACTTCTCTTCGTTGCAGTGTTCGGGCTTCTCATTGTAGTGGCTCCTCTTGTGGAGCACGGGCTCTAGGTGTACGGGCTTCAGTAGTTGTGGCATGTGGGCTCAGTAGTTGTGGCTCGCAGGCTCTAGAGCACAGGCTCAGTAGTTGTGGTGCACGGGCTTAGTTGCTCCACGGCATGTGGGATCTTCCTGGACCAGGGCTCAAGCCCGTGTCCCTTGCATTGGCAGGTGGATTCTTACCCACTGCGCCACCAGGGAAGTTCCTAACTATTTCTTTACATGCATGGGAAGAAAGCAGTCAGTCCTTCCCTAAGTCTTTTTTTTTTTTTTTTTTTTGTAATTAAGGTAATTGCATTTCTCAGACTCATTTTTCCAGGTGCCTCTGGAAGCCTAGATAGCAGATATAAACTAAAGAGTCAGTACTTTCCATCTATTTTAGTTAGTTAATTTCAGATTACAAAAGTAATACATATTCCAATGGAATAAAATAGAGAGTCTAGAAATAAACCCTCACATATGTAGTCAACTAAATTTTGACAATCAGAATTTGACCATCAGTGGGGAAAATCTTTTCATCTGTCTTTTCAACAACTGGTTCTGGGAAACCTGTATATCCACTTTCAAAAAAATGAAGTTGGACCTTTGCCTTATACCATATATAAAAATTAGCTCAAAATGCATTAAAGACATAAACTTAAGAACTAAAACTATGAAACTCTTAGAATAAAACATAGGTGAAAATCTTCATGACCTTATTTCTTATGTATGACACCAAATGCACAGGCAGTGAAAGAAAAAAATAGATAAATTGGATTAGGAGAGGGACTTCCCTGGTGGCGTAGTGGTTAATAATCTGCCTGCCAATGCAGAGGACACGTATTCAATCCCTGATTTGGGAAGATCCCACATACCACAGAGCAACTAAGCCCGTGCACCACAACTATTGAGCCCAAGTGCCACAACTACTGAAGCCTGCATACCTAGAGCCCACACACCGCGACGAAGAGAAGTCCCCGCTCGCAACTAGAGAAAGCCCTCACACAGCAACAGAGACTCAACGCATCTAATAAATAAATAAATTTATTTTTTAAAAATTGGATTAGGAGATTATTTCTTACATATGACACCAAAATTATAGGTGATGAAAGAAAAAAATAAATTGAACTTCTTCAAAATTAACACTTGGAGGCTTCCCTGGTGGCACAGTGGTTGAGAATCCACCTGCCAATTCAGGGGACACGGGTTCGAGCCCTGCTCTGGGAAGATCCCACATGCCACGAAGCAACTAAGCCCATGCACCACAACTACTGAGCCTGTGCACTAGAGCCCGAAAGCCACAGCTATTGAGCCCGTGTGCCGCAACTGCTGAAGCCCACGCACCTAGAGCCTGTGCTCCGCAACAAGAGAAGCCACTACAATGAGGAGCCCACACACCACAGTGAAGAGTAGCAGCCCCTCAGCAACTAGCGCAAACCCGCGTACAGCAACGAAGACCCAATGCAGCCAATAAATTAAATAAATTAATTAAATAAATAAATAAATAAATAAAAACCACTTGGGGACTTCCCTGGTGGCACAGTGGTTAAGAATCCGCCTGCCAGTGCAGGGGACTTGGGTTCAAGCCCTGGTCTGGGAAGATCCCACATGCCACGGAGCAACTAAGCCCATATGCCACAACTACTGAGCCTGTGCACTAGAGCCACAGCTATTGAGCCAACTTGTCACAACTACTGAAGCCCATGCACCTAGAGCCCATGCTCCACAACAAGGGAAGCCACCGCAATGAAAAGCCCATGCACCACAATGAAGAGTAGCTCCCGCTCGCTGCAGCTAGAGAAAGCCCATGTGCAGCAACAAAGACCCAATGCAGCAAATAAGTAAATAAACACTTGCAAGTTCCCTGATGGTCTAATGGTTAAGATTCCAGGCTTTTACTCTCATGGCCCAGGTTCATTCCCTGGTCAGGGAACTGAAATCCCATAAGCCACCAGGAACAGCCCCCCAAAAAGAAAAAAAAATTAAAAACTCTTGTGCATCAAAAGCCACTACCAAGAAAATGAAAAGACAATCTACAGAATGAGACAACATATTTGCAAATCATATATCTGATAGGGTTTAATATCTAGAATATATTTTATTTCATTTATTTTTTTAAAGATTTTTTTTTTGATGTGGAGCATTTTTAAAGTCTTTGTTGAATTTGTTATAATATTGCTCCTGTTTTATGATTTGTTTTTTTTGGCCACAAGGCATTTGGAATCTTAGCTGTCCAACCAGGGATTGAACCCGCACCCCCTGCATTGGAAGGTGAAGTCTTAACCGCTGGACCGCCAGAGAAGTCCCTAGAATATATTTTAAAATAATAAAATAAAATAAGAATAATATTATGAGGGGAAAAACACCTAGACTATATAAAGAATTCCTATAACTCAACAACAAAAACAAGCAACCCAATTTAAAAATGAGCAAAGGACTTGAATAGACATTTCTCCAAGAAGATTTATAGATGATCAATTAGCACATCAAAAGATATTCAACATCATTCAGCATTAGGGAAATACAAATCAAACCCACAGTGAGATCCCACTTTACCCCCATTAGGATGACTATTATCCAAAAAACAGAAAATAACAGTTTTGGGGAACATTGTGGAGAAATTGGAACTCTTGTGCATTGCTCATGGGAATGTAAAATGGTGCAGCTGCTGTGGACAACAGTATGGCAGGTCCTTAAAAAGTTGAACATAGAATTGCATATAATCCAGTAATTCCATTTAAAGGTATCTACCCAAAAGAATTTGAAAATAAGAGACTCAGACTAAAAATCAGCTATAATCCCTTGATGTTGAAATAACTAAGTCTCAACATTTATGACTATTTATTTCATCTTTTTTTCTGTGTGTGTGAATGTGTGAACAAAGTTAGGATTATAATACAATTTTGTATGCTTGTCATCCACTTAACACTACATCCTGAGTACTTAAAGGATGTTTACTGTTTATAAAATAATCCATCAAATGAATATACATAATGTCTTTAACTTATTCCACATACATAAATTGTTGTGCAAGCCTCTGGTTATTTTCATAGGAAAAAAATTCTAGACATGGAATTATTAGATTAATGGTATGAACAATTTTAAGCTTCTTGCTACATATTGCCAAATTATTTTCTGGAAAGTTTTAACAATTATACTATGGATCTAAAAGTGTTCTTGTTTCACTGTACTCTCACTAGCATTGAGGATTTTTTTTTATATTTGCATAATTTACAAGCAACAAATAAATTATATTTTTACTTTCATTTGTTTACTAGTGAGGTTGAACATGTTTTTCATATTAGCCTGCAATCTGTTTTTTCTTCATTGAGGTAAAATTTACATACAGTGAAATGTGCAGATTTTTTTTTTCTTTTTTTGAGGGGTGGGGGTTGGAGGCCACCCTCACAGTTTGTAGGATCTTAGTTCCCCAACCAAGGATTGAACCTGGGCCCCTGGCAGTGGAAGCACAGAGTCCTAAGCACTGGACTGCCAAGGAATTCCCTGCACAGATCTTAAGTTTACAGTTCAGTGAGTTGTTAAACATACACACTCATCCCATCTCAAACAAGATCTAGAACATTAGTCTCCACCTATTTATTTTGACTGTATTGTTTTGCTTGTTCTTGAACTTGGCATAGTGGAGCCAGAGTATGAACTCTTTGCATTTGGGTCTTTTCTTTAACATAACATTTTGGAGATTTATCCATGTTCTTGTTTATGTTCATTCTTTTTTATTGCTGAGGAGTATTTTGTGGTAGGAATGTATCACAATTTCTTGATAAATTCTCCCCTTGATGAACATTTGGGATGCTTCCAGTTTTTGATTATTATGAATAAGGTGGTGGTAAAAATTTAGTACAAGTATATTTGTAGGCGTATATTCTTATTCTCTTAGATAAATACCTGTTAGTGGCATTGCTGGAACATAGGGTAGAGGTATATTTAACTTCATATCAAAGTGCCAAACCATTCTCCAAAGTGGTTTGACCGTCATACACTTTCAATAGCAGTGTATAAGAGTTCTGTTTGTTTCATATCATCAAAATTTTGAGTTGCTACTTTAAAAATTTTTAGCTATTCTAGTGGATGTGAAATGGTGTATCATTGTAGTTTTAGTTTGCATGTATGTTGCTTAATTTCTTAATATCTGGTACTTCTCTAGATACCTGTTCTTGATTTTTAATTTAAATCTGTTATGGTCAGAAAACATATTCTGTAAGATTGCATTATTTTGAAATTTGAGATTTGTTTTCCCTGTATCTTTCATTGATTTCCCATTGTATTTGGTATGTATTTGAAAGGAATGTGTGTTCTGCACTTGTTGGGTGTAGCAAACTACACATTAGGTTAAGGTGGTTGATAGTGTTGTTCAAATATAGTATAATCTTATTAATCTTTTCTATATTCTATTAGTTACTAAGAAAAAGTAATTAATATCTCCAGCTATGATTGTGGATTTATATCATTTCTCCCTTTTAGTTGTTAGGGTTTTTTTTTACTTCCGGTATTTATATCATTTCTCCCTTTTAGTTGTTAGGGTTTTTTTTTACTTCCGGCTCTGTTATTAGGTGCATACATATTTCATTTTAATTCCTCACATGACTCCCTAATATACCCTTCTGTGTTCCTTTTTTGTGGTTGCTCCAGGGATTAAAATGTGCATCCTTAAGTTATTGCAGTCTACTTAGACTTAATATTGTACTACTTTACCTCAAATCTAAGAACCTTGAAACAGTATATTTCATTCATGCCCCTACTCTTCGTGCTGCTGTGATGTATTTTACATTTACATATGTTATAACCCCCACAATGCAATATTATATTTCAGCATTAAACAGTTACTCTTTTAATTAAGTTACAGGACAACAGGAAACATAATATTTTATACTTATCCACTAACTTATTTCCAGTGCCTTTTATTCCTTTCTGTAGATATGAGTTTCCATATGGAATCATCCCTTTGGCCTGAAGGATATGCTTTAACATTATTTGTAGTGCACATCTACAGTGACAAATTCTCTGTTTTTGTTTATTTGAAAATATATTATTTCACCTTTCTTTTTTGAAACATTTTTGTTTTGAAGGATATTTTTGCTAGATATAGAATTTTTAGTTGGCAGTTATTTTTTTTTCTTTCAGCACTTTAAATTGTCTCTATCCTTCATTGTTTCTGATGAGAAATCAGCCATCTTCATATCATTGTTCCCCTGTATATAATACATCAGTTTTCCTCTGGCTGTTTTCTAGATTTTTTTCTTTATGTTTGCTTTTTAGCAATGTGGTTATGGTATGGTTTTCTTTGTATGTATCCACTAGGTTTCTTATATATGACATATATAATATTTTTATAAAACATTATATAATAATTTGGGGGGGTTGTTTTTTTTTACCAGATTTAGGAAGAGTCTGGCCATTATTTCATCAAAAGTTTTCATTCTGTCTCATTCTGTTTCTCTTTTCCTTCTGGGTCTCTAATTGTATATATATTAACTTGGTGTTGCCCCACAAGTTGCTAGGGAGCCATTCTTTTTTTTTTAATCTTTTTTTCTTAGTTCTTCAGATAGATAATTCCTATTGATCTGTCTTAAGAGTTCACTGACCATGCAAAATACCTATTAACTCTAAAATCTAGCATTTTAATAGCCAAGTAAAATAGTAATTTCAGTTTTTAACCTATTCTTTCTCTGAGTTTGGCCAAACAAAATTCTTAAATATCATATAACAGAAGTCGTTGGTGCCATTTTCTATGTAATCTACATAGAAAAAGCCAAATTTGTGGTTTAAGAGCCACAAAAGCACTTTAACAGCTCTGCCTAGATACTTCAGGAACGAAATGGAAAGATTCCATGGAATCTAAAAGAGAAAGTAAGTATAACAAGCTCTGTTGCTGGAAATTCCCTGGCAGTGCAATAGTTAGGACTCCAAACTTCCTCTGCAGGCGTTATGGATTCAAACCCTGGTCAGGGAACTAAGATCCCTCATGCCGTGGCAAGCACACTCCCTCCCCACCTCCCACCCCGCAAAAAAAAAAAAGGTATGTTGCTATTTTGTCAGTAATACTACTGGTACTTTGATTTCCTAGTTAATGGAAATCTTCTTTTTTAACTTTTTGGCTGTGCCATTCAGCTTGCCAGGATCTTGAGTTTCCTGACTAGGGATAGAAGCCAGACTCACAGCAGTGAAAGCACTGCATCCTAACCACTGGACTGCCAGGGAATTCCCAATGGAAATCTAATTTTATTTTCATTTTTTTATTATTTTGTCTTATTTTTTATTTTTATTTTAAAATTTTTAATTATTTTTAATAATTTTATTTTTTAATTAAAATTTTGTTATTTTTAAGTTTTTTTATGGAAATCTAATTTTAAATGCAACAGGTAGACAAGAGAAAATAGTATATCTACCAATGATCCAAACTCAAGAATAAATGGACATTTGAGGTGTGAATTAGTCCACGTGTGTAACTTCCCAAGCAGCTGCTTAGGGATAATAGAATCTAGGCACAGTCATGTCTCTCCTTGTTACTGGACCTGACATAGTGAATCTGCTTTCTCAGTGTCCTCTACCCTGTTTTGTCATTGGCTCACTTCATAACCTTAGATAAGTCCCTTCTATCTGAGCCTTAATAAAAGGCTCCTCAAATAAAAAAGGAGGAGTCCATGGGAATTCCTTGGCAGTTCAGTGGTTAGGATTCTCTACTCTCACTGACAAGGTCCCGGGTTCAGTCCCTAATTGGGGAACTAAAATTCCACAAGCTGCGTGGCACAGCCAAAAAAAAACAGGAATCCAGAATAGACAAGATGTAAGATCTTGTCCAGCTTTAGGCTTCTACAAGTGTATGGTCAGAAGAGGGGTTTTCCTTTTGAATTTGAAGACAGTCCTTTGCATTAAATGGATTTTAACCTATTTAAATCATGGTTTTAATTCTTCTGTGTATTTTTTTTAAGGTTGCAATTGTGGCTCAGGACTTGGCAGCATTCCATACTGCATCATCAGAAATGGGGCACCAACAGCATAGCCATCACTTAGTAACCACAGAAACCAGACCTTTGACCTTAGTGGCAACATCCAACGGCACCCAGATTGCAGTTCAGGTGGGTACAGTGGCAGCTGTCCTCAGCTGACAGCAGTGCTGCTCAGCTCTCAGCCTTGTACACTGTGCTTTATGCATGGCCTTCGCAGAGGCAGGGCATATCTGTATTACTTAGCCACTGTAAGGAAATTGCTGTGTTTGAAGTAGACTCAAAGAGACTAAAACTTTGTTTTCTACCATCCTTGTATATTCTAGGGGAATTTATAACAAGAAAAATAAAGCTCCTGATGTGTGTATATATGTATGTGTATATAAACACACATACATGCACATATATATATATCCCTGTGTGTACCTGGTCAGCCATCTTTACTCTCAGAATAAAAGTCTAATTAGGCAGGATTCTATAAAGCGAAATGAACCTCCTATAAACATAGACCCCAAGTTAGTCCTCTGAGAATCACTGCACAGCTGGATTTTATGGTGGGGAATGTTAGAAGACTGTGAAGAACACGTTCTCTGTGAAGTCACTGCATTCAGGCAGAGATCTAGACTGCTAGGCGTAGATTACCTTTCCTTGGGAGGATTCTTTTTAAATGTATTTACTTGGAAAAGGGTTAGAGCACACTCAGGAAAATGTCAGCTCTTGGTTTTAATGTAGTTTATGGGCATAGAAGCTAAAAGCTCAGGAAGCTCTCTGACTATGTCCGTTGGAAAAGATGAGCATCTTTTGTTCCTTGCATGTGTGAAGGTTTATCAAAATCCTAAATAAAGAAACTGCATTATTCTCCCCGGCAGGAATTTGTTTTTATGTTTTGTGGATCAGCAGTAGTACCTTAACAAGCCCAGGTGTCAGAATTACAGAGAGAAATTTTACTTCTGGCATGTTTTATTTCTTTGGCATTATTTTGACTCTGATTTTGTGTATGTTCCTGTTTCAGCTTGGAGAACAGCCATCTCTGGAAGAAGCCATCAGAATAGCATCCAGGATCCAACAAGGAGAAACACCAGGGTTGGACGATTAATCCTCAGAACAATCAATGAAGCAATAAAGCAAGAGGAGCCTTTCATCTTCAGGCAGCAGAGACGCATGAAGCCTGGGCCGAGGAAAATTAGAAATTTTCCGTTCCCGAAACACTGTACACATTTTTATGCAAGAGTGGAGACCATTTTATTCTTGACACTTTTGTGTATATAACCCTTGGAATAGATTTCCCAAACTGATTCATTGTGTACAAGGAAGTATGAAATTAGGGCAATACAGTAAATTTTTGTTACTCTTTTATCAGATTGCAAACTCCTAGAGTCTACATGTAAGACCAGTGAAGTCTTATGGAGTCTTATGATGGATTTTTAACTTAACTGTGAAAAAATTAAAGGCTGTATCTAAAATGTCAAAGGTTCTATACGTCAAACAATCATAATTCCAAAAGCCATCATGGATAATAAAGAATGTAAAGCCTTCAAATAGTTCCCTCAACTAGTAGAGTGTCTGCAGTTTTTGTTCTACTGTATCCTTGTCCATTTTTATTTGTATCTCACGGTTTGAAGACTATTCATTATAATTTCCCATCCCTGTTAAATACCAGCTCCTCAAGCTGAAGTGCTAATTATATTAGCATTACATTGGATTATGTATAAAATTATAAAGTTTGGTTATTTAAAATTAAAACGTTAAATCCAGTACTTCGGTTTTGTTAAAGATTTTCCTTAGCGTTCAGTTTTTTGTTGCTGTTTTTTTACAAATAATGAACTATCAAAGTTTGACCACAGGCTGGAGCCCGGGATAATAGTGCTGTATTTGGAAATGGCTTTACTCTGAAAATTAGGTTAGTGGGTTGTTGTAAATTATTTATTTTTGCTTATCTACTTTTGTTTTAAAGCTTATTTACCCTAAAGTTTATTATTAATTTTGAATACAGCAATTTTTAAAATGTTACCTTTATAGTTGTTTCATTAAATTGGTATGGGGGTGGGAGGAAGTGTAGAAAATAACATGAATGTAATACATGTAAAATACATGTAAAATACAACACATATTGAAAGTATATTGTGCATTAAGCACAGAATAAGTACTTTTCCACACATTTTTATCTACTCATAACAATTTTGTGAGATATATGGAATTTACTACACGAGGAAGCTGAAGATCCAAAGAGGTTAAGTGTCTACCGAGGCCTTATAGCTGTGGTGAGACAGGGCACAGACTTGAGAACCCAGACTTTCTGACTCCTACGTCCACGGTGTTTTTCATCACACCACAGCTGCCTTCTCAGATGATAACGTATGGCAGAGATGATCAAGATGAGCTTTGCCCAACGACCTGAGCACCTGAAAAACCATCTCTAATATTGGAAATTCAGTGTAGGGTCCACCAAGATCCAAAACAAGTGGGGGAGGGTGTGTGAGGGTTGTCCTGCAGCAATCATGTCTTTGCTGTTGTTCACCATGCTTTGTTTGCCAGGAAGCTGAAATGTGGCTGTTTTTCATTTCAAGCTTTACAGTAAGAAGGAGAAAATGTGCTGTTTTATTTAATATAAACGTTATCTTTGATCAAGTTCTTTGAAGTCTTGCTAAAAAGGGTCATGACTTCGTCATTTGAAATGGGAAACCCTTCAGGGTCGGGCAGGGGGTGGGGGCGTGGATTGGCTGCTTTCCCTTCAAAGCTCTTTGTAGGTGTGTAACATTAGAAAAGGTCTTAGTCACCCACAGTCTCAGTCTCCATTCTTGACGGAGACATTTAAACACACATACAACTCCAGCTGAGGCTCAGAAAGGGGCCAGCATGGGGAGACAGAGGAAGAACAGAATCTCAGACTCACGGGGTGGGGGTGGGGGGGGTGCTCCCTCCTTCCAGTCCCAGGGCTGGCTGCTGACGGAGCTGCTCTGCTGGGTCTAGCTGGGTCTGCTGTGCTTCCCAGAACAGAAACCCAAGCTCAGCCTCCCTAGGCTTTGCCTTGCATCCGCCTTTGTTCAGATTCCAGGGTGTTTCTCCCTCACCCAAGCTCCTTTGCCAGTTGGATTGGGCAGTGCGGAGCGGGATGTGGCTGGTGGTCCTGATTGTACCTCAGCTCAGAAGAAAATGCCTTCCTACTGGCACCAGAGAAAAGGGCAGAGGGGTGCTGCTGATTTGTCCCCTATCTGCCTTCCTGGGAAAGGACCAAGGAGCATAGAGAGATGGCATGTTGCTCCAAGGGAAGACTCCAGCTGATGTACTGAGAGTTGCTAGAAAAGCTGGTGTGGGGTTTCTTCTCAGCGCAGGGTGCAGAAAGAGCTCTCTGAAGTTGAAGAGTCCCCCAAGACACTTGATGAAACCAGGGTACTCTTTTTTTTTTTGGCTGCTCCACGTCTTGCAGGATCTTAGTTCCCTGACCAGGGATTGGACCCGGGGCCATGGCAGTGAAAGCGCCAAGTCCTAACCACTGGACTGCCAGGAAACTCCCCCAGAGTACATTTTAGCAGATAGAGCTGGTTGGAGCGTAACTCTGCAATATGATCCAGACTGTGCTCAAGGCAAATTTTCAGTCCAAGAGAAACACCCCACTCTATCCCAGACACAACTTGAGGCCACTACAAAGAGAGAGTACATTGGCTACAGTCTGCACTCATAAGAATTTAGGAAATAAAGAGAAGGCGTTGGCTTCCTTAATCCTCTACAGGTGGCAGCTATCCAGAGGGCCACACTGCTCCCTTTGCCCCCACTTCACCCCCAGGTCTTCTTGTATGGCAGCCCCAGGACTAGGTAACTTGGGAAACCATGCCCTCAGCATTGAAACAGGCTGGATTCCATGTCTCATCCCATGGAATTTACATTTTCTGGCTCGGATAAGTTGTAGAACAGTGAGCGGCGGGGGGGTGGGCGGGGGAAAGGAAGAGGGCACAGCTTGAGTCTGTTGTCAAGGAGGGAAAGGAAAGGGAACAGGAGGAACATGGGGAAAGGCTGCCTCAGCCCCTCCACTGTAAGCACATCTACACTTAGTTAGGTTTCATCTAGGGTTGAGGGGGTCTTTCAAAGAATACTCTAGCCAAACACGCTCTTTTCTTTGGCCTGAGGAACAAGGCATGTGACTAGTACCGTTGAGGACCCTGCACTTGGGATTTAATGCACTGTAGTTGCAGTCTTGAAATTCTTAATCATTTTATCTTTAACTCTGTGTGAAGGGAAGTCTCAGGAAATGATGGAGCAGGCACTGGGGGCTTGGAGCCTGGACTTACACAGTCCCACCCCCTGCGGCCTCCGTGGATGGGTTCTCACGGCCACTCCTGGCTGGCAGGGGCCTGGTGCCCGTGCAGGAAGGGGGGCGGTTGGAAGCATGCGCCCTGTGGCGCGGGGCATGGTGGTGGCCATCCTCACCGGAGTCTGGGGGCACCACAGTGCTCCTGGTGGGCGGCCGACGTTAGCTGAGTCTTGACGGGGCAAGCTCTTGCCTATCCTTGTACTGAGTGTGTCCCAGCTCTGAGTTCTGAGGATACCTGGGAGGAGCCTGTTTGCTGTGGGCTGAGGCGGCAGGCCTGTGGGAAGGGAAAGCTGGCAGCTGGCAGGCCAAAGAGTCCACCTGCCCCAGGCACCCGTGGGGTCCTGTGCCTTGGAGGGTTCTTTCTCTAGGCCCTGCACCAGGGGGATCCTCACTTCCTCCTTCCACTTTTCCTGAGCCTGGCTCTTGTTTTTCTTTTCTAGGTGGCTCAAGGTACCCTCCGGGAATGAGCCACAAAATTCAAATTGTGTAATTTCAGTGATTTCAAATACAAGTTAAATACGCTTGACATTTTCACCTAAAACTGGTATTGTATAATATAAAGATGAAGGGTAAAATTAATGCGAAAAATTTGTCTTTAATTTTTCTTTACTTAGGACGACATTAAATAGAAAATAAAAAAAACATCATGACTCGTCAAGAGAGAGTCTTCAAAAGAAGGAAAAAGCTTATGTATTTTTTTATGTGTATAGTGGGGGGTGGGCTAAAATATACATAATATAAAATTTACCGTTTTAACCATTTTTGAGTGTGCTGTTCAGTGTCATTAAGTACGTTCACATTGTTATGTAAACATCACCACCATCCACCTCCAGAACTTTTTCATCTTCCTAAACTGAAATTGTACCTGTTAAACAAAATCTCCCTCTCCCCCACCACCTACTCCAGCCCCTGGAAACCACCTTTCTACTTTCTCTTTCTATGACTTTGACTGCTCTAGGTACTTCACAGAAGTGGAATCATACGCTATTTGTCCTTCTGTGTCTGGCTTTATGTATACCCTTAATAGCCCTTTTTTCCTGCTTTTTGACCAAGAGTCCCCATATTTTCTTTTTGCATGAAGCCCCACAAATTATGTAGCCTGTCCTGCTGAGGAAAGCTCTTCAATTCTCTTTTTGCTGTCATACAAGAGGTGTGACTCGTGTTTGGGGAATATATCATATGCTTCTACTTTTAGATTATGGGCTTCCTTAGGATACTGGGAACTTCTACTTCCCCATAACTCCTGGAGGTCCTGCAAAGCAGGTCACCTCTAGTTGTTCCCTCCAGCTCTAAACTCACCTGGCTTGAGAGGTACAAACAGTCCTCAATTTCTCCATGTAGGAATTTCATTTTGCTTCCAGAGCATGGCTAAAATTGAAAGATGGAAAGCAAGTCACACTGAGAATAAAGAATGCTCAAGAATTAGGATAACTGAATGGTTAAAATGAAAATTAGTTGGCAAAAGCTTTTTCTTTTCACTTTTCTGCATTCAAATGACAGAAAATATAATTCTTGCTCTAATGTCAATCCCAGATTTCTAGTTTGCTTTCCTTCTGCAGAGTTTCCCTGGACACACAGGAGGCATTCAAAAAAGCTCTCCAGAAGACAGAGCATCTTCACTAATCTGTCCAGAAGCCCATCTGTCTGAAAAAGGATGTGGAAAACAGCTCTAATCGGAGTTGCAGACTCAGTCCCAGTGCCCTCCAGATAAATTCTGCAATTTCTAAGGAGAAAGGAAAGAGGTAAAATCTCTGCTTCTGCAAGGAAGTTGCCTTATCTTTTAAAATAGGGAACTTTTGCTCCAAGCCAGTGACAGGACTTTTGTGCAGATGAGGACCCTGGGAGGGCAATAGGTCCCAGCTGGGAGTAGCTGTTACACTCACCAGACCTTTTACCCAGATAAAGTTGATCACCGAGTGGTTTCCCCATTGCCTTAGAGTTTTTCTAACATTCTTAAATTACTTAATGTTCTTTTAAACAGAAAATCAGGAACAACAGAAAAGTGGACCATTTTTTTCTGCAAAGGTGATCTTCACTATTGTGAAGCTGGTGAAATTTTGTGGGTATATCAAAGTCAAAAAGAAAGCAATTAGTTAAGGGATGCAAGGCTATGGCGAGCCTTGGGGTCAGCCACCAGCAGGAGGCGCTAAGTAGGTTCAGGGAGCAATCAGCTGCTACACACTGCTTCACCACCACCTTCCGGAACAAATCAACCGGCTGTGCCTGGGCAAGGGCAGTCTTTTCTGTAACCTTGAAGGGAGTCATTTCATGCTAAGAAAAAACAGGGTTAGTGATAGGAAGAGAAGGACTCTGACTGCCTCCTCAGGTCACAGAGTTTGACATTAGGAGGAAATGCCCACGCCAGACCTAGGAGACTAGTTTTGTCTCTTGGCTCAACCTGGCAACCACTTTTGGCTTTATATCCCGTGTTGACCAAAGAAATACTTCTGAGGGCACCTTAGATTCAGTTCTGAGATGCCAGTTGCAATCCTTGTGACTAGAAGGTGCTGAGGACTACATATTCTCACATATGCACTTACAGGGCAAATTTCTTCCAGTCCTAAAGAGTCCCAAGTCCTAGTCACTTATTCCTACCAATATTCAACACTCCTTAGCCCAGTGCTAATTAACGCATGGGCAGGTTATTGGCAGTATTTGGCATCTTGCATCACATTGCACAGTCTCAGGGAAAGGTTACTTTCCTCCATCCCCACAGGAAAAGTCACTTGCTTACCCAAAGGGAGAGCCCAGTCCAGGGCCCCAGTGTCAACCATGAGCGGATACAACAGGGTGCTGAAGCTCCTACCCCACCTAGACAGCAACCATTGGGGTAAATGTCCTTTGCTGCCCTACCCTTGGGTCCGAATCTAACAAGCAGGCTCTGATCTTGTTCCCAGGGGTTGCATCTGCTGCTACTCTGGAGAACTTTAAAAAACTGTTGCCTTTAACTACCCTCTTTGGCTAGCTTTCTTCCTCTTTCTTCCTCATTGGGTATCAGAAGAAGATGAGGAGGAGCTTTTTCTTCCAAGGCTGACTGTTCCTTACTCACACTATATGTGCTCTGGCTAAGCCCTTGCTCATTCGGAGGAAGAAGAGCCTGTTTCTAGCTCCACCTCTGAACCTAGGAAGTTAGAACTGAGTCAGCCTAATGCACTCAATCACTAGGAAAATTTTTCAAGTTTACCTAAACAACTAATCAGTGAAAGACTAGTTTTACAGACTAGTTCTAAGTACAAAGCAATGAGAATGTATGATCTTCAAGTACATGTAAAAGTATGAATGATCCTCATAAACATAATGTTCAGCAAAAGAAGCTGGGCAAGGGCTTCCCTGGTGGCGCAGTGGTTAAGAATCCACCTGCCAATGCAGGGCACACGGGTTCGAGCCCTGGTCCAGGAAGATCCCACATGCCTCGGAGCAACTAAGCCTGCGAGCCACAACTACTGAGCCTGTGTACTGAGACTACTGAAGACACATGCCTAGAGCCTGTGCTCCACAACAAGAGAAGCCACCACAATGAGAAGCCCCCGCACCACAATGAAAAGAAGCCAGAGCAGCCCTGACTTGACGCAACTAGCGAAAGCCCACATGCAGCTCGAAGACCCAATGTAGCCAATAAATAAATTAAAAAAAAAAAAAAAGCTGGACCTAAGAGTACAGGCCAAACTATTCTCATTATTTGAAGTCAGGACAGTGGATACTCTTGGTAGGGAGGGGAGCTGGGGGTGAGAAGAAAGTCCAGAGGGGAACTGAAGAGCCAGCTTCATGGGCATGTCCATATGGTCCTACACTTAGAAAGGCCCCACAGTTGGTTTAATGCTCCACTGTCATCATCTTAAATTTCTTAATAAAACTGGCACATTGCATTTTCATTTCTCATTGGTCCCTGTAAATTATGTAGCTGATCCTGGGTATTGGTAATATTCTATTTCTTAATCTGAGTATTGAATTTGTGAATATTCACCAAACTGTACATATTTTGATATGTTTGCTTTTCTGTATGTGTATTATACCTCAACAGGAAGTTTTAAAAAAACTGAATTATAGATTTTTTGAAAATAAGTCAATGAAACATTACTTATGGAACGCAGCCAAAGTCATACGAGAAAATTCATGATCTTAAACGCTTTTACTGCTGAATAAGAAAAAATAAAAGTTCATTAACAAAGCAGACAATGCAGGAAATTAGAAGGGGAAAAAAAAGTCACAGCAAAGCAAAATTTAAAGAAAACAAAGGGAAGAAATTAATAAAGATAAAAGCAAAATGAATTATTTCAATATCAGAAAAACAACTGATTAATAAATCTGAGATCTAGTTCTCTGGGGTGGGAGGAAAGCAAACAATAAAACTAATAAACCACTAGCTAACTTGATAAAAAAAAAAGACAAAAGCATAAATATACAAATTAGGAATGAGAAACGGCTTATAACCATGAGTACAGAGGAAATAATGAGAAATACAAGTGAAAACTTTGCCCGATCTTATGCTATTACAATTTAAAATCTGAATGAAATGGATAATACTCAAGGAAATATAAATTACCAACAGGGACTCGAAGACAGTAGAAAATGTAAATAGATAAATGAGCATGGACAAAAGCTGCCAAAAGCAATACCTCAAAAAAAAAATGCTGAGCCTAGACAAGTTAAGGAGCAACTTCTTTTAAACTTTCCTAGAATCAATCATTCTCATACAATTAAAGCTGTTCTAAAGCAGAGAAAGAAGCAAACATTCCAGTGTTTCACGAAGCCAAAATCTTGTAAAGATTGTACAACAGAAAAACTATGGACCAGTTCCATTTATAAATATATCTGCAAAATGCCTAAATGAAATACATGCATATAATTTTGCAGTGTTTTAAAAACAACTTCACTACAGTTTATTTTGGGAAGGATAGAGTGGTGTGGTAGAAGGAAAGCCATTCAACTAATTCACCACATAAATAATTAAAAAGAGAAAAAAGCAGAATAATTAAAACACTAAAAATGTGATATAACTGAATATTCATTCCTCATAAATATCTGACAAAAGGAAAAGAATACTTCCCTAATATAACAGATATAAATCATGGCCACATGCCCACATACACATATACGCCTCTTATCAACCAATATTATTCTTAATGTCCCCATTAAAGTCAGGAGCAAGAGTGAGACAGGATGCTCTCTACCTCTCCTATAATTAGCACCACGCTCTAACCAACCGAGCTAACCAGCCCTTGAACGCCTCTCCTGCAAGTGCTAGTTAATACCATTAGACAATAGAACAAAGTAGGAGTCAGAAATACCAAGAATAAGGACAGAATTATCATCTATATGATTGTCTACCTAAAAATCCAAAATAATCAACTGAAAAATTGTCAGAAATAATCCAGGAGCACAGAACATGTTTTGTGTGTTTATTTCCTCCTCACCATTTTCCTGTGCTCTTGTTGTTTCTAATCACTGGTTGACAAGCATACAGACACACAGGGCCCTGGAAGTCAGCAGAGCTTGGTAGTGGTGGGTGGGAGTGGAGGTAGGCGTCAAACACAAGCCTTGGCTGCTTCAGAAACCTTGAAGGCAAGGCAGGTGATCCACTCAGCACAGGCAGGCGCGTGTGTGAGTAACCCAGTGCCCCAAACTGAGCTCCTGGCTCAGTTAAGATTCTGAAGCTGGTGACCAGGGACAAAGCCTTTTATTCTGCGCTCAGAAGTGAGTCTGTAATAAATGAGAGGGCTCCTGGAAGCCCCTTTCTTATCAGCACCTCACCACAGACTGCAGTCAGAGCGCAGAGCTGTTTGTCTGACTGGCAGGAAGACCGATCCAGGTGAAGTAAATAGGCTAAGAAAACAGAAGCACCGGCCCCTTTCCCAAGAGCAAAGTCTAGGAAGTCCCTCTAGGTTAATTTTTAAAACTGGAATCATACAGTTTAGCAACCTTCTTTTCATATCTCAGATATCTTTTCGTTTTGTAGATATAGCTCTATCATTATTTTGCAAACTGTGGTTACTCATTATTTAATGGACATTTGGGTGGCTTCCAATTTTTGGCATTATAAACAATGCCTAGGGACGTCCCTGGTGGTCCAGTGGTTAAGACTCTGTGCTCCCAATGCAGGAGGCCTGGGTTTGATCCCTGGTCAGGGAACTAGATCCCACATGCACACCACAGCTAAGGAGCCCATGTGCCGCAACTAAGGAGCCCGCCTGCCAAAACTAAGACCCAGCGCAACTAACTAAATAAGTAATATTAAAAAAAAAAAACTTTGCTGTACAGCAAAAGCTGGCACAACAGTGTAAAGCAATTATAGTCTAATAAAGAGCTTAAAAAACAAAACAAAACAAAACAATGCCTAGAACACAATTCCTCCAGATCTCCATTTGAATGACTCCCTCACTTCATTCAGATTTCTGCTCAAATGCCACCTCCTCAGAAAGGCTTTGCTAGATCACCCTATTTCAAATAGCACCTGCCGCCAACCCTCTACCACTTCTTAATCCCTGACACTGCCCCTTTTCTTTTTTTTTAATTTTTAAAATTTTTTAAATTTTTTGGCTGCATTGGGTCTCCGTTGCTGCCCGCGGGCTTTCTCTAGTTGTGGCGAGCAGGGGCTACTCTTCTTTGCGGTGTGAGGACTTCTCATTATCGTTGCTTCTCTTGTTGCAGAGCACAGGCTCTAGGTTTACGGGCTTCCGTAGTTGCGGCGAGTGAGCTCCATAGTTGTGACTTGCAGGCTCTAGAGCACAGCCTCAGTAGTTGTGGTGCACAGGCTTAGTTGCTCCACAACATGTTGGATCTTCCCTGACCAGGGATCAAACCCCTGCCCCCTGCATTGGCAGATTCCTTAACTGCTCCACCAAGGAAGTCCCTCCCCTTTTCTTTTATAGCACTTATCACTACTTGATATTTTTTGTACATTTGTTTACTTATGTATTGTCTGCCTCCACCAGAGGCCTCAAATTTTCATGAAAGTAAGGACTTTGTTTTGTTTCACTGCTGTGTTCCCAGTGCCTAGAAGGGTGCCAAGCCCACAGGAGAATCTCATTATTTACTGAATGAATTAATACAACGATAAACATTCTTTTACATATTTTTGTAAACCTGTAGAAATGTTTACTAGCATTGTTGAGTCAAAGATAATATATATTTAAATTGTAACAGAAATAGTCAAAACAATCTTTTAAAAATGATACCAGTTGGGGACTTCCCTGGTGGCACAGTGGTTAGGAATCCGCCTGCCAATGCAGGGGACACAGGTTCAGTCCCTGGTCCTGGAAGATCCCACATGCCGCACAGCAACTAAGCCTGTGCACCACAACTACTGAGCCTGTGCTCTAGAGCCTGCGAGCCACAACTACTGAGCCCACATGCCACAACTACTGAAGCCCACACACCTAGAGCCTGAGCTCTGCAACAAGAGAAGCCGCCACAAGGAGAAGCTCTCACACCACAACGAAGAGTAGCCCCTGGCCTCCACAAGGAGAGAAAGCCCACACACAGCAATGAAGACTCAATGCAGCCAATTAAAAAAAAAAAAGGTACCAACTGATACTCATCCCCATAGTAGACAAGAATGCCTTTCTCCAAACTGTCTGCAACACAGCATAGTATCAATCTTTATTATCTCTCCTCTTGATTTTTAAAAAATACTTATTTCTTTATTTAGGCTACACCAGGTCTTAGTTGTGGCATGCAGGATCTTTAGCTGTGGCATGCAGGATCTTTTGTTGCAGCATGCAAACTCTTAGTTGCGGCATGCATGCAGGATCTAGTTTCCCAACCAGGGATCGAACCTGGGCCACCTGCATTGGGAGCTCGGAGTCTTACCCACTGGACCACCAGGGAAGTTCCTCCTCTAGATTTTAGAATTTAAAATGCATGTGGGTTTTATAGTAGAACAAAAAGGTAGAGGTGCCAAGTCTGATTGTCTCTGACTCCTACTACCCTCAATCACGAGGTACAGGAAGTGTGCCCTGCTGTCCAGACTCTAGCTGCACACTGCATAACTAGCCTGGCCCACAACTGGGTCTTGTGACCCTGTCTTCATCCAGTCTCCCAAGTAGTTCTCACCCTCACGTTACCCCATTCTTGCCGGGGTAGAAAGAGCTAGTCTTTAAGTCAGTAGTAATACAGTCTCAGTAATGCTGGCTCTATGACTGTGTGATACAGGCATTTAACATATCTGCGTTTCATTTTCTTCATCTGTAAAATGTGAATAAAAATACCTCTCTCAGAGAGTTCCTATAAAGATTAAATAAGATAAATACGTAAAGCATGTGGCTCGGTGCCTACCATATAGCTGGCACTATAGCCTTCCCAGCTCCCTCCAAAGCACCCCAGCTTTCTGTGGCACTTAAGACATTTTTCATATTCTGACCTGTATAAAAGGAAGAGGCAGTGGGTAGGATATGGATGGTGCCTGAACATGGCACACACTCAATAGAAGATGCCAGGTAGAGTGGATTTCCGCATTCAGGAAGTAGTTCATCCTCACTGGTATGTTTTTTTCCATGTACATACCTACACCACCAATCAACTGATCGTATCACACACTGCTGGGTATTCTCCACACAACTAACTACTGATGAGCTCACCTCTCAATCCTGTGTGAGCTGAACAAGGCCTTTTACAGAACTTTAAAACTGACTCACCACTGAGTCATCAAAACATAGCAATACCCAAACACTCTCCTGTTGCTACACAAAAGACCAGCATGGGCTGTCTGCCTTATCTCCTTTCCCTCTCCTACTGCGACAGAGCCCCCTGTCTCACTGGAGAGGCGTCATCACATCTTTTGTGCTGCAGTAATCTGAACAAAGCTGGTTTAGATAATCACAGTGTGGCCAGCAACAACTGGCAGTCCTCGTGGTCAGCCAGGTCATTTCCTGTGTATGTCACTAACCCAGGAGGAGAGGCAATTAATCAATTACCCAACTGTGTATTTAGCACAGGCATTCTGTTGGGTGCTCATTTATGATTCCTCCTGTTTATAACATTTCAGTGAAGTGACCTTTTCAGTTATTGAAACTCATTAAGAATATAGAGAAAAGCAGCCCTTTGCAAGTAATATTGGAGAAAAGGGGGCTACTTAGTTCCGTTCCAGTCAAAAGGAGTTTTAAAATAGCAGATAGGAAGCATGACGTTTTGGTTAACTGCCTCACAGAGCTGTAATTTTAAATGTGGGTTGAGAACTCCTCTCTTATCTAGAAATAATATGGCCAGTGGTCAGTATTTTCTCTCGGGAAAAGTTTTAAACTTAGTATTCTTGCCAGATGCCTTACTGATTGCAGTAGACTATCAAGTCTTTGAAGATTAGGGGGCCTGTGTAAAGGCTGAGATAACTGGGAGCAGTCCTGAAGGCTTCTTTCACTAACAAAACTGGTTCTCGCCAAGGTTTTGTGTATCTACAGACACAACTTTTAAGCACTCCAGCACAGTCTCTCAGTGTTGAAGCCCCAAAGAAAAAAACCGAATAAGAATCTTAGATCCTCAAACTCTTTGTACATAATCTATATAATTACATGTGATGGAATCTGCCCTTGATCTTATAAAATGTTAGAAGGATAAATGAAAACAGTATGTTAGTAATCCTTAAAGATTAATTAGGCATGAAAATAAATTATGCTCATGTCATTAAAATACAAGCTTTCAACTGGTCACTCTTTCCTAGCTATCCTTTTCAAGTTCTTATCAATACTATCTCTATTCTGATTTGATTATCCTCACTGGTTGTACAAAAACTTAACTGTTTATCCACATTAAGCAAACTTATTTTGGGGACACCAGGAATCACATGTTGCATTTACTGCTTATAAAGCCATTAACAAGTATGATTATTCTCGAATAACAACGCTATAATTAAAAGCACACATAACATTTATTGAACACTATTTGTAAGGGACAATGCCAGTCCCACGTTTAATCCGTTGAACAACTAAGGAGGAACTGGATTTGATTATTCTGTGTCAGAGTAAGCTGATGAACACATGGTGAAATGGTCAAACAATGTCATCCATCAGAGGGTATTAAGGCAAGTGACAAAGTAGAGAAATCTAATCTACACTGGAGAAGTCAACCAGGAGCAGTGGTAGGAGTTACCACATTCTAGCCTGAGAACTAGATTCCTGGGGCCAACCGGCAGTTGGTAACGGTTAGAGCTGGGTTGAAATGAGGCGAGATTTGCTGAGAGAACCAGTAGAAGAGGACAGGTAAAGATATCAAGGAAGAAGAAGAAAGACAGTTGAACTTTTTTAGCATATTATTTGGTTTTGAAGTGAAAAACAGATTTGGCCAACATGGCTTTTTTTAAAAATTAGATATCTATCAAAAGTAGGCTTTTCTTTAGAAAAAGTTATTATTTCTCCAGAATCACAAGCATAAACTGGAAAGGATTCAGCTTTGGGTAAAATCTGGCTAGTCTTAACAAACATTCCTAGAGACTTTACATCACTGTGAAAAATTAGTACCTAATTCTGAAGGACATTTCATTCAAAAGTGCATGGCTTATGTTAATGAGAATATGCACATATATTTATGTGCTGTACATATTAAAAGTTTTTGAGAAGGCGATTTAGGACTCCCAATTATAAATCTTCAGAGCAGGAATCCTGCTTATTTCGCTGCTAAGGAAGGTGAATAGGCTGAGGACAGTGGCGTGAAAGCCTTTTACTTGCTAAATCATCAGTCTAAAGGGGATAAACAGGTTAAGTTTGTTCTCCCAGTACCCAGAAGCAAAAATTTTTACTCAGTTATTACAACATTACCACAAGCCTGTGGATTCTGCAAAAGTTGCCTAGCAACATTACGGTTAGAAACAACACAGAGTAAGGAAAGAACAGGAAATTTGAATTAGATATGCCCTGGGGCAGGTGGGCGTAACTCCGGCTCTTAGTACAGTGAGTGCTGTACTCTGAGGAGCATGAAATTTAAAAAATCGGAACAATCACTTAGAATTTCAGTTAGGACACGACTGCAGTTAAACCATGACATTGTGCCATGTTCTCAGCTGGAGGAGGCAGGGCCTGGGTT
This sequence comes from Hippopotamus amphibius kiboko, assembly GCF_030028045.1. Lineage (NCBI taxonomy): Eukaryota > Metazoa > Chordata > Mammalia > Artiodactyla > Hippopotamidae > Hippopotamus > Hippopotamus amphibius. The sequence goes on along the minus strand of NC_080194.1, from coordinate 34,534,293 downwards.
TCTTACTCATTTTGGCATTTCTGTTTTAAAGAACACTATGTTTTAATTTAATTATTCCAGAAACATTAAGCACCTTCTTCGGGGCCAAGGCACATTGCTGGTTGCTGGAGCTCTAAAGACAAATAAAACTCGATCTCAGCCGCTGGGTGGGAGAGAAGCCAGACAAGTAAACAAAGAGTGTAACATAGTCCATTCCGGGTGTGGTGGAAAGTCTGGAGCAGGGAACATCTATTTTACATGGAAGTGGAGAAAGTCAAATGGTTCTTGCCCTGAGTATTGCTTTTAACAATACTTAAAAAAAAATTCCTTATTTCCCCCAGTAATTCTGTACGTTTGTTGGAAATTTACCTCTCCTATTCTCTGTGAGGACCTGGCTGTGAAGCAAGAACTCTTTCTTTCCCATCCGGAGCCCAGGCCCTTTTGCCCCAGTCACTGTCAAGAACCCTCCAGTTTAGGGAAGCAGAGAGATGGAAAAGTTAAGAGGTGACAAAAAAACAAAAAATGTTAGAAGAGTATTTACCTCCAGGAAGGGGACTTGGGCTGGGGCTGCAGGGGTAAGTGTGAGACTTCTATACCATTTGAATTAATAATATTGAGAGAAAAATAAACCAATCAACAAATATTTAAGGGCTCTATTATCACTCAGAAGATACTGAGCACCTAAACCACATCAGAATACTTCAATAAACAAATGGAAAAGGCCCCTATACTCAGGGACCTCATTTTCTAGGAAGGAATAGTAGCAAACAATCGAAAAGCTTTGAAATAGATATAAGCCTGTTAAGGAAATAAAGCACAGTATTGTGAAAGAGTGAAGGGGGTGGGGGGCAGCGAGAGCTTGCATGCAGAGCTATAGAGGATATAGAATTCCTATACAGGAGAGGCTTAGGGGCAAAAAACTAGCTGGGCAGAGGTGTTTACTCTGCTTTAAAGTTTCCTTTACCTAGGAAGCACATTATTTTCACATACAACTCATGTTACAGATCAATAAAGAGTAGAAGTTTTCCAAAGTTATTTTTATTTACACTTCACATGACATTGAGAAAATGTTAACTATCCATATCAAAGAATTTATATTTCTCACTAGGAGAGAAGAGATGTTGGAGGGAGGGTGCAAAAAACCACTCGTTGGCTTTGGCCATGCCATCAGGGATCAGTGAACAACTCTCCTTGAAACATACAGAAGAGCTGAGTTCCAGTCTTCTGAGAGTTTAAAATTAAGTTTGGATTAACACACAAAAAAGACACATTTACACATCAGTTAGCAAATATTTGGAGAAGACTACTGTTTACCCTTTATTGCATCTTCAGTTATGTGATCTCAGGGAATTTCCCATGTGATAAGTATTAAGATGTGTTTCCATTATTAAAAATCCAGCTTAAGTTTAAATTTTGAAAAGTGTTGGAAATACATATATGGTCAAGTGTTAATATCCATAAAGTGCCACAATAAGAAAAACAGACAGAAATAAATGCAAATAGCCATTAAGCCCATGCAAACTGTCCAGTGATACGAAGCAGAACAACAAAAAACTTACATCAACAAACATTAAGACCCACTGATGTCCAGAATTCACGAACGGTGTACTCTAATCTACTACTAGTGAGAATGTAAAATTTTTTTCTGGAGGGCAGTTTGGCAGTTTATATACGTTGACCCAGTAATTCTCACTTCTCTGAATGTATCCTAAAGAATAAAAAACAAAACACAGAGGGAAAACAACACGAGAAGGAACAATATTCATTACGGGGTTTTACAACTGAAAAATTGTCAGAAACTTCCATGTGCGATAGTAAGGCACGGATTAAATCACGATTTGACGGAGTACTGGAGAAATTTTTTCTCAGGTTGCTTTGAAGTTTGCAGCGAGCTGAGCCAATCTGTTTTGCCAACATTTGCCCACGTGCTGGCAAACAAATATAAACACCGTGGCCGCGTGGTGGACACTTGGTTTTGTGCTTCGGGCCGAACGTGGTGCTGCTTTATTCACTGTGGACAAGTGGGGGCCGGGAAGGCGGGGAGCGGGGAGGGCGGAGGGAACCACGGCCTGGAAGCTCTCCCCTCGCTGCGGACACACCGGCCCCTATCAGCCTCTCTGAGGGAAAACTGAGGCTCGGAGGCCGCCCCGCAGCCCGCGACCTCGCCTCGAGAACTCGAGTGTCCGTCTTCTGGCCGACTTCAGGGTCAGCCCAACACGTTTGCACACAGTTCGGAAAGGTCTAGGGGCAGGAGGCACCATTCCCAGCTCAGACCTCGACCCGGGAACCGGACTCCCCGCAGCCACGCCCACTGCGCCCCAGGCGCCGGCAGCCAAGGGATGCGGGACAGGAGGTCGGTCTCCCCGGGCAGCAACCAAGGGCCACGGCGGGCCTCCGCCCGCCCCAACCCGTAGGGACTCCGAGGCGCTCCCCTGTCCCAAGTCCCGCTCCTGACTCCGGGGAGCCCGAGGGGCGGCGACGAGGCCGTGTCCAGGCCGGCGCTCAGCTCCGCCCGCTCCAGCCCGCACCCTTGGCCCCTCCCAGAAGGCCGTCTCGGCTTCCCCACCCGGGCCCGTCGGGGCGGCGCCGGACCCAGGTCCCCGCCACCCCGGTAGCTCATAGGCCCGCGGCGCCGCGCCCGCCCAGGCCCGGCTCGGCGCCCAGCGCGGGGGCGGAGCCAGCGGGTTCGCGCCAAAATCGCGTAGCTGATCCCTCCCCCGCGGGCTACGTCGCGCCCTCCTTTTTTTTCAAACCCCGGGCTGGGCGGGGATTGGTGGACTGGGCGTTCACGTGGTTAACGGTCGCGGGAAGCCGCGGAGCCCGAACCTGTGGCGGGACCTGCGGAGACCCCAGCCTCGGCGCCCGGGCCGCCCCGCCTCTGCCGGACGGTCCGCGCCGCCGCCGCCGCCGCCGGCCGCCGGCCGCCGCCCCGAGCGTTCCGGAGCCGCCGCTCGCCGCCGCCGCCACGCAGGCCCGCCGCCGCGGCCACCGGGCGCGCCCAGTCGCACGTGGCGGATCCGCCCCCTGGGCCGGCCGTGCCCTGGACTCCGCGGGCCCAGGTTCTCCGGTCCTCCGCCCCGGCCCCGGGGGCGCGATGAGCTTCCTGAGCCGGCAGCAGCCGCCGCCGCCCCGCCGCGCCGGGGCCTCCTGCACCTTGCGGCAGAAGCTGATCTTCTCGCCCTGCAGCGACTGTGAGGAGGAGGAGGAGGAAGAGGAGGAGGAGGGCAGCGGCCACAGCACGGGGGAGGACTCGGCCTTTCAGGAGCCCGACTCGCCGCTGCCGCCCGCGCGGAGCCCCGCAGAGCCCGGGCCCGAGCGCCGCCGCTCGCCCGGCCCGGTCCCCGGCAGCCCCGGGGAGCTGGAGGAGGACATGCTGCTGCGAGGCGCCTGCTCAGGCGCGGACGCGGCGGGCGGCGGGGCCGAGGGCGACTCGTGGGAGGAGGAGGGCTTCGGCTCCTCGTCGCCGGTCAAGTCGCCGGCGGCCGCCTACTTCCTGGGCAGCTCGTTCTCGCCGGTGCGCTGCGGCGGCCCGGGGGATGCGTCCCCGCGGGGCTGCAGGGCGCGCGGGGCCGCCGAGGGCTCCTGCTCGCCGCTGCCCGACCACCCGGGCACCCCGCCCCACAAGACCTTCCGCAAGCTGCGGCTCTTCGACACGCCGCACACCCCCAAGGTGAGAGGACGCGGCGGCCGGGGCGCCTCGAGCCCGCGCCGGCCCAGCCTTTTCAAAAGGCCGCGGCGCCGGGAGCCGAGCGCGGAGCCGCCCGGGTTCGGTTACATAACCGCCCGGCCGCACCCCCGCTCGGCCTCCTGCGCCGCCACACAAAAAAAGTTGGCAGCCCCTCTTTGGGGCCCTGCCCAGAAGTCGTCCGTTAAGATTATGTAACTGAACAATGGGTCTCGTCTGGAACGTCTTCATCTTTCAGAGGGGCTGATCGGCGCCGTCCAGGTGGCTGATGATTTAACGCCCGCCGAGTCGGGGCCGCCCCGAGCGTGGCAGCCGGGAGTGTGGCACCGATAACGTGGTTTGGAAGGATGCTCGAGTGGTGCTGGCCCGGCTACCTGACACTCCCGAGCGCCGCAGCCATCTGGTGCCTTTTTTTTTTTTTTTTTTTTTTTATTATTATTATTATTTTATTTTATTTTTTTGGGGGGTACACCAGGTTCAATCAACTGTTTTTATACACATATCCCCATATTCCCTCCCTTCCTTGACGCCCCCCCCTCGATTCCCCCCCACCCTCCCTGCCCCAGTCCTCTAAGGCATCTTCCATCCTCGAGTTGGACTCCCTTTGTTATACAACAACTTCCCACTGACTATTTTACAGTTGGTAGTATATATATGTCTGTACTACTCTCCCGCTTCTTCTCAGTTTCCCCTTCACCCCCCGCCCCATCTGGTGCCTTTTAAACGCAGTGATCGTCCTGTAATTTGGGCGGCGCACGCAGAAGTTCGGTTAAGAAAAAAAAAATTCATGCGCTTATCGTTTCGTGTCAGGTGGCCTTGTGGGGGAAAAGTTTGAGATACGGAGGGAGACTGCGCTTCGACTTGGGAGAAAAGGCTGGCCTTCAAGCATTTACAGTCTTAAAAAGACTCGTAAATAACTCAGGGTAGCGTTTAAGCCTCTTTCCGGACAGAGTATTGGGTAAGCGTTTGTTTACGCCCTTGGGTTTGCAGTTCCCAAGTTTGGTCGGCCTAAGTGTCAGGATGAGGAACATCCAACTGTTAAAGCCACCAGTGGTATTGTTGCCTCGACCCTCAGGCTTTCAAACTGCTGATAAAGTATCTTAAAGAAGTAGGTATTCAGCACCTGTTTGTTGAGTGGCAAGTGAGTATGCAGATTATCACTTATGGAACTTCAGAAGTAACAGCAGATTTTAAAACGGACACTTCCCGAAATTAAGACAGGTATTGCATTTATAAAATTAATGTGGAAAATGTACCTTTTTAAGTGAGTCATTTTCAGTACCGTTTCTAGTCATAAACCACAGGAGGATGTGTGCTTTTGTGTCTCTATTTATTAGCCGACTTGCCCAAGGCAAGATCCCTCTGGAAGTGAGGGGAGGAGTCCTACGGAGGTGGCTTTCAAAGCCCTGCTTGGATGGGGGAGGGGAGCTTTTATGGGACTCCCTGACTGCTTTCTATTTTTAGATGGATTGAAAGGTTTTGTTAACTTTTAGCCTCTAGAATGAACTTAATTTTAGCCAGCATTCATATTCTTTTTAGGGTTAGAGACCTATTTACTTGGCCTTTTCAGAAAAGTTGGTTAGTATCCAGCTTCAGGCTCCTAACTTAACCACTGTTTATTTTGCTTGAAAGATAACAAAGGCTTGTGTGTTGCTTTGACCTACACATTCAGCCGTGTGAAAGGCTTGTTGAAAATTAGGTTGAGAAGGCAGTCTATAGCTCTTGGATCCTAAACATTTTTTTTTTCCCTTCTAGAGTTTGCTCTCCAAAGCTCGAGGAATCGATTCTAGTTCTGTTAAACTCCGAGGTGGTTCTCTATTCATGGATACTGAAAAATCAGGAAAAAGGGAATTTGATGTACGACAGACTCCTCAAGTGAATATTAATCCTTTTACTCCAGATTCTGTGTTACTTCATTCCTCAGGACAGTGTCGTAGGAGAAAGAGAACGTATTGGAATGAGTAAGTTATTTATTATTCAACAGTTTCGTTCCTCACCTAGCCAAGATTCGTTTGGTATACTTATCAAAATTTAATTTCAGCTGAATGACGTGGAAGTTTATGCACTGAGAATTTTCTCCATTACTAGCAATTTTAGGTAATCAGCTGTGGAAGAGTGGCATGGGAAAGGAAGGAATAAAAAGCCTAGGTAGATTCTAGGAAATCTGCTGGTGTCAAAATGAGGCAGGCAGAGAAAGTCGATTTACAAATGCTTTAATTTTGATATGTGTGGTGGTGTTGGCATATGTAAGCAGGAACGACATTTTCATCAGTTGAACTGTATCTTGTCTTTACAGAATTAAATGCTTTCTTTTCTGTTTTCATTCATTGAAGTTTTGTTTTGCTGTACACCTATCAGATAGTTTTGGATTTCTAATTGATGTATGTCAGATAAGTTGATGGAAAAAATAATATTTTTCAGTTCCTGTGGTGAAGACATGGAAGCCAGTGATTATGAGTTTGAAGATGAAACAAGACCTGCTAAAGTAAATAGCTTTTGATTTTCTTTTTATTGTTTTTGAAGTTTGGTTTTCTACTTCTTAACAAGCTACCATATATATGGCATGTTAAATAAGATATATTTGCAATTTTTTGTAAATTATTTATTTATTTATTGCCCGCGTTGGGTCTTTCTTGCTGCAAGTGGGCTTTCTTTAGTTGCAGTGAGCAGGGGCTACTCTTCGTTGCGGTTTGCAGGCTTTTCATCGCGGTGGTTTCTCTTATTGCGGAGCTTGGGCTCCAGGCACGAGGGCTTCAGTAGTTGTGGCATGTGGGCTCAGTAGTTGCCGTGTACGGCCTTAGTTGCTCCGCGGCATGTGGGATCTTCCTGGACAGGGCTCGAACCCAGTCCCCTGCATTGGCAGGCGGATTCTTAACCACTGCGTCACCAGGGAAGTACCAATAAGATATAATTAAAACATAAGATATAATTTTAAAATTTCACACATAGTGCTATCAGCATAGAGAAAATAACATTTCCATACTTGTGTATTATATATATGGATGCACTTTTTATTACAGAGAATTACAATTACTGAAAGCAATATGAAGTCACGGTATACAACAGAATTTCATGAGCTAGAGAAGATTGGCTCTGGAGAATTTGGTTCTGTGTTTAAATGTGTGAAGAGGCTGGATGGATGCATTTATGCCATAAAGCGATCAAAAAAGCCATTGGCTGGCTCTGTTGATGAGTATGTATTAAAGATTTTGTCTTTTGTTCAGTATGATGTTACAAATACTGAGATTTTAGGTGGTCAGTCACTGAATGTATGCTCTAACATTTGAGAAAGTGTAATGATTTAATCAGATCCATTTCATTTTGTGCTGTTAGTTTTTATTGGACTTGGTAGAATAATATAAGGAGTCTGATCTTGGAGCTTAACTGAAATTTCTTATTTCTAGTAGCATTTGTTAATTCACAGTAAATTAGAGTTTCATCTTTCCTGAATCCTAGGGCCAACAAGGTTCCGTCTTTCTAACTTCTTTAATAGAAGCCTTTGGAAAAGTCTGGTACAGAGTTTTAACCCCCTCTCTCTTAAGCGAGTTGTCTTTCAGCATAATGATAGATCCAGAAGTCAAGATTCTTTTATGAACTTTCAGGTAAATTAACTCAGTTTAGACTTGAATAAAAATGATTTACCATTCTCTTAATCTCACACTTCCAGGCAGAATGCTTTGAGAGAAGTATATGCTCATGCAGTGCTTGGACAACATTCTCATGTAGTTCGGTATTTCTCTGCATGGGCAGAAGATGATCATATGCTTATACAGAATGAATATTGTAATGGTGAGTAATGTGATGGTTCCCCTGTAAACTTGTAATCTCGAGAAAATGAACACCAAGGAGATATTTATTTTTATCTAAAATCTTTTTCTAATTCTGTATATCTTTTATCTGTTGTAAATTCAAAGATCAGAAGCCTAACGTGAATTTCAAGTGCAAGTAATTCTTACCTGGAAGTTAGAATTGAAAACCTTGTTCTTTCTACCTAGATAGTAGCACTGTGCATATTATTTGTTTGCCTGTTACTCAGGTTAAACTGATTTTCTTGAGAGGACAGCAGCCTTGCCATATATATTTTGGTATCCCTAGTACTTAGCCTAGTGTGGGGGCAGATATAGCAGTTAACAACCCAGGCTCCCTGCATCTAGCCTTCCCTTTCCATTTTGTTTTATGTGCCGCTAAAACTGATATTGGTTACTCATAAAATGACAGTGACTCTCCGTTGATGTAAATTCAACCATTTGTTGAATCTTGCTCCCCCTCCCATCTTTCCAACCTAGTTTACCACTAGAATCCACTGAGATGTCTCTGTAAAGTAAGAGTTATGCTCTTTTAGTTCCATAGCTGTGCCCCCCTCCTTCCTTCCCCCCCAGAATAAGAATTTATGGAGGTTTAACTTTGGACCTTTGTATAGCTTTGAATTTCAGCAGGTCCTTCAGCAATCAACATGGGTCCTTCCTTTTTCATTAAATCTGTCAAAGTCCCAGCCTCGCTTCTGATTCTTACAGACATCTGTTATCATATACCTAAATCTTTATATGTGATGGATTTTTATTTCTGTGTACCTTTGGTGAATTAGAGAATTAGAATTTAATGAACACTTGAGTAACAAAGATTATTTTTGTTGATTCTCATTTTTTTCTTAAGACCAGCCATTTCATAGCTTGTGAATAAGTAAGTGGTATAGGCAATAGCTGCAGGTTTTCTGTATTTGAAAACAATGAATAAAACGGAAGTAAAAGGTCCAGTTCTCGTACCTGACTTCTCATTGAGTTGTCATTTTATTCTCCACCCTTGAAAGAATCTAAGTGTTTGGTGTACAGCATTGTTCCTAGCTTGCTTCACACATCTCTTGAAATGTTTCTGTTTATACCATCAAAATATTTATGTAGCTGTTGCCCATGGCCTTGTGGACTATTCTGTTTCTCAGCCTCCATTTTTCAGTTACTGCATTTAATACTAGAACAACTTGACGATAATACCTTCTCCCCTCCATATTTGCTAGATGCCATCTCCTTTTAGTTTCTTTCTCCCTCTCACCTTGTTGATATGGCTGGCTCTCTTAACAGATATTTCAGCCAGAGTCCAGAAATCACAAATTTTAACAACCTACCAAATATACATACATGGCTGTGTTATTCAGGTGGTTCTGAGAAAACTCTTAGGCCTGGGAATTGCGGGGGAGTGAGCCATCTTGCTACCCTCGCAGATTACAAAGACCTTGTCCTGTAATAAAGTTAGATTTAAAATAATCTTTTGAAATAGGTTATTAATTTGGAGCAGTATAAAACACTTTAGGAATATGGATCTTTAAAAAATAAATAGGCATGTGTAAAACAGGGCTGCCTCTTTGTATGGTTATTTATTTTGCTTAGGTGAAAGACAGTGAGGCTATCTAGATACATGTGTGAGCTCTTCTTTTGTTTCCCTTTCCACCATTCTCCACGTAAACCTTCGAATGTCCTGATAGGCCTGGTCTTTAGATCCTTTTCTACAGTTTCACAGGGAAGGATTCTGTTATCATTCATTTGTAGTGTTGATTAACTGATACCCTTTATCTAACTGCATTTCCTTATTATCTCAACGGGTCGTTTGCATTTTGAGCCTTTTTAGTTTGGTGATAGACTGAATTTCTACTCTTGATAAACAGGTGTAGAAAAATGTTGATGGATGGGGAGGAGAACCTGAAATATCAGATCAGTGGTTTGCTTTTCTCACCTCTCTTGCCCTTTCAGCAACAAGATAGAAGGAACTATAGTTGCTAGAGCCACTGAAAAGCAGCCATGTTATTTCTTGGTAAACTTATCTAGGACTTCAAGCCCACCTGTCTGACAGGCTTGTTGACCTACTCCCTTCTAGAGTCCTCTTTTTTCCGCAGTTCAAGATTTGTACAAGTTAAATTTGGAGAATATACTTAATCCTAAGCTATCTAGGTGTGTGATTTATTTTTATTTTTAAAACACATTTGACGTCTTGTTATTCGGTCTTGTTCAAATTATAGGACCGCCTTTTCTGAGTAGTATATCATTGACCTAGATTTTATTACCTTGGTTCTGATTTTATTATTCCCAACGAAGCTTTAAACACAAGTGGTTGGTTGGTTGGTTGGTTTGTTTATGGTTTATTTATTTTTAACATAACTCCTTGTTTCCTCTGAGACAAAGTTTTAAATACAACTTATAAAGTATAAACTTAAAGTTTTTTAAAGTGTAAACAAATTAGCTGATTGGTGTGATGGATTCTGTAAAAGCAGGTTATGTTCTTATTCATAGTAAGTGTAGTATAAATTAAAACTACTAAGATACTGGTTTTTACTTATAAAATTTATAGACTTGTTAAGTGTATGGGAAAACAGAGTATAAATTGGTGGAGCTTTCTCTGCGGGGGACTCTGTGTGTGTGTGTAATTGCCCCAGATTTATCTTCCAAATCCCCAGATTTACATAAGCTTATGGTAGTAGAAGTTAAGTATTAGCCATTTTGAAATCAAAAACTGAGTGTACTGTTATTTTTTGTGAGCTTTCAGAGGCAATCAAGTCTTGCGCTGATGGTATGAATACCAACCCTAAGCTCTTTGGCAGGATAAACAGAAATGGTCTTCTCAGCTACAGAAATTTATTCTACATGTAATAAAATAGTATCTCTCACACACAGTATGCATGTGTATATTACATTGTACATACCCTTTGACCCAGCAGTTTGTTTGTAGGAGATATACTAAATATGTGTGAAATGATCAATGTACAAAGTTATTGCTGAGACCATAGTATGTAGTATTAACGGCTTGGAAATTATTTTTAAATGTCCATCAGTTAAGGGATTGGTTAGTGCATTACCATTCAGTTACACAGTGGAATTCTGTAGACACAAGAAAGAAAGGAGGGGTAGTTTTGTATATTGGTAAAGAATGATCTTCAAGATAATGAAAATATGTTACCGCTTGTGTAAAAAGGAGTTGAAAAGAATAGGTAAGAAACTGATAACATTGATTTAGGCTGGGAAAGAGAACCAGGTGCCTTGCTAGAGTAAGTATTGATAAGACAGAGACTTTACATTATACGTTGTACCCACGTGAGTGTATTACCTATTGAAAGATTAAATAAAATTTTGATTTCACAAGCAGATTGAAGAGAATAGGTCCTGTAAAGTGTCACTTTCTTGGTTTCATGTGGTCATACAGTAAAGATGGAAGAAAAATAATATTTCAGAAAGAAGAAGATTCTAATTTGTCTTGTGTTTGTTAGGTGGAAGTTTAGCTGATGCCATAAGTGAAAACTACAGAAGCATGAGTTACTTTACAGAAGCAGAGTTGAAGGATCTCCTTTTGCAAGTTGGCCGGGGCTTGAGGTATATTCATTCAATGTCTTTGGTTCACATGGATATAAAGCCTAGTAAGTATTATAGATCCTCTGACCTGTATTTTTTAGGCTTATAGAGAGTAAATGACTTCATTAAAATAATATGGAAACATAAACATCTTACTATTTTTTGGGGGGTTTTTTTGGTTGTTTTTAAATTAATTTTTCATTGGCTGCATTGAGTCTTCATTGCTGCATATGGGCTTTCTCTAGTTGTGGTGAGCAGGGGCTACTCTTCATTGCAGTGCACAGGCTTCTTGGTGCGGTGGCTTCTCTTGTTTCAGAGCACGGGCTCTAGGCACATGGGCTTCAGTAGTTGTGGCATGCAGGCTCAATAGTTGTGGCTCTGGAGCGCAGGATCAGTAGTTGTGGCACATGGGCTTAGTTGCTCCGTGGCATGTGGGATCTTCCTGGAACAGGGATTGAACCCATGTCCCCTGCATTGGCAGGTGGATTCTTAATCACTGTGCCACCAGGGGAGTTCCGTCTTACTATGTTTTTTCATTGTTAGTTTTAAAAAGCTTTTGATCGATTTACTAGTATTGTTTTATTTCCCATCACCTCGTCTCTTGTTACTCCAAAAGATTTGAAATAATAAACTCATTTTTACTAAAAGCTAAAAAAAAAAGTTCTGCGTCTTATGGGATCCACATAGTCTTGGAGTGGGACTCTGATGGGAAGACTAAAAGACACAAAGGAACCTGTGTTTAAAGCCTATCTCTTGTACTAGAAAATACAGATCCATAATTTTAAATTAATGCTGGTGCCGCTAACAGGGTTATTAGAATAAAATGAGAAATGTGAATATGTTTTGAAAACTTAGGTGCTACAAAACCTGACAGTATTTCTAGTCTGTAAAGGAAATGATAAAATTGTCACTGTATGACCCAGAAAACAAAATGATGGATGTATTGTGATTATAAATGTATTAAAAAGGTCGCAGATAGATCAGGGCTGGAGAGTTTAGGAACATAGTGGTTTTATTTTTTTCTTTACTGTTAAGATCATTTTCAGCTAAAAAATTGGTTGATTTTTATATACAAATGGCTCTAGTAGATCAATCATACTATGGCTCAGAAAAAGCTCATAGTATTCCTTCAAAGGCTTATGAGGTTTCAAACTGAAGGAACAGTGGTACGAATCAAGGTGTAGGCCTACATAATTTTAGCTTAAACTGAAACAAAATTATATTACAGAAGCAGTAATTAGTACATTGTAGAAATATTTTCAATATAGACAAGCCAGACTAAAAACAAAAAATTAAATCCCCATTCTTCTATTAATCTTTGGAACTACAGTTAGAATGTCAGTGCTGCTAACAGAGTTATTAGAATAAACTGAGATATGAAAATGCTTTGAAAACTTATGTGCTGTGCAAACATGGTGGTATTTCTAGCCTATAAGATACCATGAAAAGGTTGACTGTTTTGTTCAGAAAACAAAATGGTACATGCATTTTGATTATGTTGCGTTAAAAAAAATGATACAAGTGAATCCTACACTAACATTTTAGTGCAAATCCCTCTCATTTTATCAAAAATAACATGATAATGTACATACTGTTTTATAACTTTTTTTTTTAAGACAACTACCTTTCCATTTCAGTAAATTTTATAATCTCATCTAGTAACCAGATCATATTAAAGTTTTTCTTAGTTGACCAAAGTACTTAACAGTTGATTCATTCAAACCAGTATCCATTTCAGGACCATGCATTACATCAGGTTAAATCTGTTTTTCCTTTTTAGGTTTTACCCTTCCCTTACTTAAATAATAGTAATACAGACCTTGCCTTGCACTATATCCTTTCTTCTGGGTTTGACAGTTGCTTCCTTGCATCATTTAGTTTATTCCTTTCTCTATCCTATAAGGCAGAAGTTATAACTAAAAGGTTGATGGATTTAAGTTAAACATTTTAAGCTAGGTGTTTTTAAGTTGAATTTAATGAGCTTGGTTTTTTTCTTTTTTCATCTATGGAAATGTGTGATTCATGGGAATTTAAATCTTTTTGCGCAATTTAATTGTATGAATTATGGGAAGAATTTTTGTATGTTAACTTTCTAAAATGTTTATTTTCGAAAAGGAAAAAATATATTCGAACTGATGGCAATTAGTGTGGATCAGTAAGATTTGCCCATACTCACTCATAGCTTCTATTAAATGTCAGACAAACATAGTGGACCCCTTACACTACAAGTACAAAAGTTGAAAATATTAAGGTGTGTGAAGTTGTAAATTTACAAATATCACCATAAAATAAGTTGTTCTGTAAGTAAAGCAAAATTGGAAAGGTGACTCTAGTGAGTGTAGCATTTATAAATTCAATACTATATTGATAAAACTTCTAAAATAAAATTTGCCACTAAAACTTAGGTTAATTGTGAGCTTACTTGAATTAGAAGAAAAAAAGTATGTGTACAACAGAAATAGTGAACCACAAAACCTCATTGGGATATAGATGCTGTAATGGTCAGCCAAACTCAATAGGTACGTGACTTGTTCTTTTCACACCAGCCTTATAGCGTTAGATTCAAATTTGTGCTTTGGCAGCATCACAAATTAGTATGTTAATTGCCATTTGTATTATTTCTAAGTTAAGTAAAGCTGCTGAAGATCAATGTGTAGGTGACAAGGGTCTAATGCAGTGGTTTCCAAGTGTTCAAGGACGAGTGCTAGGCCAGAATATATATTCCTAGAAAATATAGTCCCAGTTCTTGTCCCCTGAGATTTTCATTCTCAACTGGGTTTGGGGTAAAACACATAAAAATCTATATGTTTAAAAGCTTTCTGGATGATTCTATCGTATGACTTGTTTGTGAACTTTAGTTCTACTATTAATTGTTAGTTTGACTTACCTAAATAATTGTTTGACAGGTAATATTTTCATATCTCGAACTTCAATCCCAAATGCTGCCTCTGAAGAAGGAGATGAAGATGACTGGGCATCCAACAAAGTTATGTTTAAGATAGGTAAGAAAGAAAAATAAACAGATTATTTCCTTAAAATAAAGAGGGAGAGGTTTTATTTTAATTCTTGACTGTATTTTTTTCAATACTTCTAGGTGACCTTGGGCACGTAACAAGGATCTCTAGTCCACAAGTTGAAGAGGGTGATAGCCGTTTTCTTGCAAATGAAGTTTTGCAGGAGGTAGTTTTTCTCCTTTAAGTCATTTGCTTTGTAACACTTATCAGTTGCTAGGAAACTGTAAGTGCATATGTACTGAAATTTTAAGCTAATAACTAGCAGAAAGGTAATATAAAATAGAAAGTGTAAACTGTTAGCTGTGGGGGTATTTAATCTAGTAAAAGTCATTAAAGGCAAAGATTTATAATATTCAGCAGTGGTGAAATTGCTGTAAAAGAGAAGTTCCCATACACTGTTGGTGGAACCTTAAAATAGCGTTACCTTTTTGGAGATTAAAGTGTTAGTATCTATCAACATCTTAAAAATCACGTACTCTTTGACCCAGAATTTCCATTTCTAGGAGTCTCTCATACAGAAATATTCATATACAAATAAATTGAGAATCATGTAAATGTGTATTTAGCAATAAGGGATTGAGTAAATTAGGTACATAGTTAATAGTACTATTTCAAGAAGAGTGTTAAAAAATTTCTTGATAAGAGTTTTGAATGAAAATAGAGCAAGTAGAACAAATGAGTTATATGAGCTCATTGTTCTTTTTGTATGTATATTTGTATTTTCTATGTACATGCTTGTTGATGTGTGTATGTTTTGTATTTTCATATGAGTGCCCCTAGAGGGACAGGAGTTTCTTCTGAGAATTGACTTGGGCTAGTGATAAAGAGGAGGCCTCTTAGAAATGCCTAAATACTTTTAGAAATGTATTTACCATCCTACCCCAGAGTATATATTACTTTGTTATTAAAAATAATAATAATCTCCTCAAATTTAGCTTGTTCTCTGAATAGGTCCTAAGCTTAAATGTGGCATTAGACTTTTTAATTTAGTCTTATTTCTCACCCAAATCATCATCGAGATGTAATCTTACTTCATTTTGGCCATTTTAATATTTCCTTAACATTTAAAAAAAATATTTTACAGAACTATACTCATCTACCAAAAGCGGATATTTTTGCCCTTGCCCTCACAGTGGTCTGTGCTGCTGGTGCTGAGCCTCTTCCCAGAAACGGAGACCAATGGCATGAGATCAGACAGGGTAGATTACCTCGGATTCCACAAGTGCTTTCCCAAGAATTTACAGAGTTGCTAAAAGTGAGCATTTTATATATGAAGCACTTTATTGACACGATTCAATATTTTATTAAATTGCATGTCTTTACGTTAATTTTCGTTCTCTTTTTAAGGTTATGATTCATCCGGATCCAGAGAGACGACCTTCAGCAATGGCACTGGTAAAGCATTCAGTATTGCTGTCTGCTTCTAGGAAGAGTGCAGAACAATTACGAATAGAATTGAATGCTGAAAAGTTCAAAAATTCACTTTTGCAGAAGTAAGTGATGGGGTTTTTGTTTATTTTGTTTTTACTTTCTCATTTTTATTCTCAAATTTTAAGGAGAGAATATTTAGGCTTTCCATCAGTGAAGAATATTGGCATGTTATACAGTTTGAGGACTTCTGCCTTACATTGGTATTTGATGTATAAGTTTTGCGTTGTTTCTAAATTTCGAAATTATGGACTTAAAAAATTTTAAACTTGCATATGTTTGCAAGTGGTGATAATCCCCAAGCCCCAAATTGTTGCAAAAACTAAAATGAGCAGGTATCAGTTTTTTCCCTCCAAACTCTCATCATAAATTAACCTTTTCCTTGAAACATTCTACTTATTTATGAAGGGATAAAATTAATGTCGATTGGGTTGGTAGACAGTTCTCATATTTGATCTGAATGACCTTTGACATTTTTGAAAAACTGGTTGGAGGGATCATTATAATTCACTTGCTTTATTGCTACCGTTTTGATTCTAACCTAATAAAATATTTGAAGGTTCCTTTGCCATTAGTTTGATAAGCCATCATAGTTCATATAAAGAGGAAGTAGAATTTTCCTTTTGTCTCTATTATGTAAAGAGATTACATTTTGTAATCACAATATTGTATTTTTTTCTTTCCTCAATTGCATCTTAGAGTAATGGTGGCATGCAAAGATCTCCCAACTGATAATGTAGTTTGTATTTGGCCTTTTAGGATCCCTTCCTAGGATTAATACAGTAAGTAAAAAGTCTTGTTTCCTATTTTTATGTTCTTAGAGAACTCAAGAAAGCCCAGATGGCAAAAGCTGCAGCTGAGGAAAGAGCACTCTTCACTGACCGGATGGCCACCAGGTCCACCACCCAGAGTAATAGAACATCTCGACTTATTGGAAAGAAAATGAACCGCTCTGTCAGCCTTACCATATACTGAACTACTCATTTCCCACCTCCCCCCAAAAAACTGTGACAAGAGGAAGCTAGGTTGAAATCACTGCTAGAATCCAGTTTGCAATTACTTTCTCAATCGGTGTCAGTAGTTTTACTGAAATACCTTTTAGGACTTGTATTTGTGAATTACAGTTGAAAGCTGTATTCTGACCAGTGCTGTATCAGGCTTTTGTCTAGTCTTACCAGTCTGTCTTCTGTAGGATGTCAGTCACTGTTGAATGTTACACCAGCCTTTCCAGGGTTAACCACTGTGGTGGTGTGCTGCTTATAGTTTGCTGTTGCATTGTAATAAAAGGCATCCTTTCTCTGTAGTGAGTATAAAAAAGGACTCAAGGGCTTCATTACATACCTATTCTCCCTTTGAAAAGGGAAATGCTAAGAGACTCAGTACTCCTCAGCCTTCAATGTACCTGTGTGTCAATCTTATATTTCTTTTTTCTAAATTGTGAATTATACTTGTATATCCAACTGGGAGCACTTTGTAGGCATTGCATGAACCATGGAATGATAATTCTATGGAAGTATTGCCTTGTGAATTTGCTGCTATTTTAGTTTTGTCTTTGCTGTAAAATTGTAGCATTAAACAATCATTGTTAATAGGCTTTCTTTTTAAAACAATTATGTGAAATTATAGCTGCTCTTGATGAAAAGCAGCTATTTGCCTTTTTTTTCCTTTGAACTTTGAAGCTAGTGCATTGGAGAAATGCACACACCCTCCCCTTCCCCGAATGCTGTATTAATGTAGTATAATTATTACTGGTTTTGTACTTTTTCCTGATAATGCCCTTCATGACTCTTTTTAAAAAATATTTCCTTCCTCCACCCAAGTTTTGTACTTGATTGTATTGTTAGTCTGTTTTTAAATGTTTTGCCCGGTTTCTCTTCAATATTTGTGTATATAAACTAATCTTGGTGATACTGTACATAGCTGTTTGAAATGCCAGAATGACTTCTGACTATCCCAAGCTTTTCACAAAATATATTTTATCTGTGATTAGCCATTTGACTAATAATACAGGCTAACAGTTGTTGCAAAAAAATAGAATTTGTCTATTGTTTGTTTTCCTATTAATTTTGGTTTAAAACATGTTTGCACTTGTCTGTTTGACTTGTGTTTTATTAACATTGATTGGCATATTAAAAGTCACTCTGAGCTTACCTTAACTGTCTAAATCTTTGTGGTGCCTGTTTTCTACTATTTTATCTCCATTATCACTGCGTTTTAAAATGTAGAGTATAATGTATATAAAGTACTAAAAGCAGAGGGCACATTTTTGATAGAATATGAAACATTGATTATTTAATGGTGAGCTTTAGTCCACATCAGTTACATTTTGAGATTTAAGAAAAATTTACCAATCAGCCTTGAAAGTTTTTTGTCATAATATCTTTACATCACATCGCATAGTATACATTTCAGTTTAAAATAGCTTTAGATTATTAGGTAAATATAATGGATAGGACTCATACCTTTTTAATTTGAACTGAGTCACAGAAGAGAGTTTTGAAGTGGGGAGGGTTTTAACTCACTAAATTGGGCTGGATTTTAGAATTGAGAGTGCAAATTTAAGTGATTAAGAGTGCCAATTCTGTGTGACATCTTTTTCTGACGTAGATTAGAACCAGAGAGTAGGCAATGAAGGCCTTTTAGTGGGTAAAAATGGATGTTGCAAGATCCTTGTGCTTTTTGGTCATGGGCACATCATTTCTCTTGATTATGGTCTGTTTCTTTCTGCTGTAAACATTTCTAACAAGCTTGATTATTTTAGCTTTTAAGCCCACGGTATGTTAGCACAATTTAGAGGTTTGAGAGGAGTTGGTGCAGACAGATAAGATATAAAAGCTGACAGGTGTGGGAGACAGAAAAACTTAAAAGTTGCATAGGCTGGAGCAGGTAATACGTTTTTAGCCACTGAGGACAAAGCTATGAGAAATATAATAATTGGTGTTTATTAACATCACTAAGTCATTAGGTGCATTTTTCTAGTGCACTAGCTTCAAAGAAAAAATACCAGGTGGTATTTTTCATCAAGATTTGCAGTAAATTTTTCACATACTGTTTAATAGATTGAGTAAGAAAAAAAAATCTGATTTTCAAAAATGGAATTCTTAGACTGAAAGCTGTTGAGAGTTGGGCTTATAGTCAATATAGGATACTTATGTTAAGTGCCTTTTATGTGCTAACTGGTAGACCAAAGAAATAATCTGTCCACTAGGGATTCGGGATAAAATAGAGGAGACTCATGTAAACACAAAATGACAATAAAATGTGGTTAAGTGCGATGTTGGAGGGATCGCTGGAAGGACAATTACATACCTTGGGAAGATGCTGGTGGCAGATTAGAGAATGGATTGAGGGGATTAGGTTTAGATTAGTTTCAAAGCCATTGTACTAAATCAGGGTTAGAGTAAGGAGGGCCTGAGCTAGGAGGCCTGTGGATGGAAACAAGGGGATAGGATTTCATTAGATGAAACACTGCATGTTGAACAGTTTTTGTTTTTATAATAGAACGAGAACTTGCTAACCTAACAGGATTGGGGAAAGCTGCAAGTGCTAATGTGGAAGCATTGAAGAATTTCCTAGAAAAATTAATTAAAATGCAGAGGCCTATTATTGTTTGAGACAGATAGTTAACATTGATAAAATTACTTTTTTGGGACGCTAACTTCAGTAAGGAAGAAAATTTTAAAATATTGACTGTGCAGTTGGGGAGGAGGAATCACATACTGCAGTTGACTACAAATTGAAATTGTTGCCTTTATCGTGCCAAGAATCCAAGGCAGTCCCCTTTAATTAATGAACTAGTGTCTTTTGACGAGTCAGTTCTTAAGCTTTGATTTTTACTCTGTTTTAGAGGGCAAGAAATGATATTTTAAAAATTGATAACAGCTGGGTTTGGGGTAACGCTTTAGGCTGTCTCCTAATTCTTAAGCAGCAGCATCCTGACATTAGTTTTTCTTCCTCCCTAATTCATATCCACAAAGCATCTCACTGACTTTAGCCAACAGATCATAGTTGTTGCATCCTTGAGGTATTTTTATTTGTGAAATTATTAAAGGCCAATTAAAGCAATCAACAAAGGATGGATCAAAAGAAATTTTGGAAGTGTTTTGGATATTGTGAAAATCATAAGTGAAGCCTGGAACTAGGAATTTGAAGGAAACTGCCTCAGTCAGTATTTTGAAGGCATTTATGTAACTGTAAAAAGCATCACTGAAACTGATTGACATTGCAGAGTGAGTGAATGTAGACATTTCTGCAAACCTGGTTGTATTGTTAGACATTTCTCAAGCTCAGCAAAGTAGATTTTTATATAAATGGAAGAGTGAGACATCATTGAAACTCTCCTCCCAACATTTAGCTTTCAAAAACTTTGAGAAGTATTCATCTGAACGTCATTGAACTTTTTTTTTCTTTGTGGCAGATGACCCTATTTTCAAAGCAGTTCAAAGGTCTCTGGAGTAAGGAAAAATATCTATGTATGCTCTAGGAAGAGTTACCAGGAAAAGATGGCATGTTCTGTCCAAACTTCATTAAACTAAGAGTCTAAGAAACCTTGGCCAGTCCAGCCTATGAAGAAAAATGCCGCAAAGGAACATTTATATCATAGTTCATATTGTTTAGTGTTATATTGTTAATAAATATTTTGAAGAGCACATTCTTTGTTTTGAGTTTTATTTTAATTAAATTTATTTATTTATTTATGGCTGCTTTGGGTCTTCGTTGCTGCGTGCAGGTTTTCTCTAGTTGTGGTGAGTGGGGGCTACTCTTTGTTGCAGTGTGCGGGCTTTTCATTGTGGTGGCTTTTTTTTTTTTTTTTTTTTTTTTTTTAATTTTTATTTTTTTTTTTTGGGGGGGGTACACCAGGTTCAATCAACTGTTTTTATACACATATCCCCATATTCCCTCCCTTCCTGGTGGCTTCTCTTGTTGTGGGGCTCTAGGTGCAGAGACTTCAGTAGTTGTGATACACGGGCTCAGTTGCTCCGTGGCATGTGGAAATCTTCCCGGACCAGGGATCGAACCCGTGTTCTCTGCATTGGCAAGCAGATTCTTAACCACTGTGCCACCAGGGAAATCCCTGTTTTGAGTTTTAACATTCTTAAGGTATGAAATGAGTTTCTAGGCCTGGGATTCCAGTTTATGCCTACTAATCCATTACACCAATGGGAAATGCAGGTTCAGTGTATAATGACTCCATTTAGGTTAATTATCCAGGAGAGGAGTTACCTTTCCACAGATTTGAGTAGGGAGGCCCAGATGAGTTAAGTAACTTAGGAACTCAGTTTGGTAAGTAGGAGAGTCAGAATTCCAACTCAGATTTCCAACTCGTAGCAAAGAATCATGCTTTTTTCAGACACATGAAAGTTGGGGGCAACACAAATTAAAGGGCAGAGTGAGGCAGCAAAGGAGAGTAGGAAGGAACAGTATGAGAATTAGGAAAATTGGGAAGACTGGTGTCATGGAGACCAAGAGAGAAGTTTGAAGGAGAAATTGGTTAACTGTGATTATATGCAGAAAAAGATTAAGAAATGACTCAAAGCTCCATGAATGCATCTGAAGTTTATTACATCTTTGACAAGCATTGTCAATAGAGGGGGAACGAAAACCAGATTACAGTGAGTTGGGTGTAAATGGGAGATGGGCAAGTAAAACCAGCAAGTATAAGTTATTTTTAAGAAACATGGCTGAAAAAGCAGGGCAAGGGAGGAGAAGGAATCTTTGGATCTTGTTGTTGTGCTATCATTTATTGATCACCTATTGTGTGCTAAACATTTTCCATACATAATGTCATTAATCCTCATCAGAATTCTACACAAAATCCCCATTTTACACATGATATTTAGAGAGGTAAAACAAAGTTCCCAGATGACGTAAGTACAAAATTTCAGTGTTCACACCTAAAGTGTTTGGCTGAACTACTAGCCGAATTCATAGCAAGTCCTTTGAGCCTGGAGCAGAGGAAGAATGAGTGTGGATGAGACAAATTTGGAAGTGTTTGGGGGAATGCAGGAAATAGGGGAGGGGAATTCTAGTCTGAGGCCTCTTATGGAGTCTCGAATCTCGTGAACTGAAAGTGCCTGTGGACAGATGCACATACGTGGGAGGAATACCGCCTCGCTCCACTGCATTCTTTCCTTCTGAGAGAAAGAGAGAGTGTACTATACAGCCATTTAAAGCAAATATTCAAGAAATTTTTATGACTTGGGGAAATGTATGAGTTATAATGTTTACAGTGAAAAAAAATCAGGGAGCAAAATTGCATTTAAGAGATTTTTTTCTCAAAAAGCATTAAAAGATTGGAGGCCTAACAATGGCTGTCATTTGAGTGGTGAGATTATCAGATATTTCCCACTGCTTTTTCCTTTCCAAACCGTCTATATTTTAAACAATGACCCTTTATTTTGTAATCAGAAAAAACACACTTTAAAAAAGTTTGAAGTTATTAGCATGTGCAATCAGTACAAATTGGACAAGTCAGCTGGCTTGCAGACTTGTCTAGTGATCACACCTGTGAGCCCTAAAATTGCTGGCAGTGAGACCACTCCCTTGAATCTAGGCGCACGTATGTGATCTGGGCTGGGTCAAGTGGAGTTTTTCCTGAAGCCCTGCAGGTTCTCCAGTTGCTATTAATATGTTGGCAAAGATGGGAAAGCCAGACTTTCCACTGCTTGGAAAAAGTCTACTGCCAGAGGAGAGAATGAACCAGCACAGAAGCAGAACTGAGAAATGAGGAGGCAAGATCTGATAGTGTTATCAGTTCCTGAAGCCAATCTTAGTTTGGTTCCATTACTGTATATATTCCTCTTTTTGTCCTGAGCTGTATTGAGGTGAGTTTCTGTTGCTTGTAATTAAAAGAGCTTGACTGGTGCAACATATTTCTCTAAATTGGCAGCCATGAATTAAATATTTTAGACCTTGTAGACTGAGAAATGTATGCCAAAGATCCTAGGGTTCCTGATAAATCTCTTTGTTAAGGCTCCTGCTGTGTCAGCATCAGGCTCCTCAGCATCCCCTCCTGGCCTGCCTGATCTTTTCTGGTTACATGTAGTTACAGCATAAATTTTCTAGTATTTATTTTGTGTGAAGCGCCACCACAGCAGTTCCAGAAAGAATTCTCCTGATAGACTTTAACCTCTGCTGAACAGGATTAGACACCACACAGCTTTTTTAACAG
Organism: Hippopotamus amphibius kiboko; assembly: GCF_030028045.1. Taxonomy (NCBI): domain Eukaryota; kingdom Metazoa; phylum Chordata; class Mammalia; order Artiodactyla; family Hippopotamidae; genus Hippopotamus; species Hippopotamus amphibius. Next base: position 34,511,685 of record NC_080194.1, on the reverse strand, counting down.
CTAAAGAGACTTACCCAGTCTGGTGATTTAGACAATAATTTGACTGGGCAGTTTGTTTTTCTGTCTGCCATACACTACTGCTATGATGTCAAAGATGCTTTTATTTATTTACTTATTTTTTGGCCACATGGTGCATCATGCAGGATCTTAGTTCCCCAACCAGGGGTCAAACCTGTCAGTGCCCCCTGCATTTGGAGCATGGAGCCTTAACCACTGGACCGCCAGGGAAGTCTCAAAGATGCTACTTTTTTTTCTTTAATAACTTTTATTGAGATACAATTGACATACAAGAAACTGCATATATTTAAAGCGTACAATTTGACATTTTTTTTGTTATTAGTAATGTATATATGGTGATCCCAATCTCCCAATTCATCCCCCCGCCTTCCTCCCCCCCCCACTTTCCCCACTTGGTGTCCATATGTTTGTTCTCTACATCTGTGTCTCTATTTCTGCCTTGCAAACCGGTTGATTTGTACCATTTTTCTATATTCTGCATATATGTGTTAATATACGATATTTGTTTTTCTCTTTCTGACTCACTTCACTCTGTATGACAGTCTCTAGGTCCATCCATGTCTCTACAAATGTCCCAATTTTGTTCCTTTTTACAGCTGAATAATATAAAGATTCTATTTTTGAATGAAGAACCTGGAGATAAAAAATCAGCAAGCAGGGCTTCCTTGGTGGCACAGTGGTTAAGAATCTGCCTGCCAATGCAGGGGACGTGGGTTCGAGCCCTGGTCCAGGAAGATCCCATATGCCCCAGAGGGTGCTACTAAGCATGTACTCTAGAGCCTGTGAGCCGTAACTACTGAGCCCACATGCCACAACTACTGAAGCTAGTGCACCTAGAGCCTGTGCTCTAGAAGAGAAGCCACTGCAAGGAGAAGCTTGCGCTCTGCGACAAAGAGTAGCCCCTGCTTGCCACAATTAGAGAAAGCCCGCACAGCAACAGCCCCAACGCAGCCAGAAATAAATAAATAAATAAATAAATAAATAAATTTATTAAAAAAAAACAGCAAGGAGTTTTAAATTTGTATTTGACATATGAATTTGGGAACAGGTGGTATTTATGCCTCTTTATTCTGAGGGGTGGGGGGAATATTGAAGTTGGAGAAGGCAGAAGACCTAGTTCACTGTGTGCTTCCCAGACAGATTCCTGGCACCAACTTTTTTTTTTTTTTTGACCGCACAGCGAGGCTTGCGAGATCTTAGCTCCCTAACCAGAGATTGAACCCGGGCCATGGCAGTGAAAGTGCTGAGGCCTAACTACTGGACTGCCGGGGAATTCCCTCCTGGCTCCAACATTGAATATGGAGTAGAACTGCACCCAGGTTTACTTTGTTGATTACATTCCTTAGTTCATTTTTTCCATCAACATGTATTTTGAGGATTGCATTGAGCTGGGGATTACTAACTAGAACACAGACAAGATAATCCCCCACCCTCTCCATTGCACTCAGTTACATGGAGGTGTTAGAAACATCTAACTATATATACAGTAAAATAAATGCTTTTTAGGGCATGCATAGGGTACTATGGGGACAAAATGATGGGCAATTAATCCAGTGGATAGAGGAGTGAATGTTGCTGGTGCCAGGAGAGGTGACACTTCATCTAGATCTTGAAAGATGAGTAAGACTGTGCCAAGTAGATAAATTATCACTAGAAGGGTTTCTTCGGTAGAGGGATTAGCGTAAACAGGGAGCAGAGGAATGAAACTGTGAGGGGTATTGGGATGGGGAGGACGTATTATGTGTTAGAGGAGAGGAAGCCAGCTAGTGTTGCACAATTGTACTGGGAACACAGATTCACTTTGTGAGGTTCATGTTTTCCATTTCTGGGTTTCAGTTCTCTGATAAACTGCTGAGAAATATGGTTTTCTGTTGATTATTGTTCAGAGAAGAGCTGAAAATAATGATGAATGAACAAACAAAAGAAAAATATATAATAGGTCCTAGGCCTTGTCAGTCAAGGAATATGAGCCACAACAACCCTGGGAGAAAAGGGAGAGAAGCGCTTCCATCACCATTGCAACTTTGGCCTCTTTCGAGCCGCTTCTTTTGGCAAGAGCCCAGAGAGTCTGCTCCTACTGCAACTTTGGCCTGCTGTCTGCTCTGTTAGCAAGCCAGTTGTAGGCACTGTTCCTCCTGTCCCCTGTACCAGCCTCCTGCCTCCAGTGTTCCTGGTACTGCCTCCTCTGTGCCCAGGTCCCTGTGCCTGAGCCTTGGGCATTGCCATCCCAACACCCCTTCCTAGCTCCTGGTCCCTGAATGCTGAGCAACCCCAGCAGAGACAGGAATTGGGGCAGGTGGTGGAGGGCAGGCCTGGACTTTGGAGCTGAGCATCTCTTCCCCTTTGGCAGGGGCCGCTGCTTCTCTTCCTTTCTTACTCCTTGGTGCCCAGAGAGGACCAGGAAAGACCTAGCAGCCTCCCCCTCTAAAGTTGGATGCACTTCTGCTGTTGAGCCCCTGGGGTGTTTCTGTTAGGATCTTGGCTGGAGTGCTTGCTGAGCAGGCTGGGGTGGAGGGTTCTATGTAAAGGCCGCAACTGAAGGGACAGATTCTTACCAAAGTGGCTAGAGCGTGAGTGAGAGCTAAATCTTAGAGAACTACAAGGGCCAGTGTAGGAAACCAAATTCAGCTGCAAGCCAGAGGCAGAAGGCTTGGATCCTGGCTCAGATCAGGCTGCCCGCACCCCCCCCCCCCCCCATCTGCTGCTTCACTGTTGTCAGCCGTGCGTGGTTAGTGTGTCACGCTGGCTCCCAGCTCACACACACTGGCTCACATATCTGGAGGCTAGAGAATCCCTGGCTTCACCCAGGGAGAGACCCACACCCACTGGGGTGTCTGCGACACGAATGGTCCTCCCTCCCTCTCCCCCTTTCCTCCGCACTTGGTCTGGGAAGGAAATTCTTTCTCAACCACCAGCCTCCTTCTGTGAAACTGGAGCACATGCAGGTTTATATCTGTTTGCATTTTCCCTTCTTAGGGAGGCTTCAAACTCTCCCTTTGGGCATGATAAAAAGAGGAGCAACTCAGAGACAGGATGGTGAGAGGGAGGGAAACACAGAGGGCAGCTTGTGAATACACACTTGTGAATAGGCAGCTTGGGACAGATGAGAGGGGCTGAGGCCTTAGAAGTGCAGCAGAGGGAGGGCAGCTGACAGACCTGAGAGGGATGATAGAGCAAGGAGAGAGGGCTCAGCCATCTTCCCATGTGCTGCTTTTTTTTTTTTTTTTTTAAGATTTATTTATTATTTATTTATTTTTGGCTGCGTTGGGTCTTCATTGCTGCGCATAGGCTTTCTCTAGTTTTGGCGAGCGGGAGCTACTCTTCATTGCAGTGCATGGGCTTCTCATTGCGGTGGTTTCTCTTGCTGCAGAGCACGGGCTCTAGGTGCTCGGGCTTCAGTAGTTGCAGCATGCATGCTCAGTAGTTGTGGCACACAAGCTTAGTTGCTCCTTGACATGTTGGATCTTCCCAGACCAGAGATCATACCCGTGTCCCCTGTTTTAGCAGGCGGATTCTTAACCACTGCACCACCAGGGAAGTTCCCCTATGTGATTTAGCCCTTGAACTTAGCATGGGCAATGTGTTAAGGCTATTTGATTGTGTTGTGGGTAAGGATTGAGAAACACTTACTTAGCAACGATGTAGCAATCCTTTCTAGGGGTGGATGCCTGTATTCTAATAATAGTATTGTAATTGTCATGTTCTAACACTTCCTTCTGCCCTGGGAAGTGTCCTTATTACCTGGGGTGGGTGCCCAGTGAGTGGGTCTGTACTTTGCGTCTCCGTGGCATAGCTGATTGATCCTGTGGAAGACACTTGACTCAAGAGGGCTCTCAGATCCCTTCACAGCCCAGCCATCCCTTCACAGACCCAGACCAAACTTGGGTCTGCTTGCCCTCCGTGCAACAAAGCCAATCTACCGACACCAGGTTGTGGTGAAGGAAAGTATGGCATTTATTGCAGGTGCTAAGCAAGGAGAAAGGGGCAGCTTATGCTCAAAAGTCCTAAACTCTTGGATGGCTTTTGGGGAAGGGTTTTCAAAGGCAGAATACAGGAGAGGGTTTCGGGGGGAGTGATCAGCTTGTGTACATCCTTCTGACTGGCTGGTGGTAAGGTAACAGGGTAGTACTTTAGGAGGCAACATCATCAACTTTCTGGGTCCAACCGGTCTGGGGGCAAAATGCTCGTGGTCAGCAGGCAGTCAGCTTCCCACACCTGGTGGGGGTTGTAGTATCTATAAAACAACTTAAGAATGTGCATCAGACTTATCTCTACTTTGAAACAGAACTTGGGGTCCTTGTGACTGATTTATTGTTTCAGTTATGGCTACTCTCCTGCCTGACTGCCCTATCTTTGTTTCTGCATTCTTTTTTTTTTTTTAATGTTTCTTAAAAAAAAAAAATTTACTTGGTTGCGCTGGGTCTTAGTTGCGGCAGGCGGGCTCCTTAGTTGCAGCTTGCCAGTTCCTTAGTTGTGGCATGTGAACTCTTAGTTGTGGCATGTGAACTCTTAGTTGTGGCATGCATGTGGGATCTAGTTCCCTGACCAGGGAGCAAACCCGGGCACCCTGTATTGGGAGTGCCAATTCTTAACCACTGCGCCACCAGGGAAGTCCCTGTTTCTGCATTCTTTACTTCCCCAAACATTAACTGCTGGGATCCATTCTTTGTTCCACACAGGGGGCCTAGGATGTCACAGTGTATTTCCACAGCTTCTTTTCCCAGTCATCAATCAGTGGAGACACAGAGAGGCTTTTCACTGGGAAGGCCCCTATATGGGCCTGCTCGGTTTTAGTATGGGGGTCAGTCCCCAACCCAACCCAGGCCAGAGTCCTTCCTCAAAGCAGAGAGAGACTAAGCCAATCCCTTTCTGCAGGGGGCAGATGGGCTGTGAGAAGTCAGGGAGCTATTGGCACTCAGCCTCACTAAGGAGCCTGGTCTGTAGTGGGGAAAGTTGGAGCCAGCATGCAGAGAGAACCAGACACTGAATGCTTGGTTCCAATTATATCTGACTGAGGCCCACACTCAGGGTTTCCCTCCCATTCCTCTAGTTTAGTTGCTATTGAAACAATCAATTATCTTTCCAGTAAGCCCCTCCACCCCTGTTTTGTCTTTCTCAAAGTAGTTAATTTTTGGCTTTTTACATCATGCACCAAGAGGTCTCTCTTACACAGATGGCAAACTAGTAGGTTAAATTAATCTTTTCCAAAGCTTTCTTCATTCTCAGACCTCAGATTACTGTGCATCCCCTGATCACAGTGATACCCAAGAGGAGCTGTCTGAACAGGGACTGTTTTGCTCCCAGCCAGTTTTTTTTTTTTTCCACAGCCAGTTTTGAAAGCTCCATTACCAGGCAGCTTGCATCTGCCTTTCTAGGAAACTCTCAGTGCTAGAAAGACCTGGGACCTGCCTCTGAGAGCCACAGTTCAGGAGAGAATACAAGACCCAGAAACCCAGACACTTTCCTGGAGGGTCCTCAGAGGATATCTGTTTTTAGCTTTACACGTGACCCAGACTCTTCTCATAGAAAGCTGAATATCTGCAATAAAGCAAAATTCATTTTTAACCATGCAGACAAATGCACTGTATCTGCTCACCTAGACCTTGCTCTGTACTGCATGACTCATGTCAACTGCCAACCCAAGATGAGCAACTGGCCAAGGCACAGTACTTCCCCCTGAAATCATCTGTGGGAAAAGAATTTACAGTTGAACAACTCAGGACTTTAAGAGGAAAAAAGGAGTATAAATGCTTTTATAGTCACCAATGTGCTGAATAAAAGAAATGTTTGGGACATTTTAATGCCCCTTAAATTGGTAATAATAAGTACTGTTCACGTTTCCCCTTCTATCCAGGGAAGAGGCAGCATCTGCTGGTCTTAACTTAGACTCTGCCATTTCACACAGTGTATGATGCTTTAGTGAAGAGAAAGGGGAATTCAAGTGACAGCTTTGGACATGTTGAGTTTCAGGTCCCTGAGGGGCACACGGGTGGCAATACCCAATGGGGGATCAGCTATATACTCATGCCAAAATTTTAGATTTGGGCATCATTGGTGTTTGAGTGGTTATTGAAACCTGGGCCTGAGAAAGAGAATTTGAGAAGAATTTGTAAAATGAGAAGTAAACCCAAAGGACAACAATATTTATGGGGTTGATAGAGGAAAGGGAACTAGTGACAGAGATGGAGAAAGAGCATCCAAGGAGACAGAAGAAAATGAGCAGTGACAGGTGTCTCAGTATCCCCGGGAGAGGAGAATTTCAAGAATGAGGAAGTGGTCAACGTAGACAAGGGGACTAATAAGATAAGGACTGAAGTGTCCCTCTAGTTTAGCAACATAGAAGTCTTGTGACATTGGAGAGAGCAGCTTTGGAAGTGTGGTAGAGAATCCAGATGTCAGGGGGCTGAGACTGGAGACCCTGGCCGTAGTCAACAGGGGAATGGAATTTTCCTCACCACTGCTCAGCAGTATGTGTTGACAAGAAGATGGAAGGGTGAGGAGACAAAGGAGGTGGTGAGGTAAGGGAAGGAAAGCTACCCGTGTGGCTATGTTTGGATAATGGGGTTTTATCAGAGGGTAGCCCTTCTAGGTGATGAGAAGGCTCAGGTGTGCCCAAAGGATGAGTGGCCTACGCGGCAAGAAGGGCGACGGTCATTGGAGACGTGGGAGTCAGAGACTTTAAGGTTAGGGTGTAGAATGTATCACCCACAGAGAAACTAAGTTCTCCAGGATGATGGCACTATTTCCCAGTGAACGTGGGGAGGTGGGAAGACGGCAGGGCCAACAAAGGGAGACGCAACACAGAGTCATGGTCCAAAAGAGCCGGTGAGAGGTGGAAAGATCTGACCGCCCTTCTCCTTGTCCCACGGTAGGTGCGCAAGGGGAATGAGGTGGCATCTCTCAAGAGATCAGCAAGGGAAGCCATGTCCTCAGCCAGATTTCACGTCAGGCAAAAAGTGGAGGGAGCCCCTTTTTATAGGTGAACAAAGGTTGCAGGTGATACAGGCTCAGGAGGCTGAGACAACTGGCAGGAAGGACAGAGGGCAACACCAACCAAGACTGCAGGAGGGGCGAGGTCACTGCACTGACTTGCATTTGGGGAGTTAGCCTGAGAGGACAGGAAGGGAGGGAGGTATGCTGGGACTGATTGACTAGGACCAAAGGAGACCATGATTGAAGTGGCCTCCATTATGTGCAGACCAAGACCCTAGGCAATCCAATGTGCAATTTAGGGCTTTGCACCAAGTTCCCAGCAAAAATTTGGTGATGTTGTTTGGGAGCCTCTGCAGGACCTGGCCCTGGTGAAAGGATGGGTAATTAGACCTGCATTGGAACAGGAGACAATGATCTCCTGCGTCCCAGCCCTCGCGGATAATCCTTTGTCATGGATCCTGTGGCTGACCCCCCACATCCATTCCACTCTCTCTTCTCTATGGAGAAGCCATGCTCTTTAGACAGGACTGACTTTGCTTCCAGCCCCAGCAGTATGTTATCAACCAGCTAGAGAAAGCCCATACCCCTGGCCCAGTGACTGACTCAGGGGAAGGGCCTAAGGCAGCTTTCCCCCACAACCCTAACCCTAACCCTAACCCTAACCCCCTGTTTGCATGTTGGCTTTTCTCTGGCCAAAGGGGTTTGCTTTGGGCATACGGCAGACATTGGCCTAAACAGACTGAAGCCTGGGAATCTGCATGGATGGGGTGGTGCAAGAATGTACAGTATGGGGACTTCCCTGGTGGCACAGTGGTTTAGAATCTGCCTGCCAGTGCAGGGGACATGGGCTCGAGCCCTACCCTGGGAAGTTCCAACATGCTGCGGAGCAACTATGCCTGTTTGCCATAACTATTGAGCCTGAGCTCTAGAGCCTGTGAGCCACAACTACTGAGCCCACATGCTGCAACTACTGAAGCCCACACACCTAGAGCCCATGCTCCGCAACAAGAGAAGCTACTGCTTTGAGAAGCACATGCACCACAAGCAAGAGTATCGTCCACCTGCCACAACTAGGGAAAGCCTGTGTGCAGCAACGAAGACAATGCAGCCAAAAATAAATAAATAAATTTTAAAAATAAATAAAACAATAGGACTTAAAAAAATACAGATGCTAAATGCAAATATGTAAAATATACTACAATTTAAAAAAGAATGTACAGTATGAAAATACTGGAGCCCTTCCTGCTCCCACAAGGGGAAACAGCCTAAGGACAAAGCTGACACAGAGGAGGGCAGAGCTGAGAGACAGTCCAGAGAAACAAGCCACGGAAGATGCTGAGAGCTTCTGGATCAAACAGTTGGTCAAATCCTCATTGCTTCTGAGACAATTAAGTCTTTTTATTATTTAAACCAGTTTGAGTTTTCTGTTACCTTACCTTACTTGAGAGCATCCTAACCGAGAGAAACATTATCTTAGGCACCCCTTTGTCCCATCAGCCCCTCCATGCTACCTTCCAGGGCCAGGGTGTGTCTGTAGGGCAGGGTATGGTGCAGATTCTGGCATTCTTACCCTTCAGGGACCATGATTCTGAAGATGGAGCCTGATGTAAACCACAAACTAGGGAGGGAGCCAGTCTTCTTTTTCAGAGAATATTTGGCCTCCAGCTGCTATCTTGGTGACCCAGTTACCTATTTATATTTTGTAGAGCTTTTTGCACTATCACACCTGTATTCTTTTAATTTTTAATTTTTTTTTTTTTTTTTGGCCATGCCACACAGCTTGGGATCTTAGTTTCCCAACAAGGGATTGAACCTGCACCCTTGGCAGTGAAAGCGAGGAGTCCTAACCACTGGACTGCCAGGGAATTCCCACACCTGTATTCTTAATAATCTCCCTAAGCTAATTTTCTGGGGTTTTGTTGTTGTTCTTGTTGTTTGGTTGGTTGGTTGGTTTTTGGTTTTCTGTTAATGAGAATGTTTCCTCCAGTCTCTGACCTTTACTGCATTGTATTACCTGTTTTCCCTTTCCCCTCTCATTTACGCAGTGAACATTTACTCAGTGCCCACCGTGTGGCAGGCTCTGTTCTGGGCACTGCAGATACATCAGTGAACAAAACAGACAAGCATCTCTGCCCTCAGAGGCTTACATTCTAGGAAATATAGATAGCTAACAAAATGCACACGTGAAATAAATATATATGCCTTTTTTTTTTTTTGGCCGCTCCACAAAACTTGTGGGATTTTAGTTGTCTGACCAGGGATTGAACCTGGGCTCTTGGCAGCAAGCTTGCTGAGTCCTAACCAGGGAATTCCCTACATACCTTTAGGTAGTGATGAAGTAGAAAATCCAAAGTAGGGAGTTTTTTGTGTGTTTGCCTCACTGAGAAAGTTGTTTTGGCTTTTAAACAAAGATCTGAAGGAAGTGAGGCATGTACCACGTGTGAGTGTGGAGGAGAAAACATTCCTGGCTGAGAAAACAAGTCCTTCAGGTGGGCACATGCCTGGTGTGTTTGGGGGAACAGCAAGGATGTCAGTCTGACTGAGAGGAGTGATGGGAGCAGAAAGGAGTAAGCAGAAAGGTCAGAGGGGTGGTTGGGGGCTTTAGGGGACAGGGAGCACTTCAGCTTTTACAGATGATAGACGGAGAGACAGGGTAGGTTTTAAGCAGAGAACTGACATGACCTGACTCAGCTTTTAAAGGGAAGAGAAGGACTCAAGGATGACTCCAAGTTTGGGGTCTGAGCAAATGAAAGAATTGACTGAGCTGAAGACTGTTAGAGAAACTTTGTGTATGGGGGGTGTGTGTGTGTGCGTGTGTGTGTGCGTGTGTGTGTGTGTGTGTGTTTGGGGGAGAAGGGATGGAGAACAGGTGGTCAATTTGGGACATTTACGTATGACATCCATCTGGAGAGGTCAGATGGACAGACAAATGTTCGAGTCTGAAGTTCAGGGCAGAAGTTCCGGTTAGGAATCTATTTTGAGAATCATTAACATAGTGATGGTATTTAAAACCACAAAAGTGAATAAACTCATTTAAGACCTTTTTTGTTTTTACTTTGAAGACCCTTTCCCTAAACTGTGGCAGTACTTTAATTCGTATCTTTAGATACTTTATTTTGAAACGGACTGCGTGTACCGACAATGAAGAAGTGGCATTTTATGTCCAGCTAACTCTAGCTCTGGGAGGAGGATGGGCTGAAGCAACCTTTTTGTTATGTCACCTTCCATGGAGGTTAAGGTTTTGTTAATTTAGTTAAGATAAAATAATATATATTTGACTATATCACTTCAGCTTAATGAATGTACATTATCTTAATATGTACATAAATCAATTTTTAAAATATTCAAAGTATTGTGACTATTACTTTACTGCTTTGCTAACTTTATACAATTTTAAAACATTTTTGCAACTTTAGTAGCTGTGAGGTGCTATGTCAAGGTTTTTTTTTTTTAACTAAAGTATAATTGATTTACAATATTACATTAGTTCCAGGTGTACAACACAGTGATTCAATATTTTTCAAGGTTGTCTTGAGTTTCAAATGTTTGATTGTCAAGGACAGCGAGCATTTGCCCATGTACTTGTGTACTAATTTTATTTCTCCTCATGAATTACATAATCTCTTTGTTTAGATACTGGTATCTTGGTTGTTTTTTATATATTTAAACAAGATTTATATGTCTGAGGGATTTTCTGCTTGTTGTTTGGTGTCAATATTTTTCTTATAAAAATCTTGTCCAGTTTTTAATTTTTGAATGTTAGTCTTTCTTTGCAGTTTCTTCTATTGTTTCAAAGCTTTGAGAATACTGACATTTAGCCATAAATATGTTTTATCCTATTTAATATAGTGTTTCTATGACTCTTCTTTAAAATATTTAGAATTTTAATCCACATGGAGTTTATTTTGATGTATAATGTGGAACTTACACTTTTTTTCCTCCAAATTTTCATTCATCTGAGCATTCCTCACTAAGTAATCTCGCCTTACACCCATGTTAGGGAACATTACTTTACTATGTGTCCCATCAGGATTTTAGACACACAAGTATGTTTGTTCAGTCTCATTCCTTTCAGCTGATCTCAGCTTCTATTTTTGGCTCTGGTTTCAGCCCCAGCCCAGCTGTAGAAGGAACATCTCGCCCCCTGCAGGCTGCCATTGTCCCGCGGGACCTGAGAAACCTGGGGCGGGGCCGCAGGGGCCCTCGCTCGCTGATATCTGCCCTCCGAGCCCGCAGGGGGGGATGTGTCGCTCGGTCTCTGAAGAAGGATATGGGGCCCTTTTGACCTGCCTCCTTCTGTCCAGGTTTCCTGGGGTCGCGGGCTTCCCCGATTCCACATCTCTAGTACTCCGTGGAGCTGGGCCTGTACCCAGCTGTCAGGTGGGGACTGTTCTCTTCGGGGTCTCCCTTTAGCGTCTTTCTTTCCAATTCCGTGACCCCAGGGCACATTGCCCGTAGTTCGGGACGTCTGCGCGGAATTCCGCGGCACCCAGGCGCGGCGCCCGGATAGCTTCCGGGCGCTGACTTTCCAGCTCACTCAGAAGCTGCTCGCTGGGCCCCCGTATTTCCCCCCACTTCCCCACGTCCCCGGCAGCCCCCCATCCTCCTCAGCACATCACTGACTGTACCTACTCCTAACAAGGAGCTCACTGTCGAAGTGTTGTTGAAGCACAGTTCAAACATAAATAATAAACATTATTTATATTCATATATTAAATTAAATAACGTAATAATATTAAATATATTAAATAATATTTAAATAAATAATACTTAAATATTTATTATTTAAAATAAGTAAATAAAATATTTATTCAGCAGATGCACACATACCTACTGTGTGCCAGATACTATTGTCAGATGAGTCCCAGACTTAAGCCAACCCGGGGCTTGGAGAACCAGCCAAGTTTGGTTGCCAAAGTCGAGATCAGGTCTTAGAGCATCTCAGGGAACGAGCAGAGAGCCGGGAGGGGGACTGTCCCGGAGCCGTCCGCGATGGGGTGTGGGCTGGGTCTCGCGCCCCTCTCCCCTTCAATCCGCGAGCCGCCGGGGAAAAGGGCGTCCAGGAACCGCGCAGTCTCTGGCCCGGCGCCGCTCCGCCGGGGGCCGAGGCCTGTCGGGAGCCCGAGCCTGACGGCGCCGGCCCCGCCCCTCGGGCCGGAGGGCGGTGCGCTCTCCCGCCCGGCCAGGCCTCCAGGCGCGCCCAGGCGGGGGAGCTCGCGGGCAGCACCTGCCGCAGCTCGGCGCTGCGGGGACGCCGCCTACGCCCGGGCCCCGCGGGGCTGCACCCAGGCGCGCTCACCCCCAGCGCCCTCGAGGGCGGCGCCACGCGCGCAGGCCCGCGCCGGTTACTCCTTTAGACACGGGCTGACAATCTGCGTCCGGAAAACCCGGCGATACTTGGAGAATAAAACTTAAATACAGGTGAGCCAACCAGCGGCTGCAGCATTTCCGTAAAAAAACTCCCAGAAAAGCAGAGGCGTCCTCTAATGCCTGGGCCCTGGGATCGGGGAGAGGCGGCAGGACACACTCTCTTGGAAGGGACACTTGGAGAACAGCCTTGTTTCAGGGATAGGGGACTCCTGGGGTAGCAGGCCCCTTTTAACATGCTCCTGGACCTGCAGGGGAGTTTACTGTCTCCCTGGAGAACATACATAACGTTGACAACAACAGAGTCTCTGAATTCAGTACTTCTTTAAATTAATTTGTTTTTATTCATCACAAACCTATCAACAGATGAAAAACAGTGCTCACATTGTACACACTGTGTGTAAGATGTATTTATTCAGACCCAGCAGGAGTTCTTAAGCTGGGGGTACAGGGCCAAGCAGGATTGTCTAGGATTTAGGGAGTCCATGACAACCCTGAAATTGTTTCCGACCTGGGGGCTGACGTGCCTTTTTCTGGTGAGAAATTCCGTAGCTTTTATGATTAACCAACGTTCATAACCTTAGTTTGGTTAAGAGAAGGTTGTCTCAAGTTAACATTGAGTGGGTTTCTAGATTCAGAACCCTTGATACTAACACGGACGCCCACGAACCTGGACCCCGGTGGAAGAGTTTGGTTCTGCAGCGAGGGTCGTTAGAGCCTGGACTTGACTTTCTCTCTTTACAGACGCCCCTCCTCTCACTCCTCCGCCCCTCCCCCGAACCCAAAAAACTGCAGGGGCACCGCTGGTTTCGTTTTAAAGCCAAGTTAGATAAAGTAGATTTACTTCTGCATTTCTCTGAGCTTAAATAGAAATAACTCTCTGGTGGGTTTTTTCCCCCGGGTTAGTCATGCAAACGCTCTATGCCTCACTTACCACTGGGTTTCAACCTCTGGGGCAGCCCTCCTCACAGGCGTGGCCGCAGACCCCTCTTCCGCGCACGGGAGTCTCTGGGGGAACTTGGGTGCTGACTTCACTGGGCTGGGATTTTCCTCAGCCAATGTGCCCAGAGACTTAAAACGTGTTCCATTTAAGGAAAAAAAGAATACAATTTTTTTTTTTAAATTGTGAAGGAAAAAAAGATTGCAAAATCACCTACAATCCCATTGATAGTTCTAACACAATAATTTGTTTTCAACATCAGCTCTCCTGTGTACACACATTTTGCATTGCTGTGATTATAGCAGCACAATAATCGTATATTGAGAGCTGTTCTATTTCACAATTTACTACTATTCCCTAACATATCATAAACATTTCACTATCTTCATAATTAGTGTTTTTTTTAATTTATTTTTATTTATTGGCTGCATTAGGTCTTTGTTGACTGCATGGAGCTACTCTTCCGTTGTGGTGCACAGGCTTCTCAGTGCAGTGACTTCTCTTGTTGCAGAGCACGAGCTCTAGGCATGGGCTTCAGTAGTTGTGGAACATGGGCTCATTAGTTGTGGCTCATGCACTCTAGAGTGCAGGCTCAGTAGTTGTGGTGCATGGGCTTAGTTGCTCCATGGCATGTGGGAATCTTCCCATACCAGGGCTTGAACCAGTGTCCCCTTCATTGGCAGGTGGATTCTTAACCACTGTGCTACCAGGGAAGCCCTCATAATTAGTGTTTTTAATGGCTGTATACTTTTCCATCCTACAAGTGTATTTCATCATCTCCCTTTGTTGTACATTTTCATGGGTTTCAGGTTATTGCACACGCGTGTGTGTTGTTGTACCATGAACTTGTGTTCAGAGAGTTCATGCTGAGGTCTTTTTTCTCCAGCCAATTTCTGGTGTCATGATGAACCCTTAGGCTTCAAAGAAGCCAGCCTGCCTTCCTTCCCTCTCTCCTCTCCTTCCTTCATCCAGCAAATATTTAATGAGTATCTACTACATGCCAGGCACCGGTCCAAGCACTGAGGATAGAGAAGTGAACAAAACAAAGTCTGTGCTACTATGGAGCTCACAATCTAGTTAAGGGAGACATACAATAAACATATATATTAAATATTAAGTATTATATTTTCTATTGTCAGATAATCATAAGCACAACAGAGAAATGAAGTCAGGTGAGGGAGATCAGGTGTACTCTTGTTTTATAGAGTAGTCAGGGTAGATTTTTTTGATAAGGTAACATTTGAGCAGAGATAGGAAGAAGGTGAAAGAGCAATCCTTTTGCAAATCTGGGGAAAGGGTTTTCTAGGCAGAAGAAACACAAGTGCAAAGGCCCTGAGGCAGAGGCATGTGCTTGGCATGTTGGAAGAGGCCAATGTGATGGAAGTGGAGTGAGTGGGAAGGATGAAAGGTGTTGTGAGCAGAAAGGTAGATTGTACCGCATTCTATGATAGTGGAGCCATTAGAGGGTTTTGAGCAGAGGAATGAGATGCTCTGATTTATCTTTTAAAAGAATCAATTTGGTTGTTGTGGAGAACAGAATGTCAGAGTTCAGAGGTTGTTAATAATCTAGGCAAGAGATGATACAGTGCTTTGGACTAGGGTGCATTAGTAAAGGTGGTACAGTTAATCTGGGCGTGGATCCAGCAGGATTTGGTGATGGTTTGAATGTGAAGTTTGAAAAGAAGAGTCAGTGATGACTTAAAGTTTTAGGAAGAATGGAATTGCCTTTTTTTTTTTTTTTTGAGTTTTGTTGTTTGTTCATTTGTTTGTATTTTGTAGAGGGAGACAGGGAATTAGGAACTTAGTTTTGGACGTGTTAAATTGGAGATATCTGTTAGAAAGCTAAATGAATAAATCAAGTAGGCAGTGGAATATAAGAGCTTGCAGCTTAGGGGGGAAATCAGAGCTGATTTTGGAGATGTCAGTGAACTCATGGTATTTACAGCATGAGAAGGCATGAGAGAAGCCCAGACCTCTCTCTCCACTCATTTATCCAGTTGCCTACTTGACATCTCCACTTAAAAGTCTGAAAGACAACCCAAGGTCAACATGTCCACACCCAAAATCTGATCTTACCCCCTAAACCGCTCTACCCACAGCCTCCCCTGCCTCAGTTGATGAGGGTGCCATTCTTCCATTGCTCAGACTAAAACCTTAGAGTCATCCTTTACTTTTTCTCTCACTTCCCGTGCCGAGACCAGCTCCGCGACTCGAGGTGAGTGACAGGTGCTGCAAGCTTGAAGAAGACACAGACACAGACTGAAGAGAAAAGTGGGACCGGGGGGCTCAAGACCTCTAGGATCAAGAGCCCTGCTGACTCATCCCAGGTTGCTTTTTTTGAGTTCGTGGGCTAACATTCTCAGGTTACACTCATAAACAATCAAAGGCCTCACATGACTGAGGCAATTATCTTTGTTTACTTCCTGGGTCTGAGTTGAGCAGGTGTGGATTTGAGCTGGGGGTGGAGAGCAAAACAGCCCTGGGGGCAGGAGACCTCTCTCAGATATTAGGGGTCTGTGCCCCACCCGTGTTGGCCCCTCTGTGACTGTGCCTGTCTTAGGTTGTTCCTCCCTTGAGGAATCTTACCCGTCTCTGGCTAACCAGTCATCCTCTAGGGCCAAACAGGGTGATATAAGGAAGGCTCTATGCACCACCCCTGTTGGCCCCTCTGCGGCTGTGCCTGTCTTAGGTTGTTCCTCCTCTGAGGAATCTTACCCGTCTTTGGCTAACCAGCCATCCCTCAGGACCAAACAGGGTGATATTAGTCTCCACGCCCCGCACCCTCAGCTCCTCCACTGCTCAAGCAGGACATTCTGAATCCCATCGCTCGGCCCACATACTTCAACATTTTCAATGTTTCAAAAAGGTTCCAGAATGTCTTCCCACATTCCCGCATACAATCTGTTAGGAAATCCTCTTGGCTCTGCATTCAAAATACGTCCAGAATCGAATCCAAACCCTTTCACCACCTGCACTCCCACCATTCTGGTCAGAGCCTCTCTTAGTTATTTCTTGCCTGGGTTATGGCCATAGCCTCCTACAATTTCCTCTGTTTCTACAGCCCACCTCACCCCACCCCCAGCACTCTACACAGGAGCCAGAGGGAGTCTTTTAAAACATGTTAGAGCAAGTCCCTCCTCTGCTCAAAACCCTCCAACAAAGTTCTTATAATACCCCGAGAGGCCCTGTGTGATCTGACCCAGAGGAGTGCACCTCTGTCTCCTACTGTTCTCTTCATCATTCGCTTTGCTCCAGGGACACGGGTCTGCTTGTTGCTTCTCAAACATGCCAGACACACTCCCACCTCAGTTTTCTCTACTTAGAACATTCTTCTCTCAGTTACCCTCCTTGTCTCACTCCCCCACCTTTTTAAGATTTTGCTTGGCTCACTTTCTCAGTGCGACCGCTCCTGGCAGCATCTTTCAGCCTGCACTCTGATCCTGCTTTCCCTGTTCTACTTCTTTTTTATCTAACGTTTAACCGTATAACCTATGATGTAATTCAAATATGAGCTCTTGCAGAGCAGGAATCTTTGTTTTGTCTTTTTTATTTACTGATGTGTCCAAAGTACCCAGAGCAGTGCCTGGAACATGGCAAATGCTCAATACATGTTTGTCAAATGAATGAATGGTCGAACGTAGAGCATGATGAGATGAGTCTGATGGTCTCAAAGGCAGATTATGATGGTGACGCTGAAATGTGGGGGTGATGGAAGCTGCCAAGAGCAGGTATAATGCTGAGACTCCTTCTGGGCTGGGTGAAGGGTACAGGTGAAAGATTATGAGGACCTGAACCAAGACAGAGAATGGAAGCATTTTTTTAAAAAATATTTACTTATTTATTTGGCTGCATTGGGTCTTTGTTGAGGCACATGGGATCTTCGTTGCAGCATGCGGGATCTTTGTTGCTGCGTGTGGGCTTCTCTCTAGTTGTGGTGCTCGAGCTCGAGAGCCTGTGGGCTTAGTTGCCCTGAGGCATGTGGGATCTTCGTTCCCTGACCAGGGATCGAACCCGCGCCCCTGCATTGGAAGGTGGATTCTTAACCACTGGACCACCGGGGAAATCCCAGAAGCATATTTTAAAAGTGACAGTCTTGAGACTGCCCCAGTGGCCCAGTGGTTAAGATTCTGCTTCCCAATGCAGGGGGCGTGGGTTCGATCCCTGGTCGGGGAACGAAGATCCCACATGCCTGTGCAGTGAGACCAAGAAAAAAAAAAAGTGACAATCTTAAAAAACTGGAACTTACAGAAACTATGTAGTTATTTGTTCATTCATTCATTCGCTGAGTCATTCATCAAATGCTCTCTCTGCTCCTACAATATGGAAAATACGGAGGAAAATCAGTGCTGTGTCCAGTCAGAGGCTTCCTGAGTTAAAAGGTGAAGTGTCCAAGTGAATGAAAGAGCTAGTGTGTTCCCTGAGTAGGGCACTTGTTTCAGTTTCATAAGGTTACCAACACTTGTATGAGCTGCCAAACACCTCATAGGTGGGAAAAGTGAAAGCAGAGTGCAATAAACTGGCTGGTGCTCCTCTGGCAAATCCACTTGCTTTTTTGCTGCCCAGGACCTCTGGGCCTGCCTTGGATCAAGGAGGCACAAATACGGAATCAGAGCTCCAGAGCTTCCCAAACAGCCGTGTAGGGAAGCTCTGTAGGCTGAGACCCTGCTTATCGCCCCCTCCACTCCTGTCTGCTGTGTACGAAGCCGGGTCACCAGTGGAGGGGGTGCTGGGAAGACCTACCAATTAGACCAATGATGAGATTCATCTGCGTTAACCAGCGGGGTTGTCAAATATGCAAGTCCCTGAAAGGACTGATATGATTGGGGACTAGGGTTAGCAGGACTGTGGGAGAGGGAATCAGCCTGCAGGGGCTACACACAGGCAGATACACCGGGTCCTGGAGCCCAGAGGCAGCTGGAGACACAAAGAGTGTCATAGTTTCATCTTTTTTTTTTTTGAAATAAATTTATTTATTTATTTAGCTATTGGGTCTTCGTTGCTGCGTGCCGGCTTTCTCTAGTTGTGGAGAGCGGGGGCTACCCTTCATTGCAGTTTGCGGGCTTCTCTTTGCAGTGGTTTCTCTTGTTGCGGAGCACGGGCTCTAGGTTCTCAGGCTTCAGTAGTTGTGGCACGTGGGCTCAACAGTTGTGGCATGTAGGCTCTAGAGCGCTGGCTCAGTAGTTGTGGCGCACGGGCTTAGCTGCTCCGAGGCATGTGGGATCTTCCCGGACCAGGGCTCGAACTCGTGTCCCCTGCATTGGCAGGTGGAGTCTTAACCACTGAGCCACCAGAGAAGTCGGACAGTTTTATCTTTTACAATCCTGAGTGTGTCTGTGTGTGCATAACTTGTCACATTGCTTTAGACCTTCAAGGCAAGCGAAGATCTGGAGCCAGGGTAGCATGACACAGGAGTCTGGCCCCCTCACCTTTGACTCCTGTCCACATCCTCTCCCACTTGGGGTCTGGCCTCATAAAAAATCTTCCCATTTTGTAACTGCAGTTGCTTTATAGAAATGAGATTGGATGGGACAAAGAGGCTAACTTTTCACTTCTTTTACACTTTGGTGTTACTTGAATTCTTAAAATGAGCAGGAGTTATTTTTGATATTTAAAAAATTGGTAGTGGGTGGGGCGTGGGTCATAAAATCACTCAGTTTCAAGGAGGCCCTGCATTGGCGTCCTCAGTATTTGGACTTAGACTTTCAGGAAGTTAGCCCTGTTTTTTAAAAAAGGAAGATATGGAATAAAGACACAGACTTGTAGATGAGCCAGCAAGTGTCAGTAATACTGACATTTATCCTCTCACCTCCACCCTCGACGCAACTGCCTTGGTTTAGGCCTCATTGCCTTTCTCCAGGCCTGTCAACTCCACGAGGTCAGGACTGTGGTTACTATTTGATCTCCAGATCATAGTACAGTTCCCAACACAGAGAGGCTAGTCCATCAATAAATATTAAAAGTGGGGCTTCCCTGCTGGCGCAGTGGTTAGAAATCCGCTTGACAATGCAAGGGACACAGGTTCAATCCCTGGGCCGGGAAGATCCCACATGCTGCAGAGCAACTAAGCCTGTGTGCCACAACTACTGAGGCTGTGCTCTAGAGCCTGTGAGCCACAGCTGTTGAGCCCACATGCTGCAACTACTGAAGCATGCACGCCTAGAGCCCGTGCTCTGCAACAAGAGAAGCCAGCACAATGAGAAACCCTAGCACTGCAACAAAGAGTAGCCCCCACTCACCACAACTAGAGAAAGCCAGTGCACAGCAACGAAGACCCAATATAGCAATAAATAAATAAATAAATAATAAAATAAATAATTAAAAGGGAATGGATTATGATAACAATCTCCTCTTGGTCTCCCAGCCTCTAGTCTTACAGTTGCTGCTAATTAAATTCAGCAAAGATTCATTGATACACCTAGTATGGGCAGGTATTTCCTGCTGTTGTCTTAAGCCAGCAGTCTTCAAACTTTTGAGCTTCTGTATTTCCCACAATCATTTTTAGAATTTGTATTACAAGCTTAAATAATTTCAAAGGATGTAATTTCTGGCTTATTGTGTTTATTGACATTTAAAACTGGTATAACACCTTAAAAAAAAGTATCAATAGGTTCTAAATACCATAGCAGTTTGTTGCCCTCCATTTTTCATTTAAAAAAAAAAGAAAAAAGGTCTTCTTAAAGTTGGAATTTTATCTTGCATCTTCTTCTCCTTGAACTTGTAAAATCCATTGCACTTCTCCCCATGGAATTTTATCCTGATATAACATATTTTTATCCTTGATAGTCTTTTATTGATTACCTTATTATTCTTTTATGCAACAATAACAACAAATATGAATTGAAATTTTAAAAATATTTCCTAAGATCATCAGATTATTGATGTTAAATTTCTTCTGGACTGAATTAGCATCATAATTATTATTAGTACCTAATTGGTCAGAACAATATAAATGTGTTATAAATTATGATAAATAATTATTAAACATTAAAAAAATTTTAGTAAAAATGTCTTTCTTAATGAGATGGATGGGCCTAAGTGTTTATTCATCCATGTATTGGTGGTTAAATATTATATTATAAATATAATATTTATAAGTAATAAGTAAATGAGAATGGAAGGGTTTTTTTTTAATTTTATTGAAGTATAGCTGATTTACAATGTTGTGTTAATTTCTACTATACAGCACAGTGATTCCGTTATACATATATATATATACACACACATTCTTTTCCATATTCTTTTCCATTATGGTTTATCACAGGGTATTGAATATAGTTCCCTGTACTACTATGCAGTAGGACCTTGTTGTTTATCCATTCTATATATAATAGTTTGCATCTACTAATCCCAAACTCCCAATCCATCCCTTTTCTCCTTGCCCCCTTTGACAACCACAAGTCTGTTCTCTATGTCTGTGAGTCTGTTTCTGTTTTATAGATAAGTTCATTGGTGTCGTATTTTAGATTCCACATATAAGTGATATCATATGGTATTTGTCTTTCTCTTTCTGACTTACTTCACTTAGTATAATAATATTTAGGTCCATCCATGTTGCTACAAATGGTATTATTTCATTCTTTTTTATGGCTGAGTAGTATTCCATTGTATATATGTACTGCATCTTCTTTATCCATTCACGTGTTGATGGACTGTCGTGGCAATTGTAAACAGTGCTGCTATGAACATAGGGGTGTGTGTATCTTTTCAAATTATAGTTTTCTCCAGATATATGCCCAAGAGTGGGATTGCTGGATCATATGGCAGCTCAATTTTTTTTGTGTGTGTGAAACCTCCATACTGTTTTCCATAGTGGCTGCACCAATTTACATTCCCATCAACACTGTAAGAGGGTTCCCTTTTCTCCCTACCCTTTACAGTATTTGTTTTTGGAGACTTTTTAATGATGGCCATTCTGACTGGTGAACATGGTATCTTATCATAGTTTTGATTTGCATTTCTCTAATAATTAGCAATGTTGAGCATCTTTTCATGTGCCTGTTGGCCATATGTCTGTCTTCTTTGGAGAAATGTCTATTTAAGTCATCTGCTCATTTTTTGATTAGGTTGTTTGTTTTTTGTTATTGAGTTGTATGAGCTGTTTGTATATTTTGGAAATTACTCCCTTGGCGGTCACATCATTTGAAAATATTTTCTCTCAGTCTGCAGGTTGTCTTTTCATTTTTTTATGGTTTCCTTTGCTGTACAAAAGCTTGTAAGTTTGATTAGGTCCCGTCTGTTTATTTTTGCTTTTATTTCTATTGCTTTGGGAGGCTGGCCTAAAAGAACATTGGTACGATTTATGACAGAGAATGTTTTGCCTGTGGTCTTGTCTAAGAGTTTTATGTGTCACGTCTTATGTTGAAGTCTTTAAGCCATTTTGAGTTTATTTTTGTGTATGATTTGAGGGTGTGTTGTAACTTTATTGATTTACATGTGGCTGTCCAGCTTTCCCAACTTGCTGAAGAGACTGTCTTTTCCCCATTGTATATTCTTGCCTCCTTTGTCGAAGATTAATTGACCGTAGGTGTGTGGGGGAAGGAGTTTGATGTTGTAGTTTTTCTCAATTATTTGAGTCCCTTCTGAATTAAATGCCCCAAATCACATAGCAATCTATTATCAAAAACTATTTTTAATAATCTATCAGCCAACACCTCAATTTTCAGTTTTGTTGAAAGCAAAAGAGTGGGAAACCACCTAATTTTCAAAAGGACTGTTACCCAGTTAGAATTGTTCTCTTTTTTATTTCTGGGAAACATACCAAGAAAGGCTTTACCAAGATGTAAATTAATGTTACTTATATATTTTATTCTTTCAGATAGAGGCACTTTATTTAACCCAGTACACTCAGAAAGAATTGGGAACATAAAAAATTAATTGTAGTATACCTTGCCAATAGAACTCTCGCTTGGACAACATGGAGTTGAACTGTGTAGGTCCACTTATATGCAGGTTCTTTTCAGTAGGTATATTGGAAAAATTTTTGGAGATTTGTGACAATTTGAAAAAACTCTCAGACGAATCACAGCCTGGAAATAGTGAAACATTTTTTAAAAGTTACGTATGTCATGGATGCTAAAATATATATAGATACTAGTCTACTTTGCCATTTACTACCATAAAATTTATACAGATCTAATATAAAACGTTAAAATTTATCAAAATTCAGGTACATAAACACCATTTGAAGGCCAGAGAAATGTAAACAAACATAAAGGATGCAGTATTAAATCATAGCTGCATAAAATTAACTGCAGTACATACTGTACTACTGTAATAATTTTGTAGCCACATCCTGTTGCTATTGCAGTGAGCTCAAGTGTTGTGAGTACCTGCTTAAAAGGCTTTCTGAGGCTAATCATCTCCACATGAGCAGCTACTTACTGCTCTCCCAGTGAGTAACATTACAGTAAAAAGTGATCTCCCATGGTACTCACATATTTTTTATTGTGTTTAAGGCAATACTGTAAACCTTAAGTAACATCAAGGACCCATAAGAAGTGCCACTAGTGATTCTGGAAGTGCTCCCAAGAAGCAGAGAAAGTCATGACATTACAAGAAAAAATTGAATTGCTTGATATGTACCGTAGATTGAGGTCTGCAGCTGTGGTTGTCCACCATTTAAAGACAAATGAATCCAGCGTACAGACCATTGCAGAAAAAGAAAAGGAAATTCATGAAGCCCATCACTGCAGCTACTCTAGAAGGAGGGAAAACTTTGCACTTTTTGCGAAATACGTTTTTATCTCGTATTGAAAATGCAGCTTTTATGTGGGCGCAGGATTGCTGTAAGAAAGGCATACCTATAAACTCAAATATGATTCAAGAAAAAGTGGTCATTATATGACAACTTAAAGCAAAAGGAAGGTGAAGGATCCAAGGCTGGAGAATTTAATGCCAGCAAAGGATAGTTTGAGAATTTTAGAAAGAGATTTGACTTTACCTGCACTGTTGGTGGGAATGTAAGTTGGTACAGCCACTATGGAAAACAGTTTGGAGGTTCCTTCAAAAACTAAAAATAGAACTACCATATGATCCAGTAATCCTACTGCTGGGCATATACCCAGAGAAAAGCATACTCCAAAAAGAAACATGTACCAGAATGTTCATTGCAGCACTATTTACAATAGCCAGGACATGGAAGCAACCTAAGTGCCCATCAACAAATGAATGGATAAAGAAGATGTGGCATATATATACAATGGAATATTACTCAGCTATAAAAAGAAATGAAATGGAGCTATATGTAGTGAGGTGGATAGACCTAGAGTCTGTCATACAGAATGAAGTAAGCCAGAAAGAGAAAGACAAATATTGTATGCTAACTCATATATACGGAATCTAAAAAAAAAAAAATGGTACTGATGAACCCAGTGACAACACAAGAATAAGGATGCAGATGCAGAGAATGGACTGGAGAACACGGGGTTGGGGGGGGCGGGGAGCGCAGGGGAAGCTGGGACGAAGTGAGAGAGTAGCATAGACATATATACACTACCAACTGTAAAATAGATAGCTAGTGGGAAGTTGCTGTATAACAAAGGGAGATCAACTTGATGATGGGTGATGCCTCAGAGGGTTGGGATGGGGAGGCTGGGGAGGAGTTGCGGGAGGGAGGGGATATGGGGATATGTGTATCAATACAGCTGACTGACTTTCACATACCTCATAAGCTGTTACAAGAGTGTAAAGCAATGATATTCCAATAAAGAGCTTAAAAAAAAATGTCAAGACAACAGGAGAAGCAGCTTCTACTGACCAGAGACAGCAGACAGGTTCCCAGAAGCCATTAAGAAAAATCATTGAAGGGACTTTCCTGGTGGCACAGTGGTTAAGAATCCACCTGCCAATGCGGGGGACATGGGTTCGATCCCTGGGCCAGGAAGATCTAAGGAGATCTGCCGAGGAGCAACTAAGTCCATGTGCCACAACTACTGAGACTGTGCTCTAGAGCCCACATGCCACAACTATTGAAGGCTGCATGCCTAGAGCCTGTGTTCGGCAATAAGAGAAACCACCGCAATGAGAAGCCCCCACTTGCCACAACTAGAGAAAGTGTGTGCACAGCAATGAAGACCCAACACAGCAAAAAAAAAAAAAAAAAAAAAGGAAAAAGAAAATCACCAAAGAGGGACTTCCCTGACAGTCCAGTAGTTAAGACTTCACGCTTCTGCTGCAGAGGGCGTGGGTTCGATCCCTAGTTGGGGAATTAGGATCCCACATGCAGCGCAGCATTGCCAAAAAAAAGAAAAAAGAAAAAAAAATCATTGAAGAGAAAGCATATCCACCTGAACAGGTTTTTAATGCAGATTGAAGTGCCCTGTTCTGGGGAAAAAAACAAAAAGCCATAAAGGACATTTATTAGTAAGGAGCAGAGGTAGAGCACCAGAATTTAAGGCAGGCAGGGATAGGCTAACTCTACTGTTTTGCACAAATGCAGTGGGGTTTATGACTAGGACTGCCTTTATCTATAGAGCTGCTAACCCTGGACTCTTGAAAAGAAAAGATAAACACCAGCTGCCAGTCTTTTGGTTGTACAACAAGAAGGTCTGGACGAGAACCCATTTTCTGGATTTGTTCCATGGATGCTTTGTCCCTGAAGATAGGAAATAACTTGCTAGTAAAGGACTGCCTTTTAATGTTCTTTTGATATGGGACAATGGCCCCTGGCCACCCAGAACCCTATGAGTTTAACACTGAAGGCATCAAAGTGGTCTGCTTGCCCCCAAACACGACCTCTCTAATTCAGCCTCTGGATCAAGGGGTCATAAGGACCTTTAAGGCTCATTAAACACGGTACTCTATGGCAAGGATTGTCAGCTCTATGGAAGAGGACCCTGGTAGAACATCATGAAAGTCTGGAAGGGTTACACCATTGAAGATGCCATCGTAGTTATAGAAAAAGCTGTGAAAGCCATCAATCCCCAAGCAATAAATTCCTGCTGGAGAAAACTGTGTCCAGATATTGTGTATAACTTCTCAGGATTTATGACAGAGCCAATCAAGGAAATCATGAAAGACATTGTGGGTGTGGCAAAAAGGTAGGCGAGTGAAGGGTTTCAAGATACGGATCTTGGAGCAATTCAAGAGCTAATAGATACCACACCAGAGGAATTCACAGAAGACGACTTGATGGAGATGAGTGTTTCTAAACCAGTGTCAGAAGAGCAGGAAGAAGACATAGAAGAAGCAGTGCCAGAAAACAAATTGACTTTAGACAATCTGGCAGAAGGGTTCTGAATAATTAAGACTGCTTTTGACGTCTTTTCGACATAGACCCTTCTATGGTATGGGCACTGAAACTGAAACAAATGGTGGGAGAAGGGTTGGTACCACACAGAAATGTTTTTAGAAAAATGAAAAAACAAAAACATCAGACAAGTTACGCTGTATTTCCATAAAGTTAGACTGTGTGCCTGCCTCTCCTGCCAACGCTTCCAACTCCTCCACCTCTGCCACCTCTGAGACAACAACACCAACTCCTCTTTTTCCTCCTCCTGCCCAGCCTACTCAATGTGAAGATGACAAGAATGAAAAACTTTATGATGCTCCACTTCCGCTTAAGGAATAGTAAATAATCATCACATGGTACAGTTAATAAACTTATCTGTTGTGTGTGTGTGAGTGTCTTTGTATGAAAGTCTAATAACTGCACAGCAAGAACTATATTGTTGTGTCAGCACCAGCATCTCCTAAGTATTCATGTAGAACATCATGTGCAAGACTGGTGTTGAAGAGGATACCCTAACCTTATATAGGCGTAAGGTGAGTGATATTTAATATAAAATTAATAATGTGTTAGTTTTCTTACTGTTTTATAACTTTGCTTTCAAAGAAATACATTACTGTACTGTATGCCTCTCTCATAATTGGAGAAACTGGGTATCAGCCTCTCATCACAGGTAACTTGTTTTTTAAAAAAAGGTAGCATTGTTTCCAATACTATATTATGAATATGACTATAATACTGTATGCTATTCAAATTTTATAGTGATTCATTAGTGTACAGGCTAGGTTACTGTGAAGCAATTGTACCGATTACACTAGGCTACCATAAAGCAATCATATTACTGCTTTTTCATTATCAATGCATGAATCATCATCCTGTAAATAAACAGAAATTTCTTTTTCACATTATCTTTTCATTTTTCATGTCTGGTATTAGTGATACTTATAACACCTACAGTGTTTTGTATCATATAAGACAATACCGATGAAGGTGCTGACAGACATGCTTCATCTTGTAAACAGAGGATGTAAATTCATGGTATTGATAAATATAGTAAAATACTGTAAATGTATTTTCTCTTCCTTATGATTTCTTAAATAACATTTTCTTTTCTCTAGCTTACTTTATTATAAGAATACAGCATATAATATATACAACATATGAAATAAGTGTTCATTGACCATTTATATTACAAGTAAGGCTTCCGGTAGTAGGCTATGAGTAGTTTTTGGGGAGTCACAACTATATAATGTGATTTTTGACTGTGCGGGGGGTGGGGGTTGGGTGGGGGCTGGCGCACGGAACCCTCGCACTGTTCAACTAAATAATTTTTAAAAATAAAATATGTATATAGGGTCAACTATATAATTTTTTTAAAAATAAAATGTGTGGTTTTTTTTTCTTATTATGGGCTTTAAGTATAATTTGTTAAAACTTTGGAACTGCAGATTTGGCGCATTCATTTTAAGGGAAATGTCTGTTGTATAAAAAATATTAGCAAACCCAGATATTATCAAATTAATCATCCCATCAGTCTTCATTTTTCAATTTCAATAAACATGTTGTGTTTCCCTATGGCAAACATATCTCATCTGAATTCTAGCTCCAAATCAAATGGCTAGATAATGCAGAGAGCCTCGCCCTGGGCTTGCACCTGGATGATATAAGGTGCTGCTATTTTCAGTATTTCCTACTGAACTTCTCTTTGCTTTGTTCTCACAGAATTCTGTCTTCAAATAAATGCATTCTTTCACAGCAGCCTGTAGATGGAAGAAGGAATAAAGCTTGCCATCATTTCTATACTCTATCTAAATTGGAACATCTCAACGTATTCCAAATCACCGCATTTCCAATGTGATGCTTCAAACTTAACAGAAATATGTATAAAAGAGGGTAAGACATGAAGCCTACTATAGGTGACCTGTTTAAAGAGATGAAAATTTTAATATCCTGGGCCAGTTTACAATATAATGTTCAGGATGGATAAGCTATATACCACTTCTTTTTTGTAAAGAGAAGGGGGGTTGTGGAGGCAGTAGTGGGAATGGACAACAGGCATGATGGTATACGTGGAAGGTGCATCCTTACATCAGTTCAAGGCAAAAGTGCATATGGAAGTCAAAGATCCCCTTAAACCATCTCCTCAAACTGTCCATTGATGCGTAGCCGTTAAAAGCCTAAAGACCAGGCCCTCTGTCGATGGACATGTGGTGCATATATACAATGCAATATTACTCAGCCATAAAAAGGAAGGAATTGGGTAATTTGTAGAGACATGGATGGGCCTAGAGACTGTCATATAGAGTCAAGTAATTCAGAAAGAGAAAAACAAATATCGTATATTGACACATATATATGGAATCTAGAAAAATGGTACAGATGAACTGGTTGGCAAGGCAGAAATAGAGACACAGATGTAGAGAACAAATGTATGGACACCAAGAGGGGAAAGGGGTGGGTGGGATGAATTGGGAGGTTGGGATTGACATATATACTACTATGTATAAAATAGATAACTAATGAGAACCTGCCGTATAGCACAGGAAACTCCACTTGACTGTGTAATAGAAACTAAGACAACATTGTAAAACAACTATACTCCAATTAAAAAAAAAAAAAAGACTGGGGCTTCAGCAGTGAAAGCGGGGGAGTTCTAACCACTGGACTGCCAGGGAATTCCCAGAGACCACTGTCTTAAAGTAGAGCTCTGATCACCAGCTTCCCAACCAAAATTTTCAATGGCTTCTCATTGCCTGTGGTGGTGGCTCCTAATCTGATTGATTATCATGAGAAGCATGGGTCGTACCCCCAGAGAGTATGATTTAGGATTGCTAAGGTGGAGCTCCAGAACGTGCATGTTTACAGTGTCCCCTAAGTAATTCTGATGGTCTGTGATACTAAAGCCTTCTGATGAGAACATGAACTCCTGGCTCACAGCCTTTCCCTCCGTCCCTCCTGCATAATTATTCTCAGTGACTCCAACACTCTCTCAATTCGTTGACTTTCTTGTCATCAATTACATTCCCTCTACTCCTCCCTCCTCTTATGGATTCACCTGAGATCTCACCACCAGAAGCTTCACCACTTATGAAATCTCTGCCTTCCAGTTCTCCAGCTCACTTGTTCTAGTCACTTGATGTTGTGGGGGGCAGAATAGAGGTCCACGAAAGATGTTCACATTCTAAACCCACGAACCTGTGAATATACTACCTTATACGACAAAATTGACTTTGCAGATGTAAAAAAGTTACAAACTTTAAGGTAGGTAGGTTATCCCGGATTGCCTAGGTAGGCCCAGCCTAATCATATGAGGCCTTAAAAGCAGAACTTTCTCTGGCTGGAGTCAGAGAAATGCAACAAAAGAGTAAAGGAGAAAAGATGTGGCAGAAGGGGCAGTCACAGATATTTGAAGTGTAAGGAGGACTCCATGTGCTGTTTCTGATTGGAGAATAGAAGAGTCAACATAACAAGGAATGCAGGAGTTTTAAAAAGTTATAGAGGACTTCCCCGGTGGTCCAGTGGCTAAGACTCTGCACTCCCAAAGCAGGGGGCCCAGGTTCGATCCCTGGTCAGGGAACTAGATCCCACATGCTGCAACTAAGAGTTCGAGTGCTGCAACTAAAGGTCCCACGTGCTGCAATGAAGATCCTGCACATGGCAATGAAGATCCCACATGTGGTAACTAAGACCCAGTGCAGCCACATAAATTTTTAAAAAAGCTGATGCTAGAAATTAAAAAAAAGAAAAGAAGTTATAGAGGTTCCTGGCTGACAGCCAGCAAGGAAATGGGGACCTGAGCCCTACAACCACAAGAAACTGAGTTCTTTTTTTAAATTGAAGTATAATTGACTTACAATATTATATCAGCTTCAGGTGTACAACATAGTGATTCAGTATTTTTATACACTACAAAGTGATCACCACGATAAGTCTAGTTACCATCTGTCAGTATGCAAAGTTATTAAAATATTATTGACTGTATTCATGCTCAACATTATATCCCTATGACTTATTTATCTTATAACTGGAAGTTTGTGCCTGTTAATCTTCTTCACCTATTTCACACATCTCCCCCACCTCACCCCACCACTGGCAACCACCAATTTGTTCTTTTGTATCTATGAACCTGTTTCTGTTTTATGTTTATTCTTCTGTTTTGTTGTTTAGATTCTACATATAAGTGAAATCATATGATATTTATCTTTCTCTGTCTGAGATTTCACTTAGCATAATACCCTATCGGTCCATCCATGCTGTTGCAAATGGGAAGATTTCATTCTTTTTTTATGGTTGAATGTATATATACATACGTATATATATATATTTCACATCTTATTTATCCACTTATGTATCAATAGGCACTTAAGTTGCTTCCATTATGTTGGCTGTTGCAAATAATGCTGCAGTGAACATAGGGGTGCATATATCTTTTCAAATTAGTGTTTTTGTTTTCTATGAAAAAAATACCCAAAAATGGAATTGCTGGATTGTCTGGCAGTTCTATTTTTAAATTTTTGAGGAAATTTCATACTGTTTTCCATAGGGCTGCACCAGTTTATATTCCCACAAACAGTGCACAGGGTTTTCCTTTTATCAATATCCTCACTAACACTTGTTATTTGTTGCCTTTTTGACAGTAGCCATTCTGACAGATGTGGAGTGATATCTCATGGTTTTGATTTGCATTTCCCTGATGATTAGTGATGTTGAGCCTCTTTACGTGTATCTGTTGGCTATATGTATGTCTTCTTTGGGGAAATGTTCAGATCCTCTGCCAATTTTTTGATTTTTTTTTATATTGAGTTGCAGGGTTTCTTTGTATATTTTGTATATTAACCCCTTTTAGGATATATCATTTGCAAATATATTTTCCCATTCAAGAGTGTCTTTTCATTTTTTTTTTTTGGCTGTGCCATGTGGCTTTTAGGATTGAACCTTGGCGCACACCAGTGAAAGCACAGAGTCCTAACCACTGGACTGCTAGGGAATTCCATCTGTCTTTTCATTTTGTTGGTAGTTTCCTTCGCTGTGCACAAGCTTTTTAGTTTGATGTAGTCTCATTTGTTTATTTTTGCTTTTGTTTCCCTTGCCAGAGGAGATATATCCAAAAAAATATTGCTACAGTTTATATCAAAGAACGTATTGGCTATGTTTTCTTCTCAGAGTTTTATAAAATTTCAGTTCTTACATTTAAGTCTTTAATTCATTTTGAATTTATTTTTGTGCATGGTGTGAGAGAGTAGTCCAGTTTGATACTTTTGCATGTAGCTGTCCAGTTTTCCCAGCACCACTTATTGAAGAGCCTGTCTTTCCCCCTTTATATATTCTTGCCTCATTTGTTGTAGATTAATTGCTCATGTAAGTGTGGGTTGGTTCATCTCTGGGCTCTCTATTCCTTTCCATTGACCTGTGTGTCTGTTTTTGTGCCAGTACCATACTGTTTTGATGACTGTAGCTTTGTAGTATAGTTTGAAACTAGGGAATATGATACCTTCAGCTTCATTCTTCTTTCTCAAGATTGTTTTGGCTCTTTGGGGTCTTTTGTGTTTCCATACAAGTTTTGGAATTATTTGTTCTAGTCTTGTGAAAAATGCCATTGGTATTTTGATAGGGATTGCATTAAATCTGTAGATTGCCTTAGGAAGTATGGTCATTTTAATAATATTAATTCTTCCAATCCATGAGCATTGTATATCTTCCCATTTGTTTGTGTCATATTTGATTTCTTTCATCAATGTCTCATAGTTTTCCAAGTATAGATCTTTTACCTCTGTGGTTAGATTTATTCCTAGTTATTTTATTCTTTTTGATGCAATTGTAAATGGGATTGTTGTATTAATTTCTTTTTCTTATATTTCGTTGTTAGTGTACAGAAAAGTAACAGATTTATGTATATTAATTTTATATCCTGCTATTTCACTGAATTCATTTATTCTAATAGTTTTTTGGTAGTGTCTAGGATTTTCTACATCTAGTATTATGTCATCTGCACACAGTAACAGTTTCCTTATTTCCTTATTATTCCTTATCGGGATAATCTGTCCATTGATGTAAGTGTGGTATTAAGAGTCTCCTACTATTATTGTGTTACTGTCAAAATTTCCCTTTATCCTTGTTGATATTTGCTGTGTGTATATGGTGCTCCTATGTTGGGCACATATATATTTACAATGGTTATATCTTCTTCTTGGACCTATTCCTTTATCATAATGTAATATCCTTCTTTGTCTCTTGTTACAGTCTTTGTTTTAATGTCTTTTTTGTGTGATATAAGTATTGCTACTCTAGCTTGTTTGCTTTTGTTTTTGCTTTGTTTGTTTGTTTGTTTTGGTTTTTATTTGCTTGGAATACCTTTACCCAATCATCTCACTTTCAGTCTCTGTGATCTAAAGTGAGTTTCTTATAGGCAGTATGTATATGGGTCTTGTGTTTTTATCCATTTAGCCACACTATGTCTTTTGATTGGAGCATATAGTCCATTTACATTTAAAGTAATTATTGATAGGTATGTACTTATTGACATTTTGTTAATTGTTTTCTTATTGTTTTTGTAGTTTTTTTTTCCCTTTGTTTTTCTTTTGCTCTCTTCCCTTCTGATCTGATGACTATCTTTAGTGTTATGTTTGGATTCTGTTCTCTTTTTTGTGTGTGTATGTATTATAGGTTTTTGGTTTGTGGTTACCATGAGGTTCATATATAACAACCTATAAATATACATGATTATTTTAAGTTGATAATCTAAGTTTGAACACATTCTAACAAACCCTACATTTTTACAACCCCCCCCCATGTTTAATGTTTTTTTTGACAACATACTTTACATCTCTTGTTTTGTGTATTCTTTAATTATTTACTGTGGATATAGGTGATTTTACTACTTTTGTCTTTTAACTTTTCTAATAACTTTGTAAGTGGTTGATCTACTACCTTTACTGTATAATTACCTTTACCAATGAGATTTTTCCTTTTGTAATTTTCATAATTCTGGTTGTGATCTTTTATGCTTAGAGAAGTCCCTTTTATATTTCTTGTAAAGCCAGTTTAGTGCTGCTGTACTCTTAGTTTGCTTGACTGTAAGACTTTATCTCTCCTGTAAATCTGAATAATAGCCTTGCCAGGTAGAGTATTCTTCATCGTAGTTTTTATCTTTCATCACTTTGAATATGTCAGGCAGCTCCCTTCTGGTCTGCAAAGTTTCTACTGAAATGTCAGCTGATAGCTTTATGGGAGTTCTTTTGTATGTAACTAGTTGCTTTTCTCTTGCTGCTTTTAAGATTCTTTCTTTATCTTTAATTTTTGCCATTTTAATTGTAATGTGTCTTGGTGTGAACTCTTTGGGTTCATCTTGTTTGGGACTCTCTGTGCTTCCTGGACCTCTTTTCTTCCCTAGGTTAGGAAAATTTTCAGCTATTATTTCTTCAAATAAATTCTCTGCCCCCTTTCTCTCTTTCTTCTGCTTTTGGGACCCCTAAATGCAAAGGTACACTTGATGTTGTCTCAGATGTTTCCCTTTTTTTTTTTTTTAAATGTGGGCCATTTTTTAAAGTCTTTATTGAATTTGTTCAATGTTACTTCTGTTTTATGTTTTGGTGTTTTGGCCCCAAGGCATGTGGGATCTTAGCTCCCTAACCAGGGATTGAACCCACACACCTTGCATTGGAAGACAACGTCTTAACCACTGGACCGGCAGGGAAGTCCCCTCGGAGGTCTCTTAAACTATCCTCATTTTTAAGAATTCTTTTTTCTTTTTCTGTTCAGCTGGGGTGAATTCTATTACTCTTCCAGTTTGCTGATCCATCTCTCTGTATCATCTAATCTACTACTGATTTTTTTCTAGTGTATTTTTTATTCAGTTATTGTATTTTTCAGCTCTGTTTGTTTCTTCTATTATATTTTCTAAGTCTTTGTTAAACTTCTCGTTGTGTTCATCCATTCTTCTCCTGAGTTCATCAGGCATCTTTGTGATGATTACCTTGAATTCTTTATCTACCCATTGCTTATCTCCATTCCACTTAGTTCTTCTTCTAGAATTTTGGCTTATTCCTTAGTTTGGATTTGCTTGTCTCCATTCCACTTAGTTCTTCTTCTAGAATTTTGTCTTATTCCTTAGTTTGGAACATATTCCTCTGTCTCCTCATTTTGCCTAATCCTTTATATTTACTTCTGTGTATTAGGTAGGTTGGTTACATTTCCTATCTTGGAGAAGGGGTCTTATGTAGGAGACATCGTATGGGCCCCAGCAGTACACTCCCTTCTTGTCACCAGAGCTGTATGCTCTCGGGGTGCTCCCTGTGTGGGCTGTGCTGGCCCACTGGTGGGAGGGGATGGGTCCTTGTGTGACTGGCTGCATGGCCTGGGGGGCCTGGGGCTGGTGTATCAGCATGCTGATTGGGGAGCCAGGACCTGGTGGGGCAGGCTGTGTGGCCTGGGGGTCCCAGGACTGGTGCTGACTAGCTGGTGTGTGGATAAGTTCACAGGGCTAATAAGCTAGAGGCAGTACTCCAAAAAGTCACTTGCCAGAACCAATGTCCTTGTGGTAGAAAAAGCTCCCAAAATTGGTTGCAGCCAGCATTTGTGCCCCCAGGGGGAGTCCCAGCTGCCTCCTGCGTCTCCAGGAGGCTCTCCAATGTCAGCAAGTGGATCTGACCCAGGATCCTTTAAAATTACCACCACTGCCCTGGGACTTGAAGCATGTGACATTTTGCACGTGCCCTTTGAGAGTGGAGTCTCGGTTTCCTACAGCCCTCTGGCTTTCTGTACACAAGCCCTGCTGGCCTTCAAGGCCAAATGTTCTGGGGGCTCATCTTCCTGGTGCCAGACCACTGGGCTCGGGCCCTTCACTCCTTAGGGAGAACCTCTGCAAATGCGATCCTCCCATTTGTGGGTCACTTCCCTGGGGGTGTGGGTCTTGACTATACTGTGTCTCCACCCCTCCTACGCATCTCATTGTAGTTCCTTCTTTATATCTTTAGTGGTGGAAAACCTTTTCTGCTGATCTTCAGATCATTCTCATAGATAGTTGCTCTGTAAATAGTTGTGTGCCTGTGGGAGGAGGTGAGTTCAAGGTTTACCGACTTCACCATCCACATCACCTGCCTCAAGGAACTAAATTTAGTTAGCAACTTGTATTATCTCAGGAGATTTCTCCTTAGAATCTCCTGAGAGGAATGCATTCCAACCAACACATTGGTTTCAGCCTTTTTGAAACTCTGGCCAGAGAACCCAGTTGAGCCATGTTGTACCTGTGCTTCTGACCTACAGAACTATGAGATTATCAAAGGGTGTTGTTTCAAGCGGCTTAATTTGTAGCAATTTGTCTGGCAGCAATATTAATAGAAAATGAATATACCATACTACAATTATTTATATTGTATTCTAAGCCATTGATCCCCACCACTTTATCGCTATTGGTCAGTCCCTCATGCCATTACTTCCTTTCTTTTCCCATTTAGACTCTCTAGTCTGTCACTATAATTATTCTCTTATAAGCACCCTCAGGTCTCTTGTTCTTTCTCTTTATTGCCGTGCCGCTCAGACTTGAAGGGCTTGTTCAAACACAGATTGCTGGGCCCTACCTGATGAGTTTCTGATTCAAGACATATGGAATGAGGCCTGTGACTCTACATTTTTTACCAGTTTTCAATGATTCTGATGCTGCGGTCTGGAGACCACACCATGAGAACCACTGCTTTACTACAGTCACCCTGATTGAACTCAACTCTGTCTTTTCTGCACCTGCAACCAAGTAGCTGGATGTTGCTCAAGAGAAATCACCAACTGGGCTGACTGCTTTTGTTTAAATATGTGATTACAAACTCCAAATGGGCCCTCAACAACTGCCTGGCTGTCCTTTCACATTTCCGTAGTAAGGTCTCTAACTTTTCTCTGTTCTCAAACCTCCATATCCTGCTCACTCCTTAGTTTCAGCAGATAACCTCACCTCCCACACTTCACTCAGGTAGTCGAAGCCAGGAGATGGGAACTCCCTCATCTTCCCACCTGCGAGGCTCTAACTCTGCTGGAGGCTGCTCCTTCTTCCCTCCCATCACCAGCCAACCTCTCCTCCTACGCTCTGCATCTCATTGCTTTTGCCTCTCTGAGAACTCTGCTTCTTCAATCCCCTGCTTTCTCTTATGCTACTGATTGTGTCAATCTGGTTATGCCTTCTGTCCCCATTTTTAACCCTCCCTTCATCCTGTTTACTCTCCTAGGCACCATCCCATTTCTCTGCTCCCATTCACAGCAGAAATTCTTGAGAAGGTTGTTGACTTTCTGTGTTTCTACCTCCTCACTTCCTATTCCTTCTTTTAAAAGATGCATGGCGGGGACTTCCCTGGTGGTCCAGTGCTCCACACTCCCAATGCAGGTGGCCCGATTTCAATCCCTGGTCAGGGAGCTAGATCCCGCATGCATGCCGCAATTAAAGATCCCACATGCTGCAATGAAGATCCTGTGTGCCACAACTAAGACCCAGTGCAGCCAAAAATTAACAAGAAGAAAAAAAAAAAAAAAAAAGACTCCTACTTAAAAAAAAAAATTAAAGGTGCATGGGAGATGTATTTATTTATTGACTAAATATTACACTGAATACTTAATATCTGTTGAGCATCGTTCTGTGGTCCCTACTATCACGAGTTGGTGAACAAACCCCAAAATATGACATGTAGAGTGAGTGACAAGTGCCACACAGAAAATAGAAGAAAGTGGTGGTTTTCATGACTCATAAGGGCATTCAGGAAATATATATTAGGCACCTACAATGCACCAGGAATAGTTTTAGGCACTGAGAATGCATCAGTGAAAAAGCAAAGGTTTCTGTTCATATGGAGTTTACATTCTGTTGGAGAATATAGAAAAGAAACAACGACAACAAAAAGTGAAAAGTAGATATTAGTGATATGTGATATAAGGAAAAATAAAGCAGAGCGATTAGGGAGTGTATGCGGGGGGGGGTTGTAATCTTAAATAAGGTGGTCAGGTAAGGCCCCACTGAGAAGGTTATTTTAGTAAAGACCTGAGGAAGGTAGAGGAGTTATCTGGGCAAACACCTGGGGGAGGAAAGAGCAGGAGGAGAGAGTAGGAGCAAAGGTCTCAGGGCAGGAGCATGCCTGGCTGCTTGGAGTAACTGCAAGAAGTTGCAAGGAATGAGGAGGAGGAGTTAGCCTGGAGCTAGGTGAGAAAAGGGAATTGACCGAGAGTCATGCAGGAACCAGACTGTGAAGGGCAGGGCTTGGCAAACTTTTCTGTAAAGCGCCAGATAGTAAATATTTTAAGCTTCACAGGCCACACATGGTCTGTCACATATTCTTCCTTTAAAAATTTTAAACAACCTTTAAAAAGTGTAGAAGTCTTCTTTCCTCTGCTGTATGAGGACATGGACTGTGCAGGCCTTTGTTGGCCACCCTCTGAGACCTTGTAGGCGGTGGTAAAGATTTTATTTTTCCCCTGCGTGAGATGAGAGGCAATGGAGGATTCTGCGCAGAGGCGTGACAGGACCCCGTTTAGATGTTAAGAAACCTCCTGCTGTCGGGTGAAGAACAGGCTGAAGGGGCAGGGAGGGGAGTTGTGTGAAGGAGGAAGCAGGGACATTAGCGTTTAGGTTATATGTGGGGCAAAATAAACCACCCTGTAACTTAGAGGCTGAAACAACAAACTCTTATTGTTACTCATGGTTCTGTGGGTCAGGAATTCCGACAAAGCACAGCAGAGCTAGCGATTTCTGCTGGGCCTAGAATGTCCCATATTTGCTCACGTGTGTTCACGTGCGTCAGGTTCTGACCGCAACGGCCACGCTGGGGTCGCAGTTCTGGCAGCTTAGTTCTTGCTGTTGGCTGGATTCCTTGGTTCACTTCCAGATGCTCTTATAGCCTCTCCCTCTTCAAGTGGCCTCTCTAACAGGGGAACCAGATTTTTTGTTTGTTTGTTTCTTTTGTTTTGTTTTCCTTGGCCATGCTGAACGGCTTGCGGGATCTTATTTCCCTGACTAGGGATCGAACCCACACCCCCTGCAGTGGACTTGACGAGGCTTAACCACTGGACTGCCAGGGAAGTCCTATAGCCAGACTTCCTACATTGCAGTGCAGGGCTTCCAGAAGTGTAGAATTAAAAGCTGGCCTTCTAAGGACTTAGGCTCAGGCTCAGCACTGGTAAACATCAGTTCTGCCACGTTCTCTTATTTAAAGTGGGTACAGAGGGGGTTGCTGTGGGATGAATTGGGAGATTGGGATTTCCATATATACATTACTAATAAGAAAAAAAAATCAAATTGTACACTTAAAAAAATAAAAATTAAAGTGGGTACAGGGCCAACTTGGATTTGAGGGGAGGAACCATTCAAGGACATGAATACAGGAGCTCTAGTTCACCGGGGGCACCAAAGTGATAGTCCAACACTACTGAAAGCTATTTTAATAATTGAGGCAAGATATGATGGTGGTTTCGACCAAGATGTTAGCAGTGGAGATGGTAAGAATTCACTGGTTTCTGGATATGTTTTGAAGGTAGAGTTGAGAGGATTTGCTGATGGCATGGTATACAAGTGTGAGACGGAGAGTCCAGGGTAAACTCTGAGATTTTCAGATTGAGCACCTGGAAGAATGCCATTTACTGAGAGACAGAAGACTGGGGCAAGTGTAGGGTTAGGGGGGCTGTCAGGAGTTCCAACTTGGAATTTTAGGTTTGAGATTTCTATTGTGGATATACAAGAGAGATATGAAGGAGCAGTTGAATATGCAGGTTTGGAGAGGTCTGTTGTGGATATATAATTTTCAAGTTGTCAGTGTATAGATGGTATGTTAAGAGCATGAGACAGGATGATATCACCAAGGCAGATTAAAAACAAGAAAGGGAAATTTCCAGGAGGCAGAACCAAAAAGGAGCCCAAAGCTAATATGGTGAGCAGAATTAGAAGCTGGGACAGGATAGGTCTCAGGGACTAAGGATGGGATTTAATGTTGTTATGGCAACAGGAGATGAGGCTTTGGACTTGATAAGACTTGGAGCTGGAATGAAGGTCCTGTCATAAAGTATGAAAGAGTCCAGTAGAAGTCTAGCAGAGTGAATAAAAATCAGTACTCCATGGAGAAATTTCAGAACAGTGTGGACAAGAAGGTGTTCCTAAAACCTTTCAGAGAGAGAGAACTGTTTTCTACAAAGCCCCAAAGATCAGAAGGCATCTGAATTCTCATCTTTCTTATGGAAAGCTAGGAGGCAATAGAAAAATGCCTTCATAGGGAGATCAACTCAATGATGGGTGATGACTTAGAGGGCTGGGATAGGGAGGGTGGGAGGGAGTCGCGGGAGGGAGGGCATATGGACATATATGTATAAATACAGCTGATTCACTTTGGTGTACAGAAAAAAACTGGCACAGCAGTGTAAAGCAACTATATTCCAATAAAGAGCTTAAAAAATTAAAAAAAAATTCCCTCAAAATACTGAGAAAAAATAATTTTCAACTTAGAATTCTAACCTAACCAAGTGATCAAGAATTTTCAGACATGTAAAATCCCAAAAAATGTTACTTCCAATGCACTCTTGGAACACAACAGGAGAATTTGCTCTAGTAAAACAAGCGGTTAAACCAAAAGGGAGGAAGAACGGGAACTAGAGGACCAGGTCTTCATCACGAGAG
Organism: Hippopotamus amphibius kiboko; assembly: GCF_030028045.1. Lineage (NCBI taxonomy): Eukaryota > Metazoa > Chordata > Mammalia > Artiodactyla > Hippopotamidae > Hippopotamus > Hippopotamus amphibius. The sequence continues at coordinate 34,472,568 of NC_080194.1, read as the reverse complement.
AGTGGTGAAGGAAATCCCCAAAATGATGGTGAATGGATAATCCAAGATGACCATGATGCTGCAGGCTTAGAGGACAACCAGCTCACACTGGAACGAGTCAGAAGGCTCCAGAGGAGATTTCAAGGAGATGGGATAGATAGCATGCCTAAAGGGAAGTATACTCGAGAGGAGATTTACACAGCTGATGGAATATTTGAAGATACATTAGAGTAAGGACATAGAAAACGAAGCAAATAAAAATCTAGACTTTTTTTTTTGAAAAGGGAAAACAAAACTAAAACTAAAAGTTGCCAATTGATTTTAATATGTGCCACGATTTCAGAGACGTGAAAATGTGAATAAATGTACATGTTGGAATCAAAACCCAGTAGTTCTTTAGGAAGGGCCTGTGAGTAGTAAGAATTTCTTAATTTTTATATGCTGAGATTCACCTCCCTTAACACTCTTGAATAATGATTTGGCGGAGTCTAAATTTCTTTCTTTCCTAAGGCTTTTTCTTCAGTTCTGGAAAAAAAAAATACCTAGTACTTTTCCAATATTGCTTTTTCTGCCATTTCTTTCAATTGTCTTTCTCTGGAACTCCTATTATATAAATATTTAAACCTTTTAAAAAAATTAATTAACTTATTGGCTGCATTGGGTCTTCGTTGCTGCGCGCAGGCTTTCTCTAGTTGTGGCGAGCGGGGGCTTCTCTTGTTGCAGAGCACTGGCTCTAGGTGTGCAGGCTTCAGTAGTTGTGGCATGTGGGCTCAGTAGTTGTGACTCGCAGGCTCTAGAGCACAGGCTTAGTAGTGGTGGCGCACGGGCTTAGTTGCTCCATGGCATGTGGGATCTTCCCGGCCCAGTGATCAAACCCATGTCCCCTACATTGGCAGGCGGATTCCTAACCACTGCGCCACCTGGGAAGTCCCTATTTAAACCTTTTAATCTGTTCACCATGTTTTAACTACTGTTTCTTTCTGTTTATCTCATGTTATATTGTGAGTTCCTAACCTCTCTTCCAATTCTCTAATTCACTCTCTGAGTGTGTTCAATCTAGAGTTTCTCCCATTGTGGCCTTTTTTATTTTTTGTTTTTGACTGCGCTGTGCGGCTTGCAAGATCTTAGTTCCCTGACAAGGGATTGAACCTGGGCTCTCCATAGTGAAAGTGAGGAGTCCTAACCACCGGACTGCCAGGGAATTTCCCCCGTTATGGTCTTTTAGATTTCAATTAGGGTATTTTTCATTTCAAGGATTTCTAATTAGTTACTGTTCATATTGTTTCATTTGTCTATTTTTGCTTAATAATTTCCTTTTGAAATGGAAGGTGTGTATTCATCTCTGAACATTTTCAACATCCTATTTTAAAGTCGTTTTATACTCTTTTACAAATTTCCAGTGGAAATTTAAGAAAATTTCTGGTCTGATGGTTAATTTCAAAGGCCATCATTCTCACCAAGTGGGTTCTTTCATATGTTTTGGAATTATGGTTCAAGTGAGAAAAGATTTGTTTTTGTTTGATCTCTCTTTCCGACTTTCCTCTCATCCGTCCTCGAGATGCCAGCATCTGGCCGTCTGGATCGCAACCTGGAGCCAGGGCTTTGGATTACGATCCTCCAGCCCCAGATATCAGGGATACGGCATAGCTAGTCGAGGGCCAGTAGACGACCTGACAATCCCTGGTAGCAAGTTGTCCTCATCTCCCCAGGCTCTAATAAAGCCAGAGTGCATAGATTGACAGCTGTTTTCTTCAGCTTCTTTTCACAAGCAGTGGCACCCACATCAGCCTCTGCTATCGAGCCATGAGTTTCAGTCGCCCACATGGAGGGGAGCTCTTTACCCCTACAGGAGCCAAACGCCCACCCAACTGCCAATGTCCAGCTTCCACACTTGGAGCCCACAAGCCTGAGACATGGGCCCCCACTGTTATCACTGTGTTTCTGTTTCATTTCTGGCTCGTGGAGATATATGAGGGTCCAGCTATATCGTTTTTAAAAATTATTTTTATATTTTTAAATATAATGGCTGGCTACTTGTTTGAAGTAAAGGGGTTTTGGGAGATAAAAACTCACATCCTTTTGTTGACTTCAGCCTCCTCATACCTGCTTTCTGTCCCCCACACTTCTACTGAAACCAGTAAGTCAAAGCCACTGATGCTGTCCAGGTCGGCAAATCCAATGGATATTTCTCTGTCTTAATCAAACTTGACTATTTGGCAGCTTTTGACATAACTGCTGTGTTCTTAAAACATCACTCTCTGCTCAGCTACCCAACATTCTCCTGATTCTCATTCTCTTTGTCCTTTGCAACTTAATAGAGAGCAGTTTTAAGATATTCCTTTGTCTTCTGTCATTTATTGTTGCTGATGATGGCCTGCTAAAGCCTGTTTTATCTTTTGTATGTAGTCTGTCTTTTTCCATAGGTTGCTTTTAAGATTTTTGTTTCTTATATTTGATATTCTCCAGTTTTACCGTGATGTCTAGGTATGCACTTATTTGTATTTTGCTCAATATTTTGTGACCTGCACCTGATGGATAATGTGAATTCGGGTCCCACACTGGTGCAGAACAGGCTTGGGGTTCCAGTTTATCACTGATGATTCCTTTTCTGCCTGTGGCCCAAGCCAATGGCAAACTTTATTGCTCCCTCCCCAGGCTGGTAAGCAGAGCTTTTCTGTCCTCTTGTGGGGAGTGGACAGGACTTTTATTCCAATTCCAGGTCTTGTCAGGGCTCAAGGCCTCATCTACTGCTGCCACGGCAATATTAAAATCCCATCCCTAATGCCTCAGACCTATCCTGTGTCAGCTTCGCATTCTGCTTACCATGCTAGCTTTGGGTTCCCTTTTGATTTCTAGCACTCGGGAATTTCCCTTTTCTGCTTTCAGTCTCACATACATCTTAAGAAAAAATTATGCAGCATTTTCTTTGTGTGAGAAGTGAGTCCTGCTTTAGTTCTGTCAGCTAGTCTTGGTTTCAAGACACTGTTTTGGAACTCAAAGCCAAGAATTTGACTCTTTCTCCTCACTGGGTTCTTTTGCGTCTTCTTTCCTGTGTCAGTAAACTCCATTGTCAAGGTCTAGTACAACTAAGCTGGCGAAAATTGTTTTGGTCAATTGAAGACAATGTTTAATACAGTGGGGTTTGGGAATTTCTGACCTTCAGGATAAAGTTTAAGTTCCCCAAACATGCTTTTTTTAAAGTTGAAGTGTAGTTGATTTACAATATTATATTAGTTTCGGGTGTACGCATAGTGATTCAATATTTTTATAGATTGTTCCCCAAACATTCTGATCGTAAATACGTTCCTAACTCTATTTCCTGTTATCCCAATGCTTTTGACACACTCGGTACCTGCTGTTCTCCATATGCCCCTGAGATTTCTCGCATCCATGACCTTGCATACTACCCTTTACCCAGAATACTTTTGCCATCACTTCAGGCCAAATCCAACCTGTCTTTCAAAGTGCAGCTCAACTGGTGCTCCTACAAAGACTGGCTAATCTTTCCAGCCTAAAGTTATCTCTGCTTCCTCTGGATTTCTGTCACTGAGAGAGGCAGCTATGGTATAATGGACTGAATCTGTGAATTGATGCCAGGACCTGGTTCTGCTACTCCTTAGCTGTCTCTTTTTACCCAAGCCTCAATTTTTCTTATATAAAACAGAGATAGAAATATCTACCACATGGAGTTAAAATTTCTTTTGACTCTCTTGCTTTTGAGTGACAGCAAAACCCAACCCAAACTGGCTTATGACGAAACGGCATTTATTGATTTATATAGGTGAGAAGTCTAGGGGCAGAGATGGCTTCAGGCATAGGTGAAGTCAAAGCTCAAACGATATAATCAAGACTTTGTATCTCTCCTTCTTTCAGTTCTGCCTTTGCTCTGTCACCTTCAGGCGCAGGTTCAAAGAGTGGCAAGATGGCTGGCAGCCTTCCCAGAACCCACAGTCTTTGTGCTTCACGTCCAGCAGACAAACTTGAGAATCTCTTTTTCAGAAGTCACAGCTAGGGAATTCCCTGGTGGTCCAGCGGTTAGGACTCCAGCTTTCACTGCTGAGGGAGGTTGGGATTGACATATATACACTAATATGTATAAAATAGATAACGAATGAGAAACCTGGTTGAGAGAACTAAGATCCTGCAAGCAGTGCAGCGCGGTCAAAAAAATTTAATTAAAAAATAAAAAGAAGTCCCAACTAAATTTTCATTGCTCTCAGTGGGTCATGTTCCCATCCCTGAGGTGGTCGTTCTGGCCAGGAGAACTTGATGCTTGGGTTGGCTGGGACCCGGGAGACTGGTGCTACCTCAGACCCTGTACTCTGGCAGCAGCACAGAAAATCAGAGCGGGTTGGTGAAGGTTCTGCACTGAGAAGTCAGGGTATACTTATCAGAAGGGGGAAGGGATGCTGAATGAGAAGAACGGCAGATGTCTACCACAAGTGTGTCAAGGATCAAATGAGGTAATATAAGGAAATGGACCTCAGAAAGTCCCATTCCGATATAAATGATGATTATTCTTTAGTTCTCTCTCTCTTGTGGCATGTAGCACTTTCTTCCTTCAATTACAGTCATCAAGTTCATGCTTTATCTCCCCTATTGCACCCTGAGCAGCTAGAGAGCCAGGTCTGTGTCCTAGTCATCGCTGGGGCATTTCACCACTTCTAACTCAGCACCCAGAAAATAGAAAGTATTCAGAAAATTGATTTTGGAATCACTGAATGAGCCTAAAATCCAATTCTCCAGAATTGTGCTAATCCCTAGGCCAAACTCTTGAAGGCTTGGGAGAACTTTACACTTTCACTGCAGTCAGAGGTAACTCTAGCTCTTTTCACAGTGGGTGGGGGGTAGTATGAGAAATAATTTCAGGAAGCTGTGTCCTTGCATTCATTTGTTGACCTTGCCAACCTAAAGCCATTCAGAGAAAAGTCCTTTTGGTCTGTTTATTTACGTATTTGATTTCTGGTTTATTTTTCTCTTCCTGCCCTCACTATTATGGGGTTGGGCTTCAGGAAAGTACAGGCTGAATGAAAGAGTTTCCCAAAGGCACTGACCAGCAGGACAGGTTTGGGGGAAGGAACTGAGTATCAGATCTAGCTGAGCAGCCAGAAGGTCAGTGCAGTGAATCTGTTCTGTGTCTCTGCAGTTGTATTCATTTCCTTAGATTTCCTATCTGAACACAGAGACTAAAGCTACTGGGGCCATACTGGAGTTTAGGAAACAAAATCTTAAGGGAGGGAATGTAGGACCCAAATCACCTCTTTCTTTCCTTTCTTTCTTTCCCCTTCCTTCCTTCCTTCCTTCCTTCCTTCCTTCCTTCCTTCCTTCCTTCCTTCCTTCCTTCCTCCCTCCCTCCCTCCCTCCCTCCCTCCCTCCCTCCCTCCCTCCCTTCCTTCCTTCCTTCCTTCTTTCTTGGCTGTGTTGGGTCTTCATGATGGGCCTTCTCTTGTTGTGGTGAGCAAGGGCTACTCTTTGTTGCAGTGCATGGGCTTTTCATTGTGGTGGCCTCTCTTGTTGTGAAGCACGGGCTCTAGGCACATGGGCTTCAGTAGTTGTGGCTCGCAGGCTCTAGAGCAAAGGCTCAGTAGTTGTGGCGCACGGTCTTAGTTGCTCCGTGGCATGTGGGATCTTCCTGGCTGAGGGCTCAAACCTGTGTCCCCTGCATTGGCAGGCAGATTCTTAACCACTGCGCCACCAGGGAAGTCCCCAAATCCCCTCTTGAAATAGTCTACGGGTGACCACTGCTCCAGAGTTGGCCTGGACCTGCTTTTCTGGATGATTTTGCAATAAAAACACTAACTCTTCAGCCACAAGTGTTAAGTAGGAAAGGAATATGGCTTAACATATAAATATATGGAGGCTACAGGGACCCACTAATTTTCAGCTGCACTCTCTTCTGTTGTACCTATAACACTAATCCAGGAACCTGGGCCCTATCAGGGCAGAGGCAACAGGGATAGTTTTTTAGAGAAGGAAAGTTATGTGATTACAGGTATTCTGAATGGGGACATAAGCTCTTGACTAAATTGCAAAATCATTGTTGGAAACAGTGTTTTGGCGCCTGTATATCAAAGAAAATTACTGGTGGGTGGGGGAGTGGGAATGAAAATTGTCCAAGGGCACCGTTAGCAGGTCAGGCGTCACCAAAGGAAAATCTGAGCTGGGTGGGTCAGCAGCACCCAGCCTGCTGCTTGGTGAGCTTGAGAACACAGGCTGGGGTTGCTGCAAAGGAACTCCCTGTTCACTCTCTTCACTTCCTGGACTCCCCAAGTCAGCGCAGATTCATTTCTGGAAGGATATCCCTTGACCTTACCTCCCCTTCGTGTCTCTGTCACGTCCCCAGTTGGCATTCTATTTCTCTTGCTGACACTGGCTTCCTCTTTGGGCCTCAGCAGTGTTCTCATAATTCTTTTGCGAAACGCTTTCCTTGCCTGAAACTGCTGTTTGGTCTCTCCTCCCCACAGGTAGCCACAGGTGTTCTGCCCAGGGACCTGCGGCAACATAGCCTTAGAGGAAGGGCCTGGACTTGGAAGCTACACTGAGGTGAGTTCTAATCTTAGTTCTGTCATTTTTTAACAGGATGAACTTGAGCAAGTTATTTCATCTCTCTGAGGTTTCAGTTTCCTCATCTGTAAAATGGGGATAATTTTTCTTACTGGGTTTCTACGAGGATTTGATGAGATAAAGGACCGAGGACAGTGAGCAGGTTGACCCTTTGTAAGTGGCAGCTCTTATTAAGAGTGAAGAGCAGGCTGCCGTGGACACACTACACAAACATCACCTACCCACCTCACCAGTGATCGCATCTGACCAACAGAATCAGGCGTTTACCCTAGCAGAAAACTCCTGCATAGATGGAGCCTCCACTTCCTCATTTGTAACCTGCTCTAATGTTTCACAGTCCGTTAGTCAGGAAATTGTTGTCAATATCGAGCCTAAGTTCCTCCTGCTACCATGTGTCATATCACAATTTTTTAAAAATGACACACAAATAGACCCATGAAAATGAGCAGATTTTTCTGTGAGTCAGAGGCATTTACAGGCCTTGGGGTTACTTTTTTTTTTAAGTGTTTTATTTATTTATTGGCTGTGTTGGGTCTTTGTTGCTGCGCCCGAGCTTTCTGTAGTTGCGTTGAGCTGGGCAACTCTTCGTTGCGGTGCGTGGGCTTCTCATTGAGGTGGCTTCTCTTGTTGTGGAGCATGGGTTCTAGGCACATGGGATTCAGTAGCTGTAGCACGCAGGCTCAATAGTTGTGGCGCACGAGCTTAGTTGCTCCGAGGCATGCGGGATCTTCCTGGACCAGGGATCAAACCCATGTCCCCTGTGTTGGCAGGCGGAATCCTAACCACTGCGCCACCAGGGAAGTCCCTTACTCCTGTCTTCAAGAAACCAAGGAATATTTGTTGTGTGACCCCTGCAGACCAGGGACTGTGATGGGCTATGCTGGGAAGCTCCAGAGAGGTGTGTCAAGACTCTTTTCGGACTCATGTCACGTTTGGACCAGTGGTCTCAGTCTCTCTCCCTCTCTTAATCTTTTGGTTGCAAATGAATGACTGATCCTAATTTATAAAGCCTGGGAAGGTAGCAAAGGATTTTAGTAGAACTGATCATGTTGGTAGCTAATCACAAGTACACAACTTGGCTCTGGCAAGGATTGAGATAAAAATTGTGTCTTTGTCTTTGACGTTTAAGCAGATGACACTACCCGGCCCCATGCAACAGATTATTTTGTTCAACTATGCGTGTGCATTTTGCAGCTAATCCTTATTCCTAGGCTATTACTATGAATCAAATCTTTTCAGCTATGTCGCCCCAAATCTCAGTGTCTGAGAAGCTCCTGTGGGAGGAAAATGTTTGCAAACTTCCACATATGTCCACGCTATGGACATGCTCTAAACCTATGGGCCGAGGCTGCTAACTGGCAGCCTGTGGACCACACGTAGCCTGTAGGTGTGTTCTGTTTGGCCCCATGGTGTTTTGTTTTTGTTTTTTAAGTTGAATTGGTTGCCCTACTCTAAAACTTCACATGATTCACATGATCCAGGTTTTTGGCTTCTCTTGAGAAAAGGGAAGATCTGGCAACCCTGAAGCTGCATTTCCTCACAGTAGCATCACCTGGGTCTGAGCGGAGATGCTCCCTGTAGATGGGAGCACCACTTCCTACTGCTTCACTCCCACCAAGTTTTCTTCATGTATGTATCCTGCCTGGGTCCAGAAGGCAGCTGAACTGGGGACTCCTGGACTGTGAAGGCCCCTTTGTCATTGATAGAGAGCACTGCTGCTAGTGATCTGTTGCATTGGACCATCTAACCCCTCTTCCTACACCAGAAACCAGTGTTTGTGATTTCTACAGACACCGGCAGAAATCAGTTGTGATCCCAGCATAAATCAGTGTTTGTGATTCCTGCAGCTGTGCCTTCCCTGAGTTTATAATAAATGCCACAGTTGAAGACATGTGTCATGTTACCAGCAGGTTCTCATATGAGGATCAAGGGCATGAACCCCTCTTTGAAATTTGTCTCCCCACATTGTTTCTAGGTTCTTTAACGTCCAGGGGGCTTCTGTCTGTGCAGAGGAACATTCTCTACAACTTCTAGTATAACTGATGCTCAATTTATCAAATTTATATGCCTAATAAACAAAACTAATAAATTTTTAAGTTTCTTAAACTACAGTTTTACATTTAAATCCTGTTATAAAATATTTCTTTTGAATGAAAATAACAGAAGCCCCTACTCAAAATGGCTTAGACAACACGGAAATGTATTATCTCACGTGACATGAAGCCCTGATGCTGGGTGGGCTGTGGGCACGTTGTGCCCCGGCTGCAGCTCTGCTTTGTTATGATTCTCTTGGTTCTGCCCTTCTCTGTGTCCTGGCAGCACCCTCAGGCTTGTAGCAGAAGTGGCTGCTGCAATGACATTATCCATAGCCAGACACAACAATTCAGAGAAAACGGGATTCTTTTTTTTTTTTTTAAGCTCTTTATTGGAATATCATTGCTTTACACTCTTGTACCAGCTTATAAGGTACACCAAAGTCAATCAGCTGTATTGATACACATATCCCCATATCCCCTCCCTCCCACGACTCCCTCCCACCCTCCCCGTCCCGGTCCTCTAAGGCATCACCCATCATCGAGTTGATCTCCCTTTGTTATACAGCAACTTCCCACTAGCTATCTATTTTACAGTTGGTAGTGTATATATGTCTATTCTACTCTCTCACTTTGTCCCAGCTTCCCCTTCGCCCCCCGCCCCCCCCAACCCCGTGTTCTCCAGTCCATTCTCTGCATCTGCATCCTTCTTCTTGCCCTGTCACTGGGTTCATCAGTACCATTTTTTTTTTTTTTAGATTCCGTATATATGAGTTAGCATACAATATTTGTTTTTCTCTTTCTGGCTTACTTCACTCTGTATGACAGACTTTAGGTCTATGCACCTCATTACATATAGCTCCATCTCATTCCTTTTTATAGCTGAGTAATATTCCATTGTATATATATGCCACATCTTCTTTATCCATTCATTTGTTGATGGACACTTAGGTTGCTTCCATGTCCTGGCTATTGTAAATAGTGCTGCAATGAACATTCTGGTACATGTTTCTTTTGGGATTATGCTTTTCTCTGGGTATATGCCCAGTAGTGGGATTACTGGATCATATGGTATTTCCATTTTTAGTTTTTGAAGGAACTTCCAACCTGTTTTCCATAGTGGCTGTACCAACTTACATTCCCACCAACAGTGCAGGAGGGTTCCCTTTTCTCCACACCCTCTCCAACATTTGTTGTTTCCAGATTTTTTGATGATGGCCATTCTGACTGGTGTGAGGTGGTACCTCATTGTGGCTTTGACGTGCATTTCTCTGATGATTAGTGATGTTGAGCATCTTTTCATGTGTTTGTTGGCCATCTGTGTGTCTTCTTTGGAGAAATGTCTATTTAGGTCTTCTGCCCATTTGGGATTGGGTTATTTGCTTTTTTGGTATTAAGCTGCATGAGCTGCTTGTATATTTTGGAGAGAAAACAGGATTCTTATTTCCCTTTTTTGGGACTGTGGAAATCTCTCTCAGAAGCCTCATGTAGACTTTAACTCCCATCTCATTGGCCAAAATTGTGTCACGTGCCTGTTCCTAAACCAATCACTGGTGAGGAGAATGGGACCATCCATTGGCTTTTACTAATTATCCCAGAGTGGAATGAATGCTGAGAAGTCCATCATAATGATCACCACATCACTTACTTAAATTCCCTTAAACAATCTGAGTTATAATCACAAATCCAATAAGACCAGTTCCTCAAACATTTGAAACATCCCAACACACCAAATAGCAGACAGAAAGATGATAATAAAAATAATCATGAAGGCTATAACCACATTTAAATCTAAAATATTAAAACCATGCATTTCATTTCCTTTTCATTACTTCTATACTTATTCATAGAAGTAATATTTATTTTGATACTTTTCTAGGTTACAGTGATTTTACTAGACCCCAAATTAAAATAATACCATTTCATACTGCCCAAGGTTGTAGGTTATTTATGTAGGTTGGGGTTATTTATAATTAGTTCTTGGCTGGAGCAGGGGATTTGGTGGCACCTTCTAAACTTGAGCCGGTGTGCATCAGGCTGCCCTCCCCCCTTTTATAACAGCTTTATTGAGATAAAATTTACATACCATACCATTCACCATTTAAAGTATGCAATTCAATAGCTTTTAGTATACCCACAGAACTGTGCCGCCATCACGCAATCGATTTTAGAGCATTTTCGTCATTCCAATGGGAAACCCATTGGGAGTCACTCCCCATTCCCCCCCCACTTCCAAGCCCCAGGCAACTACCAATCTATTTTCTGTCTCTGTGGGTTTGCCTATTCTGGACATTTATACAAGTGGAATCATACACTATGTAGAAGCTGGGGCCCTTTTAATCATTAAACTTTCCTTGCTCCATCAGTGGCATTTATCATGCCTATATCTTTCATACGGGGATTTCCTGAAATTGTGTATTTTAAAGTTTTGCTTAGTTAGTACATGTGTACCTCATTTTATTGTGCTTTGTTAATTGCACTTCGCAGATACTGCGCTTTATATGAATTGAAGGTTTGTGGCGACCTTATGTTGAGCAAGTCTGTTGGCACCATTTTCCCTATTTGCTCACTTCACATTTCTGTGTCACTTTTCAATAATTCTCCCAATACTTCAAATTTTTTCATTATTATATTTTTATGGTGATGTGTGGACAGTGATCTTTGACATTACCATTGCATAAAGATTATGACTCACTGAAGGCTCAGGTGATGGTTAGTATTTTTTTAGCAATAAAGTATTTTGTAATTAAGGTAGGTACATTGGCTTTTTAGACAATGCTATTGCACACTTAATGGACTACAGTATAGTGTGAACATAACTTTTCTATGCACTGGGAAACCAAAAAATTCATGCGATTTGCTTTATTGCCATGTTTGCTTTATGGCAATATATGCTTTATTGTGGAGGCTGGAAATGAACCCACAGTATGTCTAAGGCATGCTTGTATTATATAACTGGTTGTACTGCCTTTGTTATATATTTACACAGTTGTTTGGAATGATTGGTAATATAAACTTGCCTTACATATTAAACATTCACTGCCTTCTTTTTTTCTTCCATGCCTTCCTTCCTTTCGTCTTTCCGCAAATAAACATTGAGCATCTTCTCTGTATCAGGTACTGTGCCAGGCACTTGGAATCCAGCAATGAACATGCAGGTCGGCCCTTCGCCTCATGGACTTAAGAGTTGGGTGGAAGTCCTGTTCTTTCTGCTGATGACTTGAGGAGGCCATGCCCTGTGGGTGCTGCAGAGTTACCACTCCAGGACTGTTCAGGGTCCTCAGAATAGCTTCTTGCTCCTTCTCATATTTCCAGTCTTCCCCCATCTCTCCCACCATCTAATCTCTGACATACTGTCTTCAGGTGTATACTTATCATCATTTATTTTTTATTTTTATTTATTTTTTAATTAATTTATTGGCTGTGTTGGGTCTTTGTTGCTGCTTGCAGGCTTTCTCTAGTTGTGGTGAGTGGGGGCTACTCTGTTGTGGTGCTTGGGCTTCTCATTGCAGTGACTTCTCCTGTTGAGGATCACAGGCTCTAGATGCGTGGGCTCAGTAGTTGTGGCGCAAGGGGTTAATTGCTCTGTGGCATGTGGGATCTTCCCGGACCAGGGATCGAACACCTGTCCCCTGCATTGACAGGTGGATTCTTAACCACTGTGCCACCAGGGAAGTCCCTTTACCATCATTTATGCAAACTTTTCCATACATGCTTAATTATCTTATTATCACAATAACTCATAAAATATGTATCAGATTTGGTTTGTTACCAAGTTTTATTTGATTACAACACTAAACTGTTCATTTGTTTCATATTTATACCTAGCTTCTTCCCAAAAAAGGATTAAAATTGAAGCTGAACATAGGTCATTTATAAATAGCCAAGGTATAGATGTTAACAGTTAAGAAAATCTTTCTTACAGTTGAGCACTAAATTTATTTTGGACCAAAAAAAGAATGCAAACAAATTTGCATCAATGAAGAGACTTCTGAATAGTGATAGATGATTCAAATAAAGATTCTAAAAGAGAAGAGATGATAATCATAGATTTGGTGAGGGGTTAAAAATGAAGGTAGTAGAAGGCCTATTAAATAACTATATTTTTACATTAGAATAATTAAAAGTTGGATAAATGTGGAAAGATTTAACGCAAACTAATGGGGACTTAGAAAAATATTCTTTACCTGAAAACAACTTTACTCACTACCAGATTGACTTGCACACCCAACATCCAGATTTTGGATTCTACTGTGCTCCTTAAAAAAAAGCCAAGACTTTTTAAAGCATACCATATTCCATATGTTGGAACAGGGAAAAACCAGGAGGGACTCATAACATCTGAGAAAAGGATGCTTCCAAAAATATTTGAAATAGTGCTGACTGGACATTGAAACCAATATAACAGGGCTCTCAGTGGCCATCTTGTGATTCTTTTGAGCATCAAAAAAGAATAATAATTACAGTTAATTATAACATTTCTAAAGTCCATGATTCAAAGGGAAAAGTTTTAAAGAAGCATATAAAAAAGGTAATCATAACACCAAAGGAGGCTAAATATAATATATATTTAAATTCTTATTAATTTTCAAAATAGGTGTTAATATTTCTGGCTGCTTTGTTTCTTCTGGTAAGTACATTTTGTGTATTTCTGGGGCTCAGGGCAGCCACCCCAAAATGTGCCTCAATGGCTTATACATTATTTTGAATTAAAGTTACTTAAGAAACAGCCAGCATAAGAGGGACACTCTGACTCTCCTTTCTGTGTCCCTGAGAGCAGGAAATAAGTCTCTCATATGAAAGGTGCACTCCCTGCATCTGGAGGTAGTAGACCCTTATCACTAGAGACAAGGAACTCAGGCCAAGAAGCCTATATAAACAAACCTTGTTCCTTCTTTAATTTCCTACCCCAAGCCCAAACTCTGTTTCGATTCTTCACTAATTGAGCATCCAAAACCTAAGTTTCTTTGTCCTGTCACTTCACAAATTTATTGTTTTGCTTTTTTGTCTAAAGAGTCTAAAAGCTGCCTGCTTTGTGCACTTCTTTGGTCCCATTTCTATGTCACCTCCATGTGCATGCATTAAAATTTGTTTCTTTTCCGCTTGTTAATTTGTTTTGTGTCAATTTTATTATTCGTCCCACAGGAAATCAAAAGGGGTAAAGGGGAAATTTCCACTTCCCCAACAGTATAAAGTATAAATGTATATTTCTCTCAGTGTAATGAGGGAAGAATGTATACAGGGAACAAAAGTAAGCCAAAGAATTATGTAAAAAGCAGAAATTGTACTAAGAACAGGAAAATATGATTAACCTGATGGTCACATAATAACCAGGTAAAAAGGGGGTCTGATAATGTGTTACAAGATGGTGCGTCAATCAAATACCATAGAGAAAGATAGCTGACTCTACAGTTTCAATCCTTTGTTTCCCAGGAAGTAAAATCTTCCAATGATTCTACTAATGTATCAAAGGTTAGATGATGGGAAAGATGGGGGAAGATTGGAAATATGAGAAGGAGCAGGAAGCTATTCTGAGGATCCTGAACAGTCCTGGAGTGGTAACTCTGCAGCACCCACAGGGCATGGCCTCCTCAAGTCATCAGCAGAAAGAACAGGACTTCCACCCAACTCTAAGTCCATGAGGCGAAGGGCTGACCTGCATGTTCATTGCTGGATTCTCAGTGCCTGGTTAAATAATGATATAGGGAAGATATTCAACACTTATTTGTGGAAGGAAGAAAGGAAGAAAGGAAGGAAGGAAGGCATGGAGGAAGAAAGGAAGAGAGTGAAGAATGGAAGATTTTTTTTTTTTTTTTGACATTGCTGATTTCCCCTCCATCCTTATTGAGGTATAATTGACAAATAAAAATAGTATATGTTTAGGGTGTATGACTTGATGCTTTGATATATTTGTATATCAAATACATTTGGTTTGGTTTGTTTGGTTTGTTTCTGTATCTTGACTGTTGTAAATAATTGCTACAATCAAGCTAATTAACATATCCATCACCTCACATAGTTACCTTTTTTTTTTTTTTTTGGTGGCGAGAACATTTAAGATTTACTGTCTTAGCAAATTTCAAGTATACACTACAGTATTGTTAAACTATATTCACATTGCTGTACATCAGATCTCCAGAACTTATTCACCTTACAAAGCTGAAACTTTGTGCCTTTGGCCGACATTTCCCTACTTCTCCCTCCCCTCTAAGCCTCTGGCAACTATCATTTTACTCTTACCGTCTGTGAGTTTACTATATTAGACTTACTTATAAGTGAGATCATACAGTATTTGGCTTTCTGTGTCTGGCTTATTTCACTTATAATGTCCTCCAGGTTCATTTATGTTGTTGCAAATGTGAAGATTTCCTTCTCGGTAAAGGCTGAATAATATTCCATTGCATGAGTATATATATGTATATGCCACATTCTTTACCCACTCCCCATCAATGGACATTTGGTTTGCTTCTGTATCTTGGCTGTTGTAAATAATTCTGCAATGAACATTAGAGTGTAGATATCTCGTCAAGATGCTGATTTCAGTTTTGATGTGTGAGTGTTTTCTCTACATCAAGCAATCCTCCAACACCAGCTGGTGTCAATTCTGACATTATCTACCTGGAGATAGCATCAAATCTCATAAGTTAAAGGTTCAGTCCTACAAGACTCACCTGACTTCAGATGCCAATTCCAAGTTGTTACTGTGCTTCTGACCCACTGGCTCTAATCGGAGGTTCCCATGACCCCCTTCTTGGGTATTTGATTAATTTGCTAGGATGGCTCACGGAAGTCAGGAAACCAGTTTACTTATTAGATGACTGGTTTATCACAAAAGATACTAAAGGATATGAATGAACAGCCAGATCTGAAGAGATACATAGGGTGAGTTTCCAAAAATAGGAGCTTCGGTTTCTGTAGAGTTTGGGGCCTGGCATGTGGATGCATTCTGGTCCAACCAGGAAGCTCTCCAAATCCTGTCTCCTCTTGCAACGGAAGCTCCGTTACACAGAAACAACTGATTAAGTCATTGGCCATTGGTGATTATCTCAATCTCTGAGCCCTCTCCTGTTTCCCAGAGGTCAAAAGGGGTGGGACTGAAAATTCCAACCCTCTAATCAAATAGTTGGTTCCTAGGGCAGTCAGCCTCTATCCTTAGGTTCTTTCCAAAAGTTACATCATTAACATAACAAAAGACACCATTATGGCTCGCAACACTTAGGAAATTCTAAGGGTTTTAGGAGCTTTGTGCCAGAAATTGGACAAAGATAAAATGTATATTTATTACAAATCACAATATCACATAGCCAAAGCACCATTATACTTTATTTTTTTATAGATGGAAAATTTTTTTCTTTTTTTAAAATTTTATTTATTTATTCATTCATTCACTCATTTATTATCTTTGGCTGCGTTGGCTCTTTGTTGCTGCGTGTGGGCTTTCTCTAGTTGTGGCAAGCAAGGGCTACTCTTTGTTGTGGTGCACGGGCTTCTCATTGCAGTGGCTTCTCTTGTTGCAGAGCACAGGCTGTAGGTGCGCAGGCTTCAGTAGTTGTGGCACATGGGTTCAGTAGTTTCGGCACATGGGCTTAGTTGCTCCGAGGCATGTGGGATTTTCCCGGACCAGGGATCAAACCCGTGTCCCCTGCACTGGCAGGTGAATTCTTAACCACTGCACCACCAGGGAAGTCCACCACATCTTCTTTATCATCCTCTGTTGATGGACATTTAGGTTGCCTCCACGTCCTGGCTATTGTAAATAGTGCTGCAAAGAACATTGGGATGCATGTATCTTTTCAAATTATGTTTTCTTCTGGTTATATGCCCAGGAGTGGGATTGCTGGATCATATGGTAACTCTACTTTTAGTTTTTTAAGGAACCTCCATACTGTTCTCCATAGCCTCATACCTATCCTTAATGGGTCACGCTGACATGGCATTTTCATGCATTCCGTGGGGCAGTAGATCTGGCCTTGGTCTCAGTGAAAGATGATTAAATCTGGATTTTCTGTGTACCACAGGAGAGGAGGCTTTCAGAATTAGTCCTGTCACACAGTTTTCACAGTTAAAAGATCAGATTTTGCTGCTTTTACACTTTGAGCAAACCACCCAACCCTAAGGCCTCAGAGGGTTTTGTCCTTGTTGGCATCAGAACTCCATTATTCTCCTCCTTCCTGTTTGCCATGATTGCCCCTCCCATTTGGATGGGCTTTAGTGACTATGCCATGCTTTCACAGCTGTTATTTTATTTGATCCTCACAGTAACCCCAGGAGGCAGAGAGAGCTGTTTTCACCAGTTGAGGAGACTGAAATTTGTCCTGGTTCTGAGAACTGAAATCCTGGCATTGGTTTATGAAACTTCCCGTGGAACATGAAGCTTCCTCTCAGGAAAGCTGTGGGGTAATGGCAGTCACAAAGATGCTATCAGCCACTGAGTGGCGAGGGCCGGACACCACTCCCACATCTGCAGACTTCAGGCACAGTTGCTCAGCATTTCTGCTTCTTGCTGTCAGATTGTGCCCACTGATTACAGGGCATTTCAGGTGATGAAATAAAATTCATATTTTACTTAAAAATTTTCTCTGCCTGAAGAATAAACAATGGAAAAAAGACAGCCTCTTCAATAAGTGGTGCTGGGAAAATTGGACAGCTACATGTAAAAGAATGAAATTAGAACACTTCCTAACACCATACACAAAAATAAACTCAAAATGCATTAAAGACCTACATGTAAGGCCAGACACTATAAAACTCTTAGAGGAAAACATAGGCAGAACACTCTATGACATCCATCAAAGCAAGATCCTTTTTGACCCACCTCCTAGAATAATGGAAATAAAATCAAGAATAAACAAATGGGACCTCATGAAACTTAAAAGCTTTTGCACAGCAAAAGAAACCATAAACAAGACAAGAAGGCAACTCTCAGAATGGGAAAAAATAGTTGCCACCGAAACAACGGACAAAGGATTAATCTCCAAAATACGTAAGCAGCTCATGCAGCTTAATACCAAAAAAGCAAATAACCCAATCCACAAATGGGTGGAAGACCTAAACAGACATTTCTCCAAAGAAGACATACAGATGGCCAACAAACACATGAAAAGATGCTCAACATCACTAATCATCAGAGAAATGCATGTCAGAACCACAGTGAGGTACCACCTCACACCAGTCAGAATGGCCATCATCAAAAAATCTGGAAACAACAAATGTTGGAGAGGGTGTGGAGAAAAGGGAACCCTCCTGCACTGTTGGTGGGAATGTAAGTTGGTACAGCCACTATGGAAAACAGGTTGGAATTTCCTTCAAAAACTAAAAATAGAACTACCATACGATCCAGTAATCCCACAACTGGGCATATACCCAGAGAAAAGCATAATCCAAAAAGAAACATGCACCATAATGTTCATTGCAGCACTATTTACAATAGCCAAGACATGGAAGCAACCTAAGTGTCCATCAACAAATGAATGGATAAAGAAGATGTGGCATATATATACAATGGAATATTACTCAGCTATAAAAAGGAATGAGATGGAGCTATATGTAATGAGGTGGATAGACCTAGAGTCTGTCATACAGAGTGAAGTAAGCAGAAAGAGAAAAACAAATATTGTATGCTAACTCATATATATGGAATCTAAAAACAAAAATGGTACTGATGAACCCAGTGACAAGATGAGAATAAGGATACAGATGCAGAGAATGGACTGGAGGACATGAGGTTGGCGGGGGCGGGGGTTGAAGGGGAAGCTGGGACAAAGTGAGAGAGTAGCACAGACATATATATACTACCAACTGTAAAACAGACAGCCAGTGGGAAGTTGCTGTATAACAAAGGGAGATCAACTCGATGATGGATAATGCCTTAGAGGGCCGGGATGGGGAGGGTGGGGGGGAGTCAAGGGAGGGAGGTAATATGGGGATATGTGTATCAATACAGCTGATTGACTTTGGTGTACCTCAAAAGCTTGTACAAGAGTGTAAAGCAATTATATTCCAATAAAAAAATTTTTCTCTGCCTGTTTGGGCCTCACCTTCCCTTTTAGTGTGTGTTGTGTGTCTGCATCACCCATACCTCCTTAGGAGAATGTTTTCCATCTTAATCTTATAAGGGGTCATGATGACCCACTTTGTATGTACAGATCTGATTGTGTCCACTGTCAGTATGTCTTTTGATGTATAACCCTTTGTCTCAAAAATTTATATAGCAGTGCTTTGACCTCTAACAGGTACAACAGTCCTCAGAACTTTCTGAAAGACTGCTTCCACATTATAATCCTCAGGTTGGCTTGTAGAAAATCCTCTATTTCTTTCTTAGATTGACTATTGACTGAATTTTTTTCTTTGACACAGGACTTTCGCCAAGATAAGATGAGAGCTCAACAGAGCTCACTGGCAGGCCTGGTGCTCCTTGCCTTTTACCAATAGAGATTGGGGATTGGGAACAGTTTTATTTTTGAACCCAGCATATCTTGGCTCCTTTACAGCTCCTCTAGATTCTACTCGAAAATTGAACGATTCCATCTTTAGTTCAACTCCCTTTTTGTATTTTGTCTTAGATAAATAAAAGAAGCCAGTTGGCAGTTTCAACATTATGATTGGAACTCTCCTTAGCCAGATCTACAAAATCATTAAGTATCCTACCTATTTTTCATTAGATACTCTTTTCTATTTTTTTTTACATTACCTCAGACAACAGTGTTGCCAAACTTTTTAGCGGCTATAAGCTTTTGTCCACCTCTGTTAGTTTGCTGGGGGTGCCATGGTAAGTTACCACAAACTGGTGGCTTAAACAACAGAAATTTATTGTCTCACAGTTCTGGAAGCTAGAAATACAAGATCAAGCTACCATCAGTGTTGGTCTCTTCAAAAAGCTATGAGGAAGGGGCTTGCCTAGTGGCACAGTGCTTAAGAATCCATCTGCCAATGAAGGGGACACTGGTTCGAGCCTTGGTCTGGGAAGATCCCACATGCCACGGAGCTACTAAGCCCGTGTGCTGCAACTACTGAGCCTGTGCTCTAGAGCCCGTGAGCCACAACTGTTGAGCCAAGTGTCACAACTACTGAAGCCCATGTGCCTAGAGCCCGTGCTTCACAACAAGAGAAGCCATTGGAATGAGAAGCCTGTGCACTGCAATGAAGAGTAGCCCCTGCCCTCTGCAACTAGAGAAAGCCCGTGTGCAGCAACGAAGACCCAACACAGCCAATAAATGAATGAATGAATGAATGAATGAATAAATAAAGAAATAAAAATAAATAAATAAATAAAGCTATGAGGAAGAATCTCTTCCATGCCTGTCTCCTAGTTTCTGGTGATTTGCTGGCTATCTCTGGTGTTCCTTGGCTTGTAGACCCATCATCCTGATTTCTGTCTTCATATTCACATCATTCTTCCTCTATGTTTGTGTCCAAATTTCCTCTTTTTATAAGAACACCGGTCATATTGGATTAGGGCCCACCCTAATGAGCTTTTAACTGGATTACATCTGTAAAACTCCATCTGAGGTACTGGAGATTGAGACTTGAATATATGAATTTTGGGGAGACACAATTCAAGTCAAAGCACCAACCTTCAATAACAATTCTCTCAATCCTTCAAGCCTTTACCTGAGATCCTTTTAGCGTCTGCCCCCCCTGGCCCAAAGCCAATAACACATGATTTTTTTTGTTGGCAGCATCTGGCTTCACAAATTTCAATATCCGTTGGGGGCTGGTCGCGGAGGAAGCAGCACCACTAAGGAATACAGGATTTATCGCAGGGATTAAATACAACACAACTTCAGAAAAAGCTAGAGAAGAAAAAGTCTGGAAGGAGATGGCTGGAGGATCAAAGAAAACTAACCAGGGATCACAAAAGAAAGCCGGTGAAGAAGTCTATGGAGGGCTATAGCCTCTGCATCCAGAAATGGGCCTGAAACTGATAGGTCATCAGGGTTGGCAGGCAGGAAGACAACTTGGATTGAACTGGGGGAGAGTGAGGGAAAACGAGAATCCACAAGGACAACCTGGAACCTATGAGGACAACACAGAACCCACAGCTGTCTCTCACGTTGATGATGCAGGTGGTCTGCCGGAGAAATTGATGCCTTTACCACAGAACTATGTGTGTGCCTTGCCCCAGAGGCCTGGAGAAGCTGAAACAGGAGATGTGGTGGGAGCCGGAGGAGCTGGGGACCAGTTGCTGCTCTGCACCAACAGTGTGCCAGCAGGTCAGTAACAAGTTTACAATCTGCAGCTGGTACCTGGCATCTTCAGAGCACAAGAGCTGCTGCTTCACTTACTCCTTTCAAATCTTACACAAATTTCTCTCGTGACCAATCCTATCTTAGTATCAGACTGGGAAGGGAAATCTGGGGAACTAAATTTCAGTTTAGTTAAACTGACACAGCACAAAACCACCACATGAGCCAAATATCAACAGTTGCCAGGTACCAGGATGCTGTCTCATATATACTAGTGTCTCATTTAAGCCTCATGGCACAAGATAAATATTATCACTCCCACTTTACACATGAAGAAATGAAACCTCATATTTGCTCATCGGTAAGCAAATGGTGGAGTTTGGATTCTGCCCTACGTCTATGTGGTAGCCAGCTTCCAAGTTGGGCCCCGGTGGTTCTTGTCTTCTGATACTCATGCTCTTTTGTAGTTCCCCTCCCACCTTAAATAGGTCTGACCGGAGTAATCAGTAGAATGTTGCAGAAATGATGACAAGCGACTTTTGGGGCAGGATCAAAAAAGACATTGCAGCTTCCACCTTTCTCTCTCTTGGACCACCTGCTCTGGGAAAAGCCAGGTGACATGTTGTAAGGACACTCAAGGAGCCTGTAGGCAGACCCATACAGGGAGGAACGGAGGCCTTTTGTGAACAAGTCCATGTGAGTGAAGCATGGTGCAAGTAATTTCCACAGCACCAGCCTCCCCTTCAGGTGACTACAGTCCCACATCCTGACTGAAACCTCAAAAGAGACCTCAAGCCAGAAGTATATGGCTAAATGGCTTCTAAATTCCAGACCCATAGAAAATATGAGATATTATTGTTTTAAGCTGCTAAATTTTGGATTAATTTGTTATGCAGCAGTAGATAATTAATATAATGTTAGGTTCCAAGGCACAGCTCCCTCCATGACATTATTTTGCTTTAAAACTTGTTCAGATTATGAGAATAGGGACTGTGGAAGAACAGGAATTTGAAAGTTCAGAATGGACTGGTCATGTGACACCCCTCCCCCAACCCCCACCTCAAAGCTTTCAAATATCTTTTTGGTGCTTCCAGATACAGAGAAAGAAGGAGGAATGTCATCTAGTGGTTAATTTGAACCTTGAGAATTAAAAGGTTGCTTTTTTGTCACTACTCAGGGAAAACTGAGTTGGGGTGAAGAAATTAGAGGTTAAATCATGTGTTTCTGTTGACTAGCAGACTTGAGCTGGAGTTGGGGAAGATCATTGATAGAGACTGCATTCTGGCAGAGCAAGACAAGTCCTGACAAATGGAGAAGTGGGGCCTCTAGGGCCCTCACAGTGAGAGACTGACAGTCCCTCTGCTTCTGCCCCTTCCCTTCAACTGGGTCATCCTTTCCTCTGCCCCACCAAGTTCCCTTTGGCCTCAAGCTCACTGAAGCGGCTCCTTCCTTTTCTGCTCTCTTCAAATCCCCCTTCCTTATGATGCCCTTTTCCTTTTAATAAAGTGCATATATGTGCATTTAGGTACATAAAAGAGGAAAACAAAACCAGACTTCATCTGAGAACCATTTTCCTTTGCAAACTCTTGGTATTTGTTTTTCTTCCCATTTTGTCCAGATTTGGTCTTGGATTAGAGATGCAAGGCACTGTGCCTGGTGACTTAATCAGACTGGAGTCAGCCAGAAATAGTTATTATCTTAGGATGTGAACACTAGGAGGACCCTTCCAGAACATCTGGCGCAACCATGCTCATTTCATATGTGGAAAATCTGAAGCACAAACAGCTCGTGATCGTTGTCAACAGATATCAAATGAACATCTACAATGAGGAGGACGCTCTTCTGGGCACAGATAGGTTCTTTTAAATGGTGCACCCATTCTGATTAGAAAGATGGGTGGAGTGATTTGCTCCAGATCTCCTATTATGCAAGCACAGAAGCACCAGGAAACAGAAGCATTACACATGTCA
The DNA here is from genome assembly GCF_030028045.1 of Hippopotamus amphibius kiboko. NCBI lineage: Eukaryota > Metazoa > Chordata > Mammalia > Artiodactyla > Hippopotamidae > Hippopotamus > Hippopotamus amphibius. Next base: position 34,449,837 of record NC_080194.1, on the reverse strand, counting down.
AACCCTTCCTAAATTGTGAACTGACCCTCAACCTCTGAGAAATGGAAAGAAAAGGTTGCCTGACTCTCTGACTTCTAAACCCACCTTAAACCTCGTCTCTGTGCCCCGGAGTCCACTACACAGTGGGCATTAAGAAATGTTTGCGAAATGCATGAACCAACTTCCCTCGAGGCCCTTCTCTGATTCCCCTCCCCCTCCTCTCCCACTAGGGTCTGTGCCAGCATTTGAGCCCCTGACCGGGGACTTTTGGGTATCTTGTCTGGCCTTCTCAGACAGTGCCCCCCCCCCCCACCGGGGGCAGGACCAGGGCTCCATTTTTCCCTGTGGGGCGCCGGCTGAAGCCAGGGAGGATGCTCACCCGATTCTCATATTTTCCCTCGGGACAGGGGCTCTTGTTTGGGGGGCATGCGAGCGCCGAAAATGGCCCGAGCTGGTCTTGGGAGCACTAGGGGGATGCGTGGTGGCGCTTGCCCCCTAGCCGGGAACGAAGCCCAGACGTCCGCACCCGCAGGGACAGGCAGCCCCCGCGAGCCAGCGAGGCGGCTGCAGAGCGCAGGTCCCCGCCGGCGCCGAGCGGGCTGGGCCCGGCGGGGGCGGGGTCTGCCGCGGTCAGGTGACGGCGCGGCGGGCGGGGGCGGCACAGGCGCGGGGGAGTCGGACGCGCGGAGTGGCTGGCGGGGCAGTCGCGGCAGCCAGGGTAGCAGGGCCGCGGCCATGGGGGGCTTGAAGGACGAGCTGCTCAAGGCCATCTGGCACGCCTTCACCGCGCTCGACCTGGACCACAGCGGCAAAGTCTCCAAGTCCCAGCTCAAGGTGGGCGCACCCGCCTCCCCCGGCCCCCCACGCGCTCCTCCTCGGCGCGCGCTCCGGGCTGCAAGCGGGCAGGCGGGCGGTGACCACAGGGAGTGGCGGGCCGGAATGCGGCCGAGCGGCCTGCTCGGGCCGGAGCGGGCAGAGACCGCGATTTGGCATTTTTTGCCTCCCTCTTGCTTTCGGGGCCGCGCGCTCGGGCCCGTGCGTTCGTTCCCTCAGGGCTCCTCTCGAGCAAGGGACGGCGCGGGTGGGGGCTCTCGGGCGAGCTTCAGACTCGGAGAGGGCGGTGGGAAGCTCCCTTAGGAAACCTATCCAAAGTTTCCTCCTTACTGTGGGAGAGGAAGGAACTTGCGCCGGGTGACCGGCTGAGCCGTCTAAGGCGCGCGCTCCGCGCCCGGGCAGTCCTCAAAACCGCCAGCTGCGCCCCAGGCAGCTCCGAGAAGGGAGACGTACCCCAGAGCCCAGCCCCCAGGGGCCTCCTCTTTTGGGGCGCTTTGGCGGTGGGGGCGCCAGTGAGGAAGACCTAGCGTCCTCAGGTCTGGAACGAGTCGAGGGTGTGCCGTGTCCCGCAGGGACCTTAGTTTCCGGGTGAGGAACTCTCTCATCTGGCACTCTGCAAAAGCAACTGCTTTTGCATAGTCTTTCTTGTGACTGCCAAAGACCCCATCGTTAAGGGAGAGTATAAGGTATAAATAAAGGAATGCTTGTAAATGGAGTTACCCCAAGCAGGGTAACTGGCATTTAGCCAGGAGAAATTGGCAGCTTCTTGAAAGTGTAAAATATGGAAACAGACAAGAAGAGCCATTCATAGGCATTTAAAAACATACACATTTTGGATCTGAATGTCTGGTTTTCTTAGCCTCTTCTGGGAGTGAATTTCCGAAGATTGAGTTTGCTTTGTATATTTTGTGCAGTATGACTAGTGGCTTTTATGCCGGTAGAACTTAGCATTCTGCCTGTTTTCCTTTCACCAACCTCTTTTTTTCTCATTCATAAAATCATAGTCTGGAAGGATTCAGGGAGATCATACATTTAATCTTTGACTTAAAATATTTTTTAAATTAACGTAGAGTAAAACGGACGATTTTGGTGGTTGGTTCTGGTTTTAACATACCTAGATTTGTATGTATGTTATATATACAGAATACCCAAATCAGGGTTTCATTAGTTCCATCATCCTCAAAAGATCCCTCATGCTGCCCCCTCTTCCTCAACTGCTGCCAATCAATGATCTGTTCTTAATTGCTATAGTTTTGTCTTTTCTACAACGTCGTAAAAAATGGAGTCATGCAGTACGTAACCTTTTGACAGTGGCTTCTTTTACTCAGCATAATGCCTTAGAGATTCACCTGGGATGTTGTGTGTATCAGTAATTCTTTTTATTACTAAGCAGTAGTCCATCGTATGGATGTACCATAGTTAATCCATTCACCCTTGAAGAACATTTGTGTTATTTCCATTTTTTGGTGATTATGAATAGAGTTGCATTTTACTCTTCACTGTTTTTACTTTTAATTTACCTATACCACTGTGTTTGAAGTGAGTTTCTTGTAGATGGCATGTAGTTGGGTCTTGTTTTTTTTAATCCATTCTGACAGTCTTTTAATTGGTGTGTTTAGACCAATTACATTTATTATTGATGTGTTTCGACTTAGGGCTACCATTTTACTATTTGGTTTCGGTTTGTTTTCACTATTTTTTCAGTTTTTTCTTTTCCAATTGATGGCATTAACGAAATGTTTTCTATTACTTTTGTTGTACACCATTCAGAATTGTCTTTGCGGCTGCTTATGGAAAAAGTGTCCAGAGGATTCTTTACTGCAGGCTTGGCAGGAAGTATAGAATCCTAGGTCTTAGCTTTTACCCACAGATGTTGATAATGCAAATGTGCAGTTGTATTTTGTCTCTTTTCTGCTTAACTGAGAGATTTGGGGATTGATTCAGTTCTGTTCATCTTGCCAGTGTTTCTGGGATTGGAAATATTAAAAAGTTTCTATTTAGTTCTTTACTTTTTGGAGTTGTGACTCTAAAGTTTGACATTCATTGATCCATTGGCTGGGAATAGAGTTTTTGCCTTAACTTGCTCATTCATTCATTTGTTCATAAATGACCTTTTGTGTTTAGTTTGTGTAAGGTACCATGCTAATTTCATAAAAAGATCAGTATTTTTAGGCTCTTAATATCATATAATTGGGGGAAATATCATATAATTGATTTATTAAATAGCAGACTAAAAATTACATGCCCAAAATGAGGTTAAAACTTATTGCTTTGGAAAACTATATGGGCATTGGTAACATACTTTTGACACTTGTCTTTTTGAATTACCTTCACAATTTTTGACGTGAGCGGTGACACTTCATATGTTAGATATGCCTAATTCTAAGGGTGATATGATAGTGAAGGTGGAAGAAAAAGAAACATGAATTTTTGCCTTCAAAGAGTTTTAATTTCGGTAGGCAAACTAAAAAATAGGCAACCATTAGAGAAGTCTCTCTCTGTCTTTCTGTGTATATGCATATATAGATTATATTACTCACACAATTACCCTGTCCTTAAAAAAATGTAAGATCTGGTGGTAGAGATAAGAAGTACATAATTACTGTTGAGAGGAAGATGTTGAATGTGATAGGAGGTAAGAGGCCAGGAGATTTTAGAGGAAGAGACCAGTACTTTTTACTGGTGGAATTACTTCATGAAGAAAGCTTTGAAATGACCTCTGAAGAAAGCTAGGATGTGATTATGTGGAAATGGGGGAGGATTAAGCCTATTCTATTCATTCATTCATTTATTCATTCTTTCAGTGGGTATTTATTGACTGCTTTTAGCTCTAAGAGATCCCTGTGAACTACTGCAGGCCACAGGAATTAATCAGGCATTTTTGGGGACTTGCTTGTAACTTATTTTGATTGGGGTGTAGGATGTGAGTGTGTTTGTGTGTATGTATAAGAAAGAGTTTTTGATGGATGGATGTTTAGCTGGAGATGATGTCCTTGGGTAAGTGTGGGGCTGTTGGTACAGGATCTTGGTAGTTACGCTTGGGAAAAGGAGAGAAAAGGTTTAACAATGGCCTTGGGTAATGGCTAGAGTAGGTGATGAGAGGAAGAATAGAAGCCAGGGGACCAGAATTGAGATATAAGAACCACTTTGGGGCAACATTGGTGCTGAGGGAGAAGATATTTTCAAGGAAAACATGGTCTGTTATCTTTGAGAGTTAATTTATTATTATTATGTACATATATTTTGGACGTTGTAAAATAATGATATTGATTCTACCCTGCCATAGCTCATAAACTACATTATTTCTTCTTTTCTGAAGAGAAGTTGTGAAAAATTTGGAGTATTGGCATCATCTTGGGAATAAATTTATTGTTTACTTTTAAGGAGATTGCTTTGCAATACAGTATTCATTTAGATAAATGTGTTTGGGTCACTGCTATAATTAGTAAATATTCTCCTTGAGGGCCCCCAATTTAGTACAGAAAGCTTATTTGAAAAAAAAGCTTCCTAGGTGGTGCAGTGGTTAGGAATCTGCCTGCCAATGTAGGAGACACGGGTTCGATCCCTGCTGCGGGAAGATCCCACATGCTGTGGAGCAACTAAGCCTGTGCGCCACAACTATTGAGCCTATGCTCTAGAGTCTGTGAGCCACAACTATTGAGCCAATGTGTCGCAACTACTGACGTCTGCGTGCCTAGAACCTGTGCTCCGCAACAAGAGAAGCCACAGAAATGAGGAGCCTGCGTACCACAATGAAGAGTAGCCCCTGCTCACTGCAACTGGAGAAAGCCCGTGTGCAGCAACGAAGACCCAACACAGCCAATAAATAAATAAATAAATTTTTAAAAAATTTTAAGAGTTTACTTTATTGAAGTATAGGTGATTTAAAATGTTGTTTTAAATTCTGCTTTATAGCAAAATGATTCAGTTATACGTATATACATTCTTTTTCATATTCTTTTCTATTATGGTTTATCACAGAATATTGAATATAATTCCCTGTGCCATGCCGTAGGACTTTATTTATCCATCCTATATATAATGGTTTGCATCTGCTAATCCCAAACTCCCAGTCCATCCCTCTCCCACCGCCCCTCCCCCTTGGCAACCATAAGTAAAAAGCTTATCTTTTATACTTAAATTTATTAACTAATCACATATTTTTGAGTAAAACAAAAATTACCATCTATAGAAATTTTGAAACTTAAAATACGAAGAAAAAATTAACATAAGAAAGATATTTGTTGAGGCAAACATAGACATTCATTAAACTTACCAATAAGATAAAAATACAGAACACATAATTTAAAAACTGCTTGTGACTTATGTAAGCTACTATAGAAGCAGATGTTGGGTTGCCCTCTAGTCCAGTGGTCCCCAACCTTTTTGGCACCAGGGTCTGGTTTTGTGGAAGACAGTTTTTCCACAGGGGGGCGGGGGGGATGGTTCAGGCAGTAATGTGAGCCATGGGGAGTGATGGGGAGCAGCAGATGAAGCTTGGCTCGCTCACTGGCCTGTCACTCACCTCCTGTTGGGCAGCCCAGTTCCTAACAGGCTGCGAACTGACCCCTGCTCTAGTCACAGTGATGTTTCTTGTTAAAAATAAATGGGCATGAGGTCATTGCAGGTCAGTATCTTTTTTTTTTTTTCCCACATCAAACCACAGAATATTTATTGAATAATAAACGTGTGGCACACAAGCCAGCTGCACTGTTTTTCTTTGCATTCATTCATTTTCCATTTGGCAACTTACATCACATTCAGCGGAGTAACCAGTGAGTTGTCTTCTATTTTCTAAAAGTTTTTTCCCATTACTATCTGCATGGCTCAGAGTCTTACAGGTACAAAAGCTGAGTTTAGAGAGTTGCTGAAATTCACCTGTCAGACCAAACTGAGATTGGTCCTTGGCTGCTTGTTCCTCCATTTGAGCCTGAGTCTCCAGCCTGGACCCATCTCTTTCATGGGCACAGCTAGGAAACAGAAAAATGGTAACAGTTCTACAGCTCATAATATAACCAGTCTGAAGGGTTTCCCTACTCACAGATCACTTTATTTATAGGTCAATATCTTGATCTTCATTAAAGAACGCCCCTTCTTGCCTCCGTGCCTTCTACCAAATAGGGAACCAACTCTGCCTCACTTTCCTGACCTCGATTCTTCCTCCCTTTTCCTCCCACATTCCCTGTGATCTCCTTGAGCTTCTTCCTGGCAGTTTGTGCACCCTCTCCAGGGGACCTCTGTCTCTTCGGCTCCGGTGGTGGCATTTCTGGCTCCCCACCTGAGTTGTAGCTGTATAGGCTGTCACCCCCACGGTCAGCCTGTGCACCCCCATAGACGTCATCAGCTATATTAGCTTAATTAATTAATTAATTAATTAATTAATTTTTTGAGGCAAGGAATACAACTTTATTCAGAAAGCCAGCAAACTGAGAAGATGGCAGACTAGTGTCTCCTCAAAAAACCATCTTCTAGCTTAATTTATAATTGGATTGTTAGAAGGCAACTCATTTTTTTAATTGTCATTGATTTGCTGTCACTGTTTTTCAGGCTGGAATACAGAGGGATACTAAACTAAGCTATTGTTTTAAGTTAAGCTTGTTCTAATTGTGTAGAGATCTACTTTTCAGGTGCTGAAGTAGATAGCAGCAGGCTAGTGGTGGAAACGAGTCTTCCATGGAAGCAACTTTAAGTGTCCATCAACAGATGAATGGATAAACAAGATATGGTATATATACACAATGGAATATTGCTCAGCCATAAAAAAGAGTGAAATAATGCCATTTGCAGCAACATGGATGGACCTAGAGATTATCATACTAAATGAAGTAAGCCAGACAAAGACAAATATATGATATCACTTATATGTGGAATCTTAAAAAAAATACAAATAACTTATTTATAAGACAGAAACCGACCCATGGACATAGAAAACAAACTTAGGGTAAAAGGGGAAAGGAGTAGGGAAGGATGAATTAGGAGGTTGGGATTAACATTGCTGTAAGGGGTGTAATAACCTATAAGGGAAAATAATCGAAAAATTATATGTATATTTCATATGTATATAGTATATATATATAACTGAATTACTTTGCTTTACACCTGAAACTAACAGAACATTGTAAATCAACTATATACTTCAATAAAAAAGTACCTTAAAATTAGTACTATTGTTATAGTTAATATTGTCTCCTTAAATATAGCAAAATCTAGTGATATTTTTGCAACCTGTATTATAAGTTTACTTTACAATTATGGTTGCAGTGTGAATTACATGTCAGTGCTGGAAATGTCTTGAAATAAGCTATTGGCTCTGCAGTTTTATCCTGTTTTTAGAAACACAGAGTTTGGTTTTGTTTTAAATTGTGCCCTTTTGAAGTAAAAGAGCTCACGACTAGTGAGGATCTAAATGAAAAAAAAAATTGAGGAACAACATGAATAGTTTGAATATTTATTCATTTCTCAGTGATAGATTTTCAACTAAATGTTCTTTAATTTTTGCCCTGCAGTTGATTTGCATATCTTGTGAATAATGTCATGTGTTCTGTTCTCATGTAAGCAGTTAGCTTCAAAAATTTTTAATCTTGCTTAGTTACAAAAGTGATTGAGCCAGGCCAGTGGTCTGTTGAAAATATAAAGGAAGCAAGTTGCAGTAAAGGGCTTTTATTGTGTGAAACACAATGTAAAAGATTTGGTTAATTCTTGTGAACTTGGCATGTATAATATTCCCTCCCTAATCTTTAGTGTTATGTTTCTGTTAACCCCTGTGGTTAAAGTTGTTTCTGTTCTAAAAATCTAATTAAAAAATCCCCATTTAGAGGACCAGAGTGTGACTCACGAGTGAGCGAGCCTGTGAAAGTCTTTGTGAAAGTCTTTGTAAATATTTTTTGTATCTCACCGAAATGAAACAATAAAGACAGCTCTCCAAATAAAGACCATGTAAGAAACACTTACAAATCTTAAAATGGTAATAATGGATTATTTCCTTTTTCCATTTCTTACTTGCTAGAAACTTTTCAGTGAGATGGATTGGAAGTTTTTGTTTTTTTGAAATACATGTAAACTTTTGCCTTACTGAGGATAATCTGCAATCCGTGAGGCACTTTTGTGTGTGTGGCCTTCCATCTTAATAGCCAGTGCATTTCTAGTCTTATGACTCAGAGACTCTTAACCTTCCCGGTCCCCATTTTGTATTTCCTTTGGGGTCTTACTGCAGTCCCAGAGGTACATAGTAACTGGAAACTAGAGACGGAAGAGGCTTTGTGTGACCTTTAGTGACCTTTTCTCACTTATTCAGTTTGCCCTCTCATTCCCACTCCCTGCAACAGCGCCTCACCCTAAAAGGAGGGTTATTATAAACCCCTCAGTGATTATTAACACTCTGGAGTCCGGATGCTCCCACTGGCCTCCTCAGTCTCTCTTACGCGTGGCCCTCTTCCCTTCCTGCAGCGTAAGTCTGAGGTAGCCTTTACCTCACCTTCCTCTGTGTTCTCCAAGGCTTCATTTCATAAATCTGTTTTCTCCTGTGCTTTCTGCTTTATTTCTTTCTTTTCATTCTACCTTCAGATTCCTTCTTTTTTTACCCCAAATTTGTGTCTACTTGAAACTGCAGTTTTCAGAAATTAAGCTTTTAATTGTGGAAAGGTATTTGGGAGTACATCTGCATATAGTTGAATTTCGTATAAGGAGATCTTACAATTGGGAAGAGATTTCTGAAATATTGGAAAAACTAATTTTTTCATCTTAAGGTTCTTCTGTGCCTTTTCTACCTTTTGCTTCTTTAGGAATAATTAGCTTTACAACCACCAGGAGAGTGTTACATATGGGCATGGTGTACCAACCAGAAGTGACAGCGGTTAGGATAAGAGTTGTTCTGTCAGATGCACAGTGTTGAAGGTATTATATTTCACTGGGTAGGCAACTTTGGGAGGATGGAGCACTACCTCCCTTACCAGGCAGCACATCTCTATCAGTTCTTTTTTTTTGTTTTTAATTGAAGTGTAGTTGATTTACAGTGTTTTGCCAGTCTCTGCTGTACAGCAGAGTGACTCAGTTACACACATACATACATTCTTTTTTTCTATTCTTTTCCATTATGGTTTATCATAGGATATTGCTATACATGTGCTATACATTAGGACCTCGTTGTTTACTCCTTCTAAATGTAACAGTGTGCATCTAGCAACCCCAAACTCCCAGTTCATCCCTATCAGTTCTTTTAGTTCATGGGGTGTTGTATGTCTCAGCCAGATGCTGTTACATTGGAGTTGACAGCAGGACCTGGTGGGCAGCTGACTTCATTCTCAGTGACTTCCTTCACTGATGATTTCAGAAAAGGCTGTTAGGTAATGGGATACCAGGTTGTTAGTACATTGAACTAGGTCGATATTCTGAAATTCTTCATTGGGGTGACTTGGGGAAATTTGCTTTGCTTGTTGTATTTTAGGACTGTGTTAAATGGGAATAATAAGACATTTTAACAACATGCTTGCTTGAATAGATGGAGCTCACAACCTTTATGTGTAACAACAGAACATTTACTAGCCGACTGTTTCTTACCAAACACTGATGTTGAAGAAAATTGATCTACAAAACAGTATATAAATATGAAGGTTTTAATCTATACCTTTTGCTAGGGACTCTGGAGAAGTGAAAAATATACAACATTGTCCCTTACCTTGAGGAGTGTGTGGTTTAGTAAAGAAGATAATACATGAAATGACTACAACAAGATAACATATAAGCAAGTTCTGGAAAGTGTGGAAAATGAGGGCTGTAGGCCATGCTGTCCAGTGCATTAGCCATTAATCACATCTGGCTGTTGAGCATTGAAAAGTAGCTAGTTCGAATTGAGATGTGCTGTAAATATAAAATATACACTGGATTTCAGAGACTTTGTACAAGAAAATAATGTAAGATATCTCTTTTAAATAATTTAAAAATATATTACATGTTGTAGTCATAATGTTTTGGATATATTAGTAAAATTAATTTTACCTGTTTCATTTTATGTTTCAAAAATGTGGCTTTTAAAATTTTTTAATTCCTTATATAGTTTGCATTATTTCTGTTGCATGGACCTGCTATAGACGTTTAAAGGAAATAGAGAAAAAGATGCAGACAGTTGTAGACAAGAAACATTTCATGGAGGAGATTGAATGTCAGCTGCTTCTTGAGGGAATGGGGCAGATCTTGTCCAGTATAGTCACAGAAAGATGACAGGTATGGTGGTGGCATTGTGGATAAGAGCAGGAGCTAAAACTTCGAGTATTTGTGAGGAGATGGGGTTACCTTTTGGATGGTTTTGTTCTTGTACAGAATAGATGATTAATATGTATTCGTTGACGATGTTAGAATGAGTAGTTTAGAAATGATCCTGTAAAGAGGGAAAGTTATTAATATTTTTGGGGGGCTTCCCTGGTGGCTCAGTGGTTAAGAATCTGCCTGCCAATGCAGGGGACACAGGTTCGAGCCCTGGACTGGAAAGATCCCACATGCCTGGGAGCAACTAAGCCCATGTTCCACAACTACTGAGCCTGCACTCTAGAGCCCTTGAGCCACAATAGTTAAGCCCACGTGCCACAACTACTGAAGCCGATGCGCCTAGAGCCCGTGCTCTGCAACAAGAGAAGCCACCACAGTGAGAAACCTGCGCACTGCAGCAAAGAGTAGTGCCCGCTCTCCGCAATTAGAGAAAACCCGTGCACAGCAGGGAAGACCCAACAAGCCAATAAAAAAAAAATTAAAATACCTTTTGGTTAGATATATGACAAAGGTAGAGTTTTGAGATTATTCTCGTGAGGATATGAGGGGAGAGTCTGGAGGTGGCGAGTGGGGGGCTGCTGTGAAAGCTGACGCGTGCTGGGCTGGGATGGTGACAGTGGGAATCAAAGCCGATGCACTCCCTCCCCTCGTGGAGCTTGAAGTCTTGTGAATGATATAGATCAGCAAACTGAAAAATCAAGTATAATGAGATAAAGAAAGTACACAGTGCTGGGAAACAGAGGAAGGGAACCTACCTAGCCTGTGGTGAGGACTGAAGGAGTTAGGTGAGAGAGTGCTTCTGGAGGAACAGACAGTTGTCACGGACCTTAAAGAATGTGTGAAGCTCCTCTATAAGAACATCTATGATGAAAGATTTGGAAAGTAAATCCCTTGGAGGCACAGGAAGATGGGTCAGGAGAGAGAGCACTGGTTAGGTAGCCGGAAGACTTGACTCTGCTCTGTGATTTTTGTGACCCTGGGAGATTTCTTCTCACTGGGCTTCATTTTCCTCATTTTTGAAATGCGGAATAGCAGACAAGATCTTCAAGTTTTAGCCCCCTGACTAAACTTCATCAGCTTGATATGTTTACTATGGTCATATCCTAATGAGTGGTCTTTGTTCGGGCCTTAGAAGAGAGAATGGGACCTGTTGCTGTGGGCAGGGAGCCCTTTCTCCCCAGCCTCACATTTTCTTGTTAGCCTTATGCTAACAGAGAAGCTCACTCAGTGGAGAGAGGGATTGGCATTGGGGGAGGGGACTAAATTGGATCCAGAAATAGGACAAACTGTAAGTAACAAAAAGTACAAGAATAGGAGAGTCCATAGTTTTGTTTTTAAGGGAATGGTGGTACTAAAGTCAGAATCAGGGTGGGAAACCTGTTTGGGGAAGAAAGGTAACGAACTCTCTGTTGGATTTTTTGGATGTGAGGCAAATTTAGCATAGAAATCTTTAATCTTACTGATATAAACCAGAGCTCAGTTGACAGGTCAAGGCCAGAAAGGATCTGAGAATCATTAAGGTGACTTAACGTTTTCAGAATTAAAGCACTTTTTAAGAACTTGGAGCTCAAAATTGGGCTTTGGGAAATGTCCAAATTGGGAGAATGAAGGGTAAGGGAGGTGACCTCATAAAAGTAGAGCAGTTAGAGTAAGTTTGTTGTGAAATTTAGAAAACAGTATGTCATGGGACCAAAAAAGTCTTAAGAGAGAATGATCCAGACTGCCCAGTGCCAGAGACTTGGGAGAGTGGATTGTTTAGAAGGCAACTATCGCAGGTTGGGTTCCCCAGGAAGCAGATGCTGAGACAGAGTTGGGAGTGCAAAAGGGTTATTGGGAAGAAACATGGAAAAAAAGAAAGAGGAAACAGGATTAGGAGAAGGAGCTGTCAAACCATGATTCAGACTTAACAAAATCAGGAGCTATGGAGCAAAGATAGCCTGTTGGAGGACGCCCACGCTGGGGAGAGATGGTGTCACCAGCTTGCTCAGCCGTTGGCTGAGGTGGACCCCGAAGGTACTAATTACTGGAGGTTCTTAGTTAACCACAGTCCTTGCAGCTGGGCAGCAGTTCCTTTCTTGAGGGGTGCAGCTCTGTGTCTGCCACAGAATCTTTTTGAAAAAGCAATTTCATGACATTGATAGGGGTAGAAGCCATATTATAGTGACTAGAAGGGAACAAGGGGACGGAGTGGCCAGAGGCCGGGGCGGCGGAGGCATACCACAGGTTTGCGGTCCCTGTCATCGCCTTGGGTGCACACTGTGGCTTCAGATCTCCTCTTGGAGAAGGGTGTGCTGAATTGAACTACCTAATCTCTGTCTTCTACTGCAGGCTTCTCTCTCATACACTCAATTTCTCTTGAGTCCTTTCCTCAAAAATCTTTATGGAAATTTTGAGGAATTGGACTGCTTTACTAGATCTCAGGTCAGATGAGTAATGCCTGCTAGTTCTGATAGTGTTAATAACTAATGGAGCTGTTGTTTTTTTACTTTAAAAATGATCTAAATTAGAGATTCCAATTAGAAATTCTTTCTGGAAAGAATATTCTGGTAGTATAGTGAAATACATTAAAAGACCTACATCTAAAGATGATGGAGAAGCAAGTTAAATGAAACTAAACAAGCAAACAAAAAAAACCAAAAAAAGAAAAAATTCTTAAATGGGACTCATTTAGCAAAAATTTGTTGACATCAGGCACTTTCTCCTTGGTGCTTTGTTAGGGGTTTTTTTTTTTTTTTTGAGCTCTGTATTGGAATGTAATTGCTTTACACTCTTGTACCAGCTTTTGAGGTACACCAAAGTCAATCAGCTGTATTTATACATATATCCCCATATCCCCTCCCTCCCACGACTCCCTCCCCTGCTCCCTGTCCTGGCCCTCTAAGGCATCACCCATCATCGAGTTGATCTCCCTTTGTTATACAGCAACTTCCCAACAGCTATCTATTTTACAGTTGTTAGTGTAAATATGTCTGTGCTACTCTCTCACTTCATCCCAGCTTTCCCTTCGCCCCCCGCCCCCCCAGCCCCATGTCCTCAAGTCCATTCTCTGCATCTGCATCCTTATTTTTTTTTTTTTTTTTTTTTTTGGGCACATGGGCTTAGTTGCTCCGCGGCATGTGGGATCTTCCTGGAGCTGGGATCGAACCTGTGACCTCTGCATTGGCAGGCGGATTCTTAACCACTGCGCCACCTAGGAAGCCCTGCATCCTTATTTTTGCCCTGTCACTGGGTTCATCAGTACCATTTTTTTTTTTTTAGATTCCGTATATATAAGTTAGCATACAGTATTTGTTTTTCTCTTTCTGGCTTACTTCACTCTGTATGACAGACTCTAGGTCCATCCACCTCATTACATATAGGTCCATTTCATTCCTTTTTATGGCTGAGTAATATTCCATTGTATATATGTGCCACATCTTCTTTATCCATTCGTCTGTTGAGGGGCATTTAGATTGCTTCCAATATTAGGTTTTGATATTGCAAGATAGATGCCATAAAGATCCTCTCTTTAAGGAGCTTAAAGAGTAGTGGGAAAAATAGAAACAGAAGCTTACTGGAGTTAAATCTTCTTACACACAATTTATCTTTTTAAAAAAATAATATTTATTATTTTGGCTGTGCTGGGTCTTTGGTGTGGCATGTGGGATCTTTAGTTGTGGCATGTGGACTCTTAGTTGCGGCATGCATGTGGGATCTAGTTCTCCAACCAGGGATCGAACCTGGGCCCCCTGCATTGGGAGCTTGGAGTCTTACCCACTGGACAACCAGGGAAGTCCCTGATTTAACCTCTTAAAGACATTTGTTTATGCTTTAGTCCAGTGGGAGGCTGGAATCTGAGGGGGCTGCCCATATCAGGAGACTTTGTTGCGCATAGTGTGGCTTCTTCAAGAGCCATGGCGTGGGACTTCCCTGGTGGCGCAGTGGTTAAGAATCCACCTGCCAGTGCAGGGGGCATGGGTTCAAGCCCTGGTCCGGGAAGATCCCACATGCCTCGGAGCGAGTAAGCCCCTGTGCCATAACAGCTGAGCCTGCGCTCTAGAGCCCATGAGCCAAAACTAATGAGCCCATGAACCACAACCACTGAAGCCCGTGCGCCTAGAGCCTGTGCTCAACGAGACAAGCCACTGCAATGAGAAGCCCGTGCACCTCCATGAAGAGTAGCCCCTGCTCACCACAACTAGAGAAAGCCCAGGCGCAGCAGTGAAGACCCAACACAGCCAAAAATAAATAAATAAATAAATTTATTAAAAAAAAAAAAGTGTGGCAAAGCATAATTCTTTGTGGATAACTCAAGTGAGTTAATTTCATCAACTTTATAGTCCTACAATGATCTTTTCGTATTTTATAATTTTATTGGTCCTCTCTAGCTGGGGGATTTTAAATTTTAATTTTAAAATTTTACATAAATATAAAAGCTTTATTTTTTCTGATTATAAAGATAGAACATAGAATATTCAAACAATACTTTAAAGTATAGAGACAAAGATAAAAGCACCTGATGTTCTACTACCAAACACAGATGCAGTTAACTTTGCAGTGATTTTCTTTCTAACATCTTCCTCTCTTCCTCTCCATCCTTCCTCCCTCTTTCTCCCTCTCTTTCCCTTGCTCCCTACATGTACACACACCCATGCACACGTGCATATACGCATATATATCCTTTTATATAAATAGGATCCTATTTCATATACTTTTGTAAGCTATTTTCTTAAACAGTGTGTTTAGGGTCATGTTTCCATGTCAGTGCACATAGATACAGACACCATCATCCTTTATGACTATGAGCTATTTCATTGTGTTGATGAGTCATACTTTATTTAAGTACTTTCCTATTCACAGATATTTGAGGTGTTTTTAGCCAGGGATGCTAACCTTCCTCCAATGCATAGGACACCTGCCCCTGCTCCCCAACAAAGAATTATCTGGCCTAAAATGTCAGCAGTGACAGAGAAAACCTGCTCTATACCTTCTCCAATGTTGAGTACTGGCAAATTTTACTCCTCTATGTCTGTACCAGGTATTGTTTTTCAGGCAAAAAATAGTAGCTCTTTTAGTTTGCATTATGTTGATCACTAGTGAAGTCAAGCATCTTTTCCTGTATTTATTAGTCATTAGCTTCTTTTGAGAATTTTCTTTTCATGTCTGTTGTCCATTTTTAAAATTAGGTGTTCATGTTTTACTTAATTTCTAGGAGTAATTTGAATATTGGAGCTATTAGCCTTTTTTGTTTGTTTGTTTATAGTGCCTCTTTTTAAAGGAAAATTTAAGAATTTTTATGTGGTCAAGTTTACCAGCATTTTCTTTCTGATTTCTGAAGAGGGCTAACTTAGTGAACTATCCAGAATAACTCATTAAAGGTAGTCTATTTAGAATGTAATCCAGTGGCATATACTGTAGTTTAATGACATGTATTCTGAGAACACATCATAACAGATGGTTTTGAGTTGGATATCCTGCCTTAATGAGCCCTTAAGTGTTACGCTCTTACTGAGTCCTCCCTTAACCCTGTGCTAGTCACTGTGAAGGATATGGAAGAACAATATTAGGCAGGGTTTCCTCCCTCACTGAGCTGCAGTTAGGTAGTTGAGATATTACTAGTATATGAAACAGAATTCACGTAAGTGCTGAATAGGAGTTCAGTGGACAGAGGGGGCGGTGAAGATTTCCTAGAGTTTATGAAGAATGACCCAGTCTTGAAGGATGTGACTAGGCAAAAGAGAATGTTTCCAGCACAGGGCATGATTGTGGGACAGGCAGTTAGGAGACGTGGGTTCTTGTTTCTGATTTGTTACTAACCATTGTGTCACTTAGGCAAGTCTCAGACCTCTTTTTATCAATGAAATGAGATAGGATATTGCCTGAGACTGTTGTCATTGTTAAAGTACTATGGTTTTTTTGCCAAAAGAGAGTTTTTAGAAAGAATTTGTTCAACATGTATTGAATGTCATTTGCATTCTGAGTAGCATGCTAGGTGCTGTGGGAATGTAAGGGTAGATAAGACATGGGCCTTTCAGAAATTTACAGTCTTACGGGAGAGAGAAAATCATGTGTGGTAGTATAAGATAAGAAATACAGAGTGTTTGGGAAACGCAGAGTGGGGAAGACCATCTTGGTTTTGGCTGGTGGAGGCTTCAGAAGGGATGGCCGTTAGGTAGAAATGGAGGTGTAGGGGTGGTTGGAGCAGAGGCCTGGAGGGGGCAGGGGAGTGGTACAGGATATGTTTGGGGTGCCGTGAGTAAACTCGTTTGGCTAGATTTGTGTAGTTGGTGCAGAAGGATGGGAAAACATAAGGCGAGGAGGGTGAAGTGGGGCTGGCCTGCCAAGTGACAAATGTGGGGCTCAGATACCTCCTTGGTTTTTACTTCTGTAGGCTTTTGATGACTTCCAGACAAGGTGATAATGTGAGGTCAGCAGCCCTTGAAGTAAATTAATTTGATAAAAGTGTCTAGGATGGTGATTGATTACATTCAGGGACTGAGTCAAAGATGACTTTGATATTTCTGAGGCCAAGTATAATAAAGATAATTTAAGAGAAAGCAAGCAGGCCTTAAAGCAGTGACAAGCAGGATGAAGAGATATTGTCGGGAAGGGGAAAAAGAGTCCTTGTGGTAAGGGGCGGGACTTCTATTAACACAATGCCCTTAAGGCAGGGCATAGCCCTGGTAGGAAATTGGTCATTCTGTTAGGAAGAGTTTTCTGGTAACTTGCCATCAGCTTGAAATTGTATAAGTCAGACAGGAATTTGCATATTTTAAAAAAAGATTGTCCATTATGAATTATAGTTCTGTAATTGTGTCGGTTCAGATAAGCTTGTTGGAATAGAGATACCCAGCCCCCTTTTTTTCTGTGTTGAATCTTGCCCATTACGCACATCCTGTAAAGGGAAACAGTCTGTGACTGGGGGGCTCATTTCAGAGAACCTTCATAATCTCTACATCTTTGGGAGGGAGGACGGTAAGCATTAGGCACTCATGTGTGTTAAAACACTGGAGTCGTTCATCATCCTTGATTTTTCACGATAGTTGGAGTGAAATGCTTAAAAAGGGTACATGGCAAACCACCGAACAGGAACAGACCACACGAGCAGCTAATTAGTCATCTCTTGTCAGCGGAGGCCCTGCAGAGGCACAAGCAGACAGCTATGGAGGAACTGGAGACATGAGGGTCTGGTGTGGATATGAATCTTTTATTGTAGTAACAATAGTTTATTCTTCAAATCAGGGCATGAGGCAAAGTTGCTTAGCAATTATGTGGGCGTTGAAGGAATGGCCTTTGCAGGAGCAGGCATTTGAAGTAGGATAAATTACGCTTTCTCAAGAAACTTGGAAACACTGATTAGAGTGATTCAGGGGCAGTCGTTTTACAAATCAAGAACTTGTAGTCCTATTTCCTCCTGATTGCTTTTATCCTCATCTGTTTTCCAGCTTCCTCATCTGGAGAGGAGGCTAGTACCTCTTGAAACAGTTTCCCCAAAGGCGGGTGCTCCTGGAGAGAGTGGTCACAGATTTCTAGGCAGTTGTGGTTCTTCACCACTGGATTTAAGTTGGCTCTGCTAAATAGCTCCAGCCATCTTGCTGGGTGCTGGAGAACTGACCGGCTGGGCACCAGTCCATCACTGCACGTTAGTAGTAACATGCATGCATGGCCACAGCGCATGTGTCACTTTTGTATAGGCAGGGCTCTCTGTTTTTCCAGGAGGAGAGGGAAGGTGGCAGGGCATGGAAAGAGCACCAAAGTATGAGGTTTGGGTTCTAGTCCTAGTTTCACAGCACATAAAACTCTGTGATTTGGGAGACATCTCCTTATCTCCTACTCAGCCTTTTCATCAGTAAAGTAGCCATACTGTCTACTCTCCAGGGGTGAGACTAAAACTAATCCAACTAATGGATGATGTGAGTCTACTCTAAAAAGCATGAACTGCTGTATAAACTTATGGAGATTTTTCTTCTTGTTATTAGTTTATATTCTGGCCTTCAAGAGTTTGTTAATTTAAATACATTTTACTTTTTACTTAAAAAAAATTAAGATACTGTCTAGGGTTTTAAAAAAACTACGGATAATATTTTTTTTCAAGTTTAAAACAGAACACATTTTTTTTTTCTCTTTTAGTTACAAAACTTTTCCAGTTATCTATTATTCAGCTTGTTGTTATTTAGTTTGAAGACTTCCCTGTTCTAGGCCTTACTGACAATGAAAAAAGCCGAATTTCTGATCTAAATTATAGTTCTTTCTGTTGAGTTCATGAAATGAGTTTGGGTTGATAGTTAAGGATTGGGCTTTTACAAACATTTTTAGAGACGAGTCACCAACCTTTCATTTTGCAGTGCGGATACTGAGACTGAGTAAGTAGCAAAATATTCTAATATTTTAAAAAGGTAAATGGCAAACCACTGAACAGGAACAGACCACACGAATAGAGCTGGTACTCAGGTCTCCTCCTCCAGGGTTTTGTAATATGATCTGCTGCCTCCTTCACAATTTGCTTAACTAAATGAAGGTGGTTAAGAAAGTTATCACTGAATTCAGTTATCCCCGTGTTTAACAGAAATGCTGTTTAATTGTCCAAGGCTGAAGTCTAGAGTTTAAATCTAAATCTTCGGTGGGATCACTGGATTGAACTAAAGCACCTATGCAAAGACGTTGTTGACTTTAGAAAACTGGAAACATAATGTTCCTTATTACTAGAGAGTGTTGGACCAGGGGTTACAAAACCTGACTTCTAGTCTCAGTTCTCCTAAGTCACCTTAGTCAAGAAAACAAATTTAATCTCTGAGCCAGTACTCACTATCTATAAGATGACAATATGGCATCTAAGGCCCGTGCCAGGACTTTAGTTGGAGGATCTGTGAAACCCAAAGGCAGAGAAAGGGGTGGGCGTGAGAGAGATTGGTGTCTGCTTTTTGTACCCTGAGGATTTTGCATTAATCAATTACGTTTCTCCTGTTATTTCTCTATCTGGAAAGCCTTCTGGAAAGCTAGTTGCCCTTTTTCCTATCCAAAAGCTCGCCTTATTTTAAGGCCTAGGTTACATTTCACTTAATCTATGAAGTCATTGTAGCACACACTGTTCTTTCTGAACTCATTTATTGCCCTTACATTTTATTCATCTGTTAAGTCGTGGTACACTGCTGTGGAATATGTCTTCCTTTTATACCTAATCTCTAGGGAGTAAGTTAATGTAGAAGAAAAAATGCAGAGTTTGAAGATGAGTAGATTTAGCTGTATGATCTTAAGCTGGCCATTAAGAAAAATGTTGTGTGTGTGTGTCTAATTTTTAAAATAGTTATGTTTTTTGAATAGGTAAAATTTTTTTCTCAACTTAATGAAAAGGGAAATACAGTGAGAAATCTTCTTTTTGCTCCTGGTCTGCTATCATACTAGTTTTGCCCCCACTGCTGCTTGTTTCTTATATATCCCTCTAGAGTTTCTTAATTTTTATTCCTTTTTCTTTTACATAAAAGCACACTATATATAGTCTTAGATACATTGCTTTTCATCTTGGAGATCTTTTCATATCACTACACAGTCAGTTCCTCATTGTCCTTAATGTTTTATGGATGTACCATAGGTTAACCTGTGGTTGGGAGTTTTTACTTGAGTAAAGTCCCAAATAATTTTAAAATCTGAATGGCCGTTGAGCCTTATATGAGGAGTATGCTCTTTATTTCTCTTTGTTTCCATGGTATATTGCAGTTTTTAAGCACCTTACAGTCCTGAAGTTGATCCTCACAAAATCTTTTTGGAGGTAGATAATTACTCCATAGGTTTTACTGGGTAAATAGAGGAAGGAAGTTTCTATTTAGGATTTTGCTGACTGTGGTGCATGATTCAATTAAAAGTTCCACCGTGCCCTTTTCATGTGCTCTGCTACTGGCAAATAGAGGTTTTACTTGAGAAACACAGCCTGCTTTGTAGGCACTGAAAAAAAGTCTTCATTAGTTCATTTATAGCCATTTGTGAATTTACTTCCTTTACTTTACTTACTTCCTTAAAACCAGTAGAGCATGTAGAAAAGGATCTCCACATAATTGAAGCTTTGAGAAACAAAACAAATGTAGAAAGAAGATATGCAAATGTTCTTTTTATAGATTAATTTTTTTTAATCTTAAAAAATTGTAATTGAAATATGTGTATGCAGAAAAAAGTGACTTGCTTGGTGGAATTGAAAGTATTCATTGAGAAGAATGTGGCTCCTTAAGCGATTAAATGGGTAGGGATGAGAAAAATAGGGAAGATTTTAACTTTGGATTTAACATCTGATAAGATTTAGTGTTAGAGGAAGTACAGCAGTAGCTATGTAATTTGACCTGTTTAAAAAACTTTTAAAATCTTTATTGGAGTATAATTGCTTTACAATGTTATGTTAGTTTCTGCTGTACAACAGAATGAATCAGCTATATATATACATATATCTCCATATACCCTCCGTCTTGAGCCTCCCTCCCACCCTCCCTGTCTCACCCTGACCTGTTTAAAATGCACAAATGGAATGGAAGGGATTTAAATTTTATTTTTTTTACTTATTTATTTATTTGATAGGTAAGTTTATTTAGAGATTTATTTAGAGAGAAATATACTCTGCAAACAGAGTGTAGGCCATCTCAGAAGGTGAGAAAGCCTAAGTTTTATTTTAAAATTTTCGTTTAATAAGAAACAAGATTAGTACTGAAATAGCCCAAACTGCTAATTCAACTACCTGAATGTTAAAGTATGCACTTGGATTATTGCAAGACCTGAATGCAAATTTTCTACAAAATATTTTCAGCCATTTTGATGACTCCTGAGATATTTTTTGTTATTGATTTTTCATGTATTTCTAAACCAGGTCCTTGATTTCTTTTTCTATTTATACTCTTATACTCATCATGAAAACTTAGCCTAGCATCATAGAATTTTAGAGATGTTTGGATGCTTAGAGACCACTAATCAGTATTTGGTATATTCGTGTATTAACTTGGCCCTTTGTATTGAACAAAAGAGAGAACTGAGGTTGCCCAGAGAGGTTGTGGCTGGCCCAGGTCTGCCACCTTGCCCAGAACCCCCAGCTGCAGCTGTTCAGTACCAGCTTCTTTCTCTTACAGCTCTAATTGACTGACACTGCTCTCCTTGAAGAGAAGTTTAATTTTGAACACATTTTCTTGCTCTCCTCCCCCCTTTTCTTTCTACTGTGGGCCAATTCTTATAAGACTACAAGGAGTATGATGGTAGTCACAGATCTTGCATGGAGCCTGGCTCATTGTAGGCATGTTAGAGAGACTTGTTTGAAGTGAACCAAAACTGGGGAAGGAATGAGACACTATGGGTAACAGGTGCGGAGCTGGCAGCTGGCAGTTTATCCTTCATGTTTCTCTTCCCAGGGCAGGGAGCAGCCAGTGTTCGGACAGTGAAGGTGCCATGTGCTGGCTAGTGGATGCCTCTAAACTACTCTCTTTCTCCCTTAGGTCCTTTCCCATAACCTGTGCACGGTGCTGAAGGTTCCACATGACCCTGTTGCCCTTGAAGAGCACTTCAGGGATGATGATGAGGGGCCTGTCTCCAATCAGGGCTACATGCCATACTTAAACAAGTTCATTTTGGAAAAGGTATGATACTAACCTCTTCCTACTTCTAGCATTGTTCAAACTGCACATTTCAAGTGGGCCCCGCAGCCCCTTGTTGGTGAAGTTACTAAGGGGTTTAGGTGTGAATCATCACAAGATAAATCAGAAAGGAAAGAGAATGAGACTGACAATGCTTCCTATTTCTCTTCTCCAGTGTCTTCTAAAACTTGGTTTGCTATTTTTACAATGTGGCTCTTTTTTTGAAATTAAGTATTTTGTATTAATCTGTGCCTGTCTTCTCTTAGGGAATTTTTTTTCTTTTTAAATTCTGGTTCTACATGTACTGGCAATGATTGTTAAAGCATGGATATGATGGGGTAAAATGTGATGTTAATTATCTTTATCGGTATTATACAGCAAAGCTTTCATCTTAAACTTTTTCAGGTACCACTTGGATGTTTCCTCTGGGATATGTTAGGAGTAAAGATGCTGTAAAGAACTGTGATGTGTTTGGAAGCCAAATATAACCTATTGGTATTTTCTGCCAGGTTTGGTTTCTCCCTTGGTTTGGATAGTTAAAAAATGACACATTAAAGTGTTGAATTTAATGTTCTTTTTTTTTAAGACAATAATCTAAGTTGATGGCACATTTAATTAAAAACATTGATGATTAAAAAATTACAAAAGGTAGCTTTGTTATTAAATAGACAATTAATACAAATATATGAAACAAAAAGTAAAATCTCTTTACCGTTTTTAGTCTGAATCTCCAGGAGTAACCACTTTTAACTGTTTGATGACTATCTTTGCTGACCTTTTTATATTCATGCAAACACATACCTATACAATACATAATGTTTTGTTTCAGTACCAATAGGTTACGCTGCATATAGTTCAACTTTTTTTTTTTAACTGAACTATATATTAGTGTCATTTTTCCATATCATGTACATTTAGTTTAGATATGAAAGTAATCACTCATGCACGTGAAGGGTTGGGAATTCCTGGTTTTGCTTATAATACCAAGCATGAAATTTTTGGATATGCATCAAAAAAGTCTTTCAAAAAGTGACAGTGATACCTAGGAATAAACCTGCCTAAGGAGGCAAAAGACCTGTATGCAGAAAACTGATGAAATCAAAGGCAATACAAACAGATGGAGAGACATACCATGTTCTTGGATTGGAAGAATCAATGTTGTGAAAATGACTATACTACCAAAAACAATTTACAGATCCAACGCAATGCCTATCAAATTACCAACGGCATTTTTCACAGAAATAGAACAAGAAATCTTACTATTTGTATGGAAACGCAAAGACCTAAATGTCAGGCCAGACACTATAAAACTCCTAGAGGAAAACATAGGCAGAACACTCTATGACATACATCAAAGCAAGATCTTTTTTGACCCACCTCCTAGAATAATGGACAGAAAATCAAGAATAAACAAATGAGACCTCATGAAACTTAAAAGCTTTTGCACAGTGAAAGAAACCATAAACAAGACAAGAACACAACCCTCAGAATGAGAGAAAATACTTGCCAACGAAGCAACTGACAGGATTAATCTGCAAAATATACAAGCAGCTCATGCAGCTTAATACCAAAAAAGCAAATAACCCAATCTACAAATGGGTGGAAAACCTAAATAGACATTTCTCCAAAGAAGACATACAGATGGCCAACAAACACATGAAAAGATGCTCAACATCACTAATCATTCATTAGGGAAATGCAGGTCAAAGCCACAATGAGGTATCACCTCACACTGGTCAGAATGGCCATCATCAAAACATCTAGAAACAATAAATGTTGGAGAGGGTGTGGAGAAAAGGGAACCCTCCTGCATTGTTGGTGGGAATGTAAGCTGGTACAGCCACTATGGAAAACAGTTTGGAGGGTCCTTCAAAAACTAAAAATGGAACTACCATATGATCCAATAATCCCACTCCTGGGCGTATACCCAGAGAAAACCATAATCCAAAAAGAAACATGTACCACAATATTGATTGCAGCACTATTTACAATAGCCAGGACTTGGAAGCAACCTAAATGCCCATCACCAGATGAATGGATAAAGAAGATGTGGCACATATATACAATGGAATATTACTCAGCCATAAAAAGGAATGAAATGGAGCTGTATGTAGTGAGGTGGATAGACCTAGAGTCTGTCATACAGCGTGAAGTAAGCCAGAAAGAGAAAAACAAATACTGTATGCTAACTTATATATACGGAATCTAAAAAAAAAAAATGGTACTGATGAACCCAGTGACAGGGCAAGAATAAAGATGCAGATGCAGAGAATGGACTAGAGGACATGGGGTTGGGGTGGGGTGCGAAGGGAAAGCTGGGATGAAGTGAGAGAGTAGCACAGACATATTTACATTACCAACTGTAAAATAGATAGCTATTGGGAAGTTGCTGTATAACAAAGGGAGATCAAGTCGATGATGAGCGATGCCTTAGAGGGCCAGGACAGGGAGGGTGGGAGGGAGTTGTGGGAGGGAGGGGATATGGGGATATATGTATCAATACACCTGATTGACTTTGGTGTACCTCAAAAGCTGGTACAAGAGTGTAAAGCAATTACATTCCAATAAAGAGCTTAAAAAAATTAGAAAAAAATGTTTTGGGAAGATGAAATTATGAAGTTGCCAGAAAAATGGTAGAAGGTAGTGTAACAAAAGGGTGAATATGCTGTTCAATAAAGTTCTTGGTGAAAAAAAAAAATGACAATGATAATACATCTAAATCAAAAATGAAAACACATTTAAAAAGCCTCTTTTCCAATCACCTAAATATAATAACTACTGACATTTTTTTCTGTGACTTTTTTTGGATTTTTATAGCTATTTGTATGTATAAATTCTTTTTACAGTTTAGTGTCTTTTTTATAATAGCAAAGTATAGTAAATAAAATTTATAATAATTTGTTAGTAGTGTGGAAAATGCCACAATGTTGGTCAGCATTCTTTTTGAAAATCACATTATATTTTTCAGAAATTTTGCAGCAAAGATTGTCAAAATTACAGTGTATTCATTTAGGTAATAGTATTCTTTGTACCTATATCTACGAGGGTGAGTCAAAAATTATCTGCACTCTGACTGTAGAATTTATTGTAATTAACTTTTAGAAAAGACAAATTCATCATTTTTTTGACATAATCTCCTTTTTTTTCAATACACTTTTTCCATCTGTCAACAAGCTTTGGTAGTCCCTCATAAAAAATGTTTTAGGTTGAGCTGTGAGCCATGAATGCACCACTGTCTTCACTTCTTCATCAGAAGTGAATCTTTGTCCTCGTAGAGCTGCTTTCAGGGGACCAAATGGGAGAAAGTCTGATAGAGCAACTTCTCTATCCACTCATACGCATTTTTTTGTGACAAAACACTTTCTCCATACTGCGCACAAAGTCTTTGATAAATAACGGCACCAGGTACACACTCAGACCACAAAAAACGAATCGCTGCACTCTGCTCTTCTTTCGTGCAGATCACAAGTGGGACATTCATTTTTGCTTGCACTGCAGTTATAAATGAACTGATGTAACACGTTCACACCTGCACAGCAGTGACTGGGCAGATAGTAGCCTTGAACAGAAAGCGTTGATAAGACAGTGCGGCCAACAGTTTTAATATAACCGGAGTGAGGATAATTTTTGACTCACCTTGTATTATTCCATATCAGCCTCACAATGTAATTTTTTGCTCTTTATTTGTGTGTGTATTTGGTCATGCTTTAATTAGAAAAAACTGCAGAGGCAGAAACCACAGCCTAATGAAGTATAAGAATTACTCAAACTCACAGAACCACATATTGTGTGATCCAATTTATGTGATGTCCAAAATAGGCAAACACATAGAGATACAAAATAGGTTAGTGGTTGCCAGAGGCTGAGGGGAAGTGGGAATAGTTAGTGACTACTGATGGGTTTGGGATTTCCTTTTGGGGTGATGAATATGTTCTAGAGTTAGATCGTGATGATGGTTGCAAAACCTTGTGAATATACTAAAAACTACTAAAATATACACTTTAAGGCTGAATTTTAGGGTCTGTGAATTATATCATGATAAAAAAGATTTAAACAAATTATGCAAAAACTGGTGTGTGAGGTTTCAAAACGACGGTATGATGCTATACTATTTTCTAAAGTTTTTTTGGGCTGCCTTTCTGTTCATTAATCAGGTAGCTCATTTGTGTTTATAGTTGAATTAGAAGTAAATCTGTCTTTTTTTTGGTTTGTTTGTGAAAAAATTCTTTTTATTTAAAGAAAACTTCCCCAGCTTTATTGAGATATTATTGACACCTAATGTATGTAAATTTAAGGTGTACAACGTGATGATTTGATACATGTATATACTGCGAAATGATTACCGCAATAAGGTTGTGTTAACATTGCCTCCCCTAGTTACCTTTTTTTGTGTGTGTGGTTATAACTTTTAAGATCTACTCTCTTAACATCTTTCCAGTATATAGTCCTTTATTGTTAATTATCGTCACAATACTGTGCACTAGATCGCAGGTCTTAGATTCATCTTAAAGCTGGAAGTTTGTACCCTTTGACCAGCATCTCCCCGTTTCCCCTACCTCCCAGGTCCTGACAACCACCATTCTTCTCTTATTTCTTTGAGTTCATTGTTTTAAATATTCTATGTATATTGAGAACATATAGTATTTGTCTTTCTCTGTCTTAAGGAAATTCTCTTCACCATGATTAGTTACAACAGCTTCAGAGTCCTTGAGTTTACTGTTATCAAACAGTATTTTATTTCTGTGTTAATTTAAATAAAAGACAAGAAGTTTTGAATAAACCATAGCTGTGAGAACATTACGCTCCATTAACAACACGTAAGACAAGTGGTTAGGACATGATGCATGCCCAGATCCCACAGAAGAGGTCAAAATTAGGATATATCCCCCTTTTTTTCTCTCAGTATCTATTTTAATCAAGTTTAAACACTATGGACTAGAAACAAGTCAGTCTGCAATGGACCGTCAAATCCAAAGGACTCCCTTTCTCTCTGCCTCTAGGACAAACAATGGCTAGTTTCCTAATTTTTTCCTAAAGTATGTGTTAGCACTCTGGCATCATGGACTTAAATAAATGAAAATAAAAACTTGTCTTCCCTACTTTTTAAAAAAAATTAATTTTTATTTTTATCTGCGTTGGATCTTCATTGCTGCGTGTGGGCTTTCTCTAGTTGCAGAGAATGGAGCCACTCTTTGTTGCAGAACATGGGCTCTAGGTGCTTCGGTAGTTGTGGTACACAGGCTCAATAGTTGTGGCTTGCGGGCTCTAGAGCACAGGCTCAGTAGTTGTGGCTCACCGGCTTAGTTGCTACACGGCATGTGGAATCTTCCTGGACCAGGAATCAAACCCGTGTCCCCTGCATTGGCAGGTGGATTCTTAACCAGTGCGCCGCCTGGAAAGTACCCTACTTTTAAAATAGAAAAAAGTAATTATAACAGGTACTATGATCTTATATTTTTACTTTTTAAGAAATTTTAATTTATTTAAACTAAAATCAAAACCAAAAGCAGTTCAGGTAGTAAATATGTCTTATAGTCAGCAAATGTTTGATGACCTACTGTGTGCATGTGTTTAATCTTAAAAATTAAAGACAATAAGCAGAATTATGTCTGTTATTAAAATATATAGAACATACTAGGAAATCCTCAGAAATCTGGAAATTGCTTTGTTTTTCAGTGCTAGAATTTGTGTGGGCTGGACTAGTGGGTAGAGAAACATGGTTGAATATCTTGAAATGCTGTATCCTGATACCACATTTTGTTCTCTTTGATGTAATTTTCTTTAAATGTCTAGAATTTTAAAGTTTTAAAATGTTCTTTGTTTTAGAATTTAGGTATTTAAAGTTTTGTAACTGGGGTGAAAATACAGCAGTATTTAAAATGTCCAAAATTAGCCACTAAATTTGGAGAAAAACTTATTCACAGAGCATGTGAGGATGTGATGAAAACAGTGAGCCCTTGTTTATTATTGCTTAGCCACCTGGAGTGGAATTTTGCCAGGCCTTCAATCCGAATAAAGCAGCCAAGGTTTCCATGGTGTGGGTTTAAATTGACCAAAGATTAGTGCCTTGCTTTGTAATGTGGTTAAAGAAATGCCAATAGTGACTGAAGAATGTTAACATAACTTAGAGATTGTCGTCAGTTATGCAATGAAAATATGAAATAATGATTAAATATTTGCAAGGTGTGCTTTCATATATATAAAAAGTCTCATTTGATCCTCATGGTAATCCTGTGATACATAACTGGAATTCTTATCCGCATTTAACTCAGGAGGCAGTAGAGAGCATAAGGTTGCCTAGCTAATCAGGGCTAGATAGATTTTGAACCATTTCACTTCTAGACCAGTGTTCTTTTAACTGTATGTACTATTGAGGAATTAATAACGCCCTTCCAGAATTGATATGTTTTCCAGTTGCTGGATATGTAGGGCCGGGGGTGGAGTGGTGAGGGCAGGGGTGGAGTAGTTTAAAAGCCATTCTGATCATCTCAAACTATCTCAGCCTCCGTCTAAGTTCTCTTAGGTTCTTTCTCAAGTGTTTTAAGGTGATTTTTTTCTTCTTAATTAGTATCTGGTGTTCCTCAGTGTTCATTTTGGTCATTTCCCCCCAGATTATTTGAGAGGTTTTCTGCCTTTGCCTAAGAGAATTACTCGGAAGGGGTTGAGACCAAGAGATAAATTATAATGAAACTCGCTTTGCAAAATAATTTTTCCATTTGGTTTCTATATTTGCTTCAGAGAGAATAATTCTTATTGTTCTGCATATTGATAGAATTTATTTTCATGTTTCCTGAGACTTCAAATGATTAACATGTGTGTTCTTGTAGCAAATATTTTGCCTCCGCTGATTAACTTTTTTTGGTTATTTGGTTAAATTTGGTTAAATTCCTTCTTTAGTAAAGAATAGGATTCTGTAAACATCTAGGAAGAATTTTTTTGTGAGCTTTCCTGCCTTTTGGGGGGCAAAAAGACACTGTGCCTGGCTTATCTGACAGTGAGTAATTGAAAAAAGTGGTGTATTGTTAACTTTTTACTATTGAGCCCTAGTAGGCTACATCAAAAACTAGTTCTGCCTCAGCATGTTTATGAGGCAATCTAAGCCCTTCATGAGATTTAATAGCCTAGCAGGCTTTTTGGTCCAAATCATTGTCAGTTCTTTTCCCTAAATCTACACGTTAAAGATTGGTCTGGGCTATTTGATTAAAAACCAATAATCCATTGGCAAGAAGCCAAGTCCTAATTGGGGAATTTGCTGCTTTCTAATATAATCCTTTTTTGTTGTTGTTTTTGGAAACATACATAAACACACACAAAAGAAAAACACAAAGAGAAACATTTTCATTCAATATAATGTCCCTTCTCTAGAGTCTAGCAGTGTCTGCATTCTGTTTTCCTAGGCTGGGCATTTATACTTTCTTACTGGATGCTTGCTGTTCCTATGTTATAGTTCTCCCATAAAATGAGTTTTCAGGGACTTCCCTCGAGGTCCAGTGGTTAAGACCTCGCCTGCCAATGCAGGGGTTGCAGGTTCAGTCCCTGGTTGGGGAGCTGAGATTCCACATGTCTCATGGTGAAAAAACCAAAACATAAAATAGAAGCAATACTGTAACAAATTCAATAAAAGACTTTAAAAATGGTCCACATCAAAAAAAAAAAATCTCTAAAAAAAATGTTTTCAAATTTCTGTTAGTGGAATGAATATGTCTTCAGCACTCAAAATGTCATCAAATGTATGCCTAACAAGTATCATTTAATAGGAAGAGGTAACACCTATCCTTCTCAAATGCTTCCAAAATATAGCAGAAGGAGGAACACTCCCAAACTCATTCTATGAGGCCACCATCACCCTGCTACCAAAACCAGGCAAAGATGTCACAAAAAAAGAAAATTACAGGTCAGTATCGGTGATGAATATAGATGCAAAAATCCTCAACAAAATACTAGCAAACAGAATCCAACAACACATTAAAAAGATCATACACCATGATCAAGTGGGGTTCATCCCTGGAATGCAAGGATTTTTTAATATATGCAAATCAATCAGTGTGCTACATCATATTAACAAATTGAAGGATAAAAACCATATGATAATCTCAATAGATGCAGAGAAACCTTTTGACAAAATTCAACATCCATTTATGATAAAAACTCTCCAGAAAATGGACATAGAAGGAAATTACCTCAACCCAATAAAAGCCATATATGACAAACCAACAGCCAACATCATTCTAAATGGTGAAAAACTGAAAACATTCCCTCTAAGAACAGGATCAAGACAAGGGTGCCCACTCTCAAAAGCAATTTACAGATTCAGTGCAATCCCTATCAAATTACCAATGGCATTCTTCACAGAACTAGAACAAGAAATTTTACAATTTGTATGGAAATGCAAAAGACCCCGAACAGCCAAAGCAATCTTGAGAAGGAAAGACGGAGCTGGTGGAATCAGGCTCCCTGACTTCAAACTATACTACAAGGCTACAGTGATCAGGACAGTATGGTACTGGCACAAAAACAGAAATGTAGATCAATGAAACAGAATAGAGAGCCCAGAGATAAACCCACGCACATATGGGCACCTTATCTTTGACAAGGGAGGCAAAAATATACAATGGGAAAAAGACAGCCTCTTCAATAAGTGGTGCTGGGAAAATTGGACAGCTACATGTAAAAGAATGAAATTAGAACATTCCCTAACACCATACACAAAAATAAACTCAAAATGGATAAAAGATCTAAACGTAAGGCCAGACACTATAAAACTCCTAGAGGAAAACATTGAACACTCTATGACATACATCAAACAAAGCAAGATCTTTTTTGACCCATCTCCTAGAATAATGGACAGAAAATCAAAAATAAGCAAATGGGACCTAATGAAACTTAAAAGCTTTTGCACAGTGAAAGAAACCATAAACAAGACAAGAAGACAACTCTCAGAATGGGAGAAAGTATTTGCCAACGAAGCAACTGACAAAGGATTAATCTCCAAAATATACAAGCAGCCCATGCAGCTTAATACCAAAAAAGCAAATAACCCAATCCACAAATGGGTGGAAAACCTAAATAGACATTTCTCCAAAGAAGACATACAGATGGCCAACAAACACATGAAAAGATGCTCAACATCACTAATTATTAGGGAAATGCAGGTCAAAGCCACAATGAGGCACCTCACACTGGTCAGAATGGCCATCATCAAAACATCTAGAAACAATAAATGTTGGAGAGGGTGTGGAGAAAAGGGAATCCTCCTGCACTATTGGTGGGAATGTAAGCTGGTACAGCCACTATGGAAAACAGTATGGAGGTTCCTTAAAAAACTAAAAATGGAACTACCATATGACCCAGCAATCCTACTACTGGGCATATACCCAGAGAAAACCATAATCCAAAAAGAAATATGTACCACAATATTGATTGCAGCACTATTTACAATAGCCAGGACATGGAAGCAACCTAAATGCCCATCACCAGATGAATGGATAAAGAAGATGTGGCACATATATACAATGAAATATTACTCAGCCATAAAAAGGAATGAAGTTGAGTTATTTGTAGTGAGGTGGATGGACCTAGAGACTGTCATGCAGAGTGAAGTAAGCCAGAAAGAGAAAAACAAATATGTTATGCTAACTGATATATGGTACTGATGAACCCAGTGACAGGACAAGAATAGAGATGCCGATGTAGAGAATGGACTTGAGGATACGGGGGCAGGCCGGCGGGGGGCAGGCGAAGGCAAAGCTGGGACGAAGTGAGAGAGTAGCATTGACATATATATATACTACCAAATGTAAAACAGATGACTAGTGGGAAGCTGCTGCATAACACAGGGAGATCAACTCGATGATGGATGATGACTTGAAGGGCTGGGATAGGGAAGGTGGGAAGGAGTCACAGGAGGGAGAGGATATGGGGATATGTATGTAAATACAGCTGATTCACTTTGTTGTACAGCAAAAACTGGCACAACAGTGTAAAGCAATTATATTCCAATAAAGAGCTAAAAAAAAATAGAAAGGGGTACAGTCTTAAATTCCCCAAACCATGCTTTTGCATAATTCTTATTGTCCTTTAGCCTATGTTATTCTTTTCTTTCATTGATACTTGAAAGTTATATAGTATTAATTTGGTACAGTGGCCAAGTGGGACTCTACATTTTCATCAGATTTATAATGTTATACAGGACTAAAAACTTCTGAGTGATTAAAGAGTTTCCATGCTGAGAACTTTGGATGACTTTATGTCATTGAACACTTTGGTTAGCAAGATAGATCTGAGTCATGTAGTTTAAAGCAATACTGTTTTTAAAAATAGCAGCTTTACTGAGATATAATTCATATACCATATAGTTTAACTAAAGTGTACAATTTGGTGGTTTTTAGTATAGTCGCATTTTTGTGCAACCATCACTGCCATCAATTTTGAAAGATTTTCATTACCCCTCCTCAAAAAAACTATACCTATTAGCATTTAGTCTCCTCCCCAACAGCTGCAGGCAACCACTAATCTGCTTTCTACCTCTGTGGATTTCCCTATTCTGGACTCATACAATATGACTGGAATCATAATATGTGGCCTTTTGTGTCTGCTTTCACTCAGCATCATGTTTTCAGAGTTCATCCATGTTGTAGCACATAACAGTATGGCTGAATAATATTTCTTTTTATGGCTGAATAATATTTCATTATGGGTATACCATATTTTGTTTGCACATTGAGTGATGGACATTTGAGTTTTTTCCACTTTTTAGTTATTATGAATTTACAGCTGTCAGCATGCATGTTCAAATTTTTGTGTGGATGTATATTTTCAGTTCTCGGGTATATACCTAAGAATGGAATTGTTGGGTCATGTGGCAATTTTGTGTTTAACCTTTTGAGGCACTGCCAAGCCCTTTCCAAACTGTGTATTTTACTTTCTACCAGCAATGTCTCAGGGGTCCAATTTCTTCATATCCTCACGAACATTTTTTATTTTATTATAACCATTCCAGTAGGTGCGAAGTATATATCTTACTGTGTTTTGATTTGTATCTCCCTGATGATTAATGTAAAGTACTGGTTTTAAAGTGTTTTTCTTTTTTATTGTAAAAGTAATAACAGGATATTGTTGTAATTAAGAAAAAAAAGAAACTTATTAAGACAATATGTATCACCCAGAACTTTAACATACACAGGCAGTCACTGTTAACATTTTGATATGTTTGCTTTGAATTTTTATTTTTTATTTCATTTATTTTTTTTGGCCATGCCACACAGCTTGTGGGATCTTAGTTCCTCAACCAGGGATTGAACCTGTGCCCTTGGCAGTGAAAGCCCGGAGATGCAACCACTGGATAACCAAGGAATTCCCAAATTTTTATTCTTTAAAATATGTTTTTATATATTATTTTTCAAGTTGGGATCATATTGAACACTTAACATTAATATTGACTGTTCCATGTCATTAAATTAAAAAAAAAAAAACCTTGAGTATACAGATGCTAACATTTATTTAGAGTCTATTGTGTATCAGGTACTAAATGTTTCAAAAAGGTGTTCTAATTAAGTCTTTATGTCAGCTCTGTAGGTTAAGTATCATCATTTCCACCATTTTAAACATGAAGAGATGGGCCTTGGGTTAAATTGCTTGTCCAAGGTCACCCAGGTACTAAGTAGTATTCGGTGACTGTATAATAGTTTTGTACCGTGACTTTATAACCATTCCCTTTTTGGTAGACTTTTAATTTTTTTTCCCACTCTTATAAACGATACTGACCATCCTAGGTAAATCTTAATCTGACTCTGATTCCATTGTTAGGATAGATTATTTGAAGTAAATTATTGATCAAAGAGTATGAACGCTTTCTTAGAAAAAAATTTCTATAATCAATTTCTAAAGTATCAGATTGGCCAGTTTCCCTGTCTTCTGAGAACTGTCTCTGTTCCACAGTCACTTTAGTTTTGAGCTGGTTTCTATGAAATTTCTAGTTTAGAGAACATGTGAGTTTAGTTTTGTAAATACTTTCAGTGCTTTGAGTCAGAATTGAGGTGCTGTCTTTTTCTTCATATGTATGAATTTTGGTGTAATTATATGTTAAAAATAAGAACGGTTCTACACACTTCTTTCTAGGAAATTATTCTTCATTTGGACACCCTGAAACCACCAGCAGCCATTGTTATTAAATGTGAGACTATTGATTTAATATGTGTGATACAAACTGGAATTTTGGAGCACAAGTTTGTAATTATAGATGAGATGGAGTATGGAATCATAGATTTCTAGGTTTTTATAGTTAGAATGGACCTAGAGACCATTTCAGTTTATGGATTTATTTTAATTGAGGTAACATTGAGTATTGAATCCTTACCCTTCAATGGCTTGCTGTTGTTTTTAGGTGAGTCCAGCATCTTTATCATGGCACACAGGGCCATGTTCAGTTTGGCCTCTGCAACCTCTCTAGCCTTCTCTTCCTTCTCTCCCCTCCCTTCTTGTTCACTTCAGTGCAACCATCTTGGCCTTCCTCAGATTCCTAAGACGCTTCCTGACAGAGAGCCTTCAGATGCTGCTTCCTCTGCAGTAAGGTTTTCTCCACTTACATAATGTGGAGGTCTCGGCTTGATTGTCACTTCCCCAGGGAGGTTTCTCCAGGTAGCACCCCACCCATTCTAGACCTAACCAGCTTTCCTGTAATGTATGTTTGCAGCATTTTGTGCTTTTCCTTTTTACCACAGTTTTCACCACATAGGTGGTTGTGTTATTGCTGTATAGTTTGATATCTTATTACCCAGCCCTGGAGTGTAAGTTCTGGTATGGCAAGGACTGTTTTACCCATGTTCCAAGCTGTTGATTGTTTCCTTTGTGTGCAGGAGTTTTTAAGTTTGATGTAGTTTTGTCTGTTTTTGCTTTTGTTGCCTGTGCTTTTAGTATGATATCGAAGAAAGCATTGCCCATTCCAATGTCATGAAGCTTTTCCCCTATGTTTTCTAATAGTTTTATACTTTCAGTTCTTACATTTAGATCTTTACTCCATTTTAGACTTAATTTCTGAATATGGTGTAAGATAAAGATCCATCCTCATTCTATTGTATGTGAATATTCAGTTTTCTCAACATCACTTGTTGAAGAGACTGTCCTTTCCTCATTGTGTGGTCTTGGCACCCTTCTTAAAGATCATTTCACAGTATACATGAGGGTTTATTTCTGTGCTCTCTATTCTGTTTTATTGGTCTATATGTCTGTTTTTATGCCAGTACCATACTGGGTTTTTTTTTTAGTTCCTCTTTTTTTGGGGTGGGGGGAGGGGCTGTGCCATGAGGCTTCTGGGATCTTAGTTCCTCGACCTGGGATCAAACCCATGCCTCATGCAGTGGAAGCGTGGAGTCCTAACCACTGGACTGCCAGGAAATTCCCCAGCACCATACTGTTTTGATTACCGTAGCTTTGTAATAGGTTTTGAAATCAAGACGTATAAGGCCTCCAACTTTGTCTTCTCAAGATTTTTAATTTTTTGGCCATGCTGCAGGACGTGTGGAATCATAGTTCCCCAACCAGGAATCGAACCCACACCCTGTGCACTGGAAGCACAGTCTTAACTGTTGGACCACCAGGGAAGTCCCATCTGAAGACCGTTTTGACTCTCACTGACCTTTGAAATTCCATATGATTTTAGAATGATGTTTTTGTTTTTGAAAAAAAAAATGCCATTGAGATTTTGACAGGGATTGTGTTGAATCTGTAAATTGCCTTTGATAGTATGGACATTTTAACAATATTAACTCTTCCAATCCATGAGCATAGAGTCTTTCTATTTACTTGTGTCATCTTTAATTTCTTTGAGTAATGCTTTGTAGTTTTCAATGTACAAGTCACTTGCCTCCTTGGTTAGGTTTGTTCCTGAGTATTTTATTCTTTTTGATGCTATTGCAAATAGAATTGTTAATTTTCTTTTCAGATTGTCATTGTCAGTGTATAGCTGATTTTTGAGGGTTGATATTTGTATCCTGCAAGTTTGCTAAATTGGTTTATTAGTTTTAATTTTATTAGTATTAACTTTATTTATTTACTTATTTATTGGCTGTGTTGGGTCTTTGTTGCTGTGCATGGGCTTTCTCTAGTTGCAGAGAGCAGAGGCTACTCTTCGTTGTGGTGCGCGGGCTTCTCGTGGCAGGTTCTCTTGTTGCAGAGCATGGGCTCTGTGGGCGCAGGGTTCAATAGTTGTGGCTCGCGGACTCTAGAGCACAGGTTCAGTAGTTGTGGCACATGGGCTTAGTTGGTCCAAGGCATGTGGGATCTTCCCTGCCCAGGGATCAAACCCATGTCCCCTGCATTGGCAGGTGGATTCTTCACCACTGTGCCACCAGGGAAGCCCAACACTTTTTTTTTTTTGGTGGAATCTCTAGAGTTTTCTATATAAGAAAAAGCATTTTATTTGCAAATGGAGATAATTTTGCTTCTTTCTTTCCAATTTGGATGCCTTTTATTTCTTTTTCTTGCCTAATCTCTCTTACTGGGTCTTTCAGAATTCTGTTGAATAGAAGTGGTGAGAGTGGGCATCCTTGTCTTGTTCCTGATCTTTTAGAGGAAAAGCTTTCAGTTTTTCATCATTGAGTATGATGTTAGTTGTGGACTTTTTATATATGATCTGATATTGTTCTTTTTTTAAAGGTGTAAATGCCATCATTTGATATACTTTTACCTTTGAGCATGATTAAATTAAAGAATAGTAGATTAGAATATAGAGAAGTTATAAGTCAAACAGACAATTTATTAAAATTAAGTAAGACACAGAGAACTTGCACGAAAAAGCCACTATTTTTTTCCTGCAAAACGAATTCATGGAGAATTTGCTTGGTTTCTGATCCCATTGCAGTCTGACTTGTACCCATACTTCTTGTCTGTCTTGAAGGTAACTAACTAGTGACTACTGAATTGCAAGATAGTAGTCTTTGCTTAAACGACTCCTCCTTAATCTCTCT
Source organism: Hippopotamus amphibius kiboko (assembly GCF_030028045.1). Lineage (NCBI taxonomy): Eukaryota > Metazoa > Chordata > Mammalia > Artiodactyla > Hippopotamidae > Hippopotamus > Hippopotamus amphibius. Next base: position 34,413,221 of record NC_080194.1, on the reverse strand, counting down.
ATAGCATTTGGCACTGCAGTAGCCTCTCCTTATCCATAGTGTCTCTTTCCATGGTTTCAGTTACCTGTGGTCAACTGTGGTCTGAAAATATTAAATAGAAAATTCCAGAAATAAAGAATTCATAAATTTTAAATTGTGCACTATTCTGAGTAGCGTGATGAAACTTTGCACCTTTCTGCTCCATCCTGCCCAGGACATGAATCGCCCCTTTGTCCAGTGTATCCCACCCATTAGTCATTTAATAGCCATCTGGGTTGTCAGATCAATTGTCGAGGTATTGCAGTCCTTGTGTTCAAGTAGCTTTTTTTTTTTGGTTATGCCGTGCAGCTTGTGAGATTTTAGTTCTCTGTCCAGGGATCGAACTGGGGCCACAGCAGTGAAAGCGTCAAGTCCTAACCACTGGACTGCCAGAGAATTCCCAAGTAACTCTTACTTTACTTAAAAAAGGCCCCAACGCACGAGAGTAGTGATGCTGGCAATTCAGATAGGCCAAAGAGAAGCTTTAAAGTGCTTCTTTGGGGCTTCCCTGGTGGCGCAGTGGTTAAAAATCTGCCTGCCAATGCAGGGGACGTGGATTCGATCCCTCGTCCAGGAGGATCCTACATGCTGAGGAGCAGCTAAGCCCGTGAGCCACAACTACGGAGCCTGTGTGCTGCAGCTACTGAAGCCCACACGCCTATAGCCCGTGCTCAGCAACAAGGGAAGCCTGAGCACTGAGAAGCCTGAGCACTGCAATGAAGAGCAGCCCCTGCTCGTGGCAACTGGAGAGAAAGCCCTCGTGCGGTAACGAAGACCCAACACAGCCAGAAATAAATAAATAAATAAGTGAACAGAATCCTTAAAAAAAAAAAGTGCTTCCTTTAAGTGAAACAGTGTAACTTCTTTACTTAATAAGGAAAGAAAAAAAAATTGTATTCTGAGGTTGCTGATATCTATGGTGAGAATGAATCTTCTCTCCAGGAAATTGTGAAGAAAGAAAAAGAAATTCTGCTAGTTTTCCTGTTGCACCTCAAACTGCAAAAGTTATGGCCAAGTACATAAGTGTTTAAAGATGGAAAAGGCATTAAATTTGTACAGTAAGATATTTTGAGAGAGAGAGAGAGACCACATTCACATAACTTTTATTACAACATATTATTTATAATTGTTCTATTTTATTATTGATTATTGTTGTTAATCTCTTATTGTACCTAATTTATAAATTAAATTTTATCATAGATTTGTATGTATAGGAAAAAACATGTGATATAGAGTTCAGTACTACCTATGGTTTTAGGTGTCCACTGGGAGTCTTGAAATTTATCCCTTGTAGATAAGGGGAGACTCCTGGGTTGATCAAACCTTCCTCTTACTGTTTCCTCACTCAGTTTTCATGTCTTTGTGGTTCTTCTACCACTTTGACTGTTCTTCCAGTCATTATAATTCCTCTTCCTCCTCCCGCTTTGTAAGTGGGCGACTCCCTTGAGGTTCTGTTTTTGCTTCCATCTCTTTTCTCACTTTATGTTTTCTCTTAGTGATCTCATTGACCTCTGTGGCTTCTGTCACTGTCGGCATGCAGTTGATTCACAAATCTGCCTCTCCTGTTAGGTTATAGTTCCTTCTTTGATTGTCTTTGGACGCCTCCATCTAAATGTCTTACCAGAACTGCAGGTTGAAGATTCACAAAATTGAACACCTTATCTTTCTTCCTCCCTTGTTTTCGTCCTCTTCACTGGTGTGCCACTCCTGCCGTGCCTTTGCTCATGCCGTTTTCTTTCCTATTCTTTGGAATACTTTTCCTTTTACTCTTCAATACACTTCCAAGGTCTGCCTTGAATACCATCTTTTCTGCAAAGTACTAATGTGGGCTGCAGATGACCTGCTCATTCTTTGCTCTAAAATTAGGGGTTTCCTACAGGCTATTTCTTAAAATTGTAAAGCCCTTGGTGATTTTTGTCTGTGTTTGCTTTTCTAGCTATAAATCTAGCCACCCCCCCCCCCCTTAGGAACTCAAGAATTCATCCCATGGTCTGCTTAGAATCACTTCTTGTTCCTCAGGGCAAGGCGTATGCTTTCCTGCACAGGTCATTTCCCCTGGTGGTATATCTTCCACTTAGTGCTATTTAGGGGTGTGGGTGGATAGAGTTGAGAGTAGTGGCCTTTGAACTAGTGCTGCAGAGATATCTTCCATCACATAGATAGATGTCCTCCATCTGCTGAGTTCGACAAGCAATTTGGCATATAGAAAAGAGACAGAATTTGAGCTTTGATTTAAACTCTGGTTTTGATATTTACTAGCCATGTAAACTTGGTACTCAATTTTCCTGAACCTCTATTTCCTGATCTGTAACATAGGGACAATATTTAACCTTATGGGGCCAATACAAAGTTTAAATGAGAAACTACATATAAAATGCCAACCATATGCTAAGTCCTCAATAAATGGTGTTAAAGGGGAAAAAACAATGAAAAGAGAAGAAAAAAAAGAGAAGCAGGAGCTATTACTTTCCCTTCATGGGGTCATTTGTGGGGGTACGGGAAATGATGTCAGACTCAGACAGAATGCTGAAGGCAGAGCACAAAGGATATCTTCTTACTCTTGGGAAACTGGTTTGCCAATCACAAATTCTGGCTAGAGAGTAAGAGAAACATCTTCCTTCAGCCAACCAGTGATTTCTTCCTTACTTTACATACAAAACTTTGTTCATCTTTCTTTAAAAAGAAAAACTTTGCTCATGTTGTCCTGTCACCCACTCTGCCTCCTCCTGTACATTTTCCATATTATCCCCAATATAACTTTTTTTTTTTTAACTGGTATTTTTTTTTTGTTTTGTTTTGGCTGTACTGGGTCGTTGTTGCTGCGCACGTGGTTTCCCTAGATGTGGCAAGCGGGGGCTACTCTTCGTTGCAGTGCTCAGGCTTCTCATTGCAGTGGCTTCTCTTGTGGAGCACGGGCTCCAGCTCAGTAGTTGTGGCATGTGGGCTCAGTAGTTGTGGCACACGGGCTCTAGAGTTCAGGCTCAGTAGTTGTGGCACACAGGCTTAGTTGCTCCGTGGCATGTGGGATCTTCTCGGACCAGGATTGAACCCGAGTCCCCTACATTAGCAGGCAGATTCTTAACCACTGCACCACCAGGGAAGCCCCTAAACTGTTTTTTAAAAAAATATTTATTTGGTCACATCGGGTCTTAGTTGTGGCGCATGGGCTCCTTAGTTGCAGCAGGCAGCCTCCTTAGGTGTGGCATGTGAACTCTTAGTTGCAGCATGCATGTAGGGTCTAGTTCCCTGACCAGGGATCAAACCCAGTCCCCCTGCATTGGGAGTGCAGAATCTTAACCACTGCGCCACCAGGGAAGTCCCCCCAACATGGCTTTTAAAATGCAGGTTGTCTATGTTGCCCCTCCCACTCTTTCAGTACAGATAAATCCTAACTCTTTACTATGAATTATAAGGCTCTTCATGATCTGGTTTTCACCTACCTCTCTAGTCTAGTCTTTCACTGTGCCCCATGCAGTGGACATATGTCATTTTTTCATCTGTCCGGTATCTGAACTCTTTTCTTATGTCTGGGAAATTCCACAGTGTCTTGGTGGGGGACAGGACCTGTCTCACATCTCAGATATTGAAAAGTTTAGATCTGCATTTTCCCTGTTCCCTGGCAGCTAGGGCATAGGAATGTGACCCAGTGGGACTTTGAATCTTCACTGAGTGACACGGAGGATCAAGGTCTGGGTCAGTGGCAACAGTGATGGCCTCATGATATATTGGCAGTGGTATCTCCACCCGCTGGTACCATGAGCAGTTTCAACTGCAGTTCCGACTGCCCAGCCTAGATTGGTAATGGCTTAGTTTTAGAGCCTAGGTTTTTCATCCCTCGTGTTAGATCTTTGAGGTTACCCATTGCTTTTCCAATAAATTCCTTATCTTTTTAAAGGAACTCCAGATAGTTTCTGTTATTTGCACTTATAAAGAGCCTTGACTCATACAGCCCTCTAGTACCAAGTGCCACTTCACGTTAACCATCCTGCAGTTCCTCCAAACTAACCATGTTGTTTCCACTTCTGGGCTTTCTCACATTCTGTTCTACCTGGAACACTCTTTACCTCATTCTCAAATTGTTTGACTCTTGATGGTCCTTTAGGACTCAGCTCTATTATGTTACTTTTTCTGCAAATCTTCCCCCAATTCTTGAGATTGGGTTAGCTCCTCAGTGTTCCCACAGAATCCTCTGCTTACCTCTAATACTTATCACACTATATTGTAATTGCCTTGACGTTCCCTGGAGACATGGGCTAGTAGTATAATCAGAACCTTTGCACTGTCCCAGGCAGATAATAATTACTGTTGAAATTTTATCTGTTGAATGAGTGAAAAACTATTGAATTATGTACTGTATTAAGTTAAAATTTATCTATTTGCGTGTCTGTTTTTCCTAATAAGCTGTAACTATTCTAAGAGCAGGGACCAAGTCCTTCATCTTTATATCCTTACTTTGTAGCATAATATTTGGCTCATAGTAGACGCTGAGGGAATGTTGAATGCATGATTGAATGACTGAGTGGCAGAGCTGTCTTTTTAGAATTTCAGTTAAAACAGTTCTTCCCAAGAGGAGGTATCTTCTTTGACCATATAAAGATGAGATATCTACATGTGGCTCATATTGAGTAATTGACATTCTTAACTTCTCTGTACCAGGATTGGTAATCTATTTAAAAGATAATGTTTATACATGAAAACTATTTAACAAGCCAGTATTTTATGTGCCAACTGAGTGATATGGGCAGATATTGCTTCAGTGTCAGGCTCAATATAGCCTTCTTTTTTTTTTTTTTTAATTAATTAATTTACTTTGGCTGTGCTGGGTCTTAGTTGCAGCTCACGGGATCTTCCTTGCTGCATGTTTAGTTGTGGCATGCGTACTTCTTAGTTGCAGCATGTGGACTTTATTTATTTATATTTTTGACTGCGTTGGGTCTTTGTTGTGTGCGTGCTCTCTAGTTGCAGTGAGCAGGGGCTACTCTTCATTGTGGTGTGTGGGCTTCTCATTGTGGTGGCTTCTCTTGTTGTGGAGCATGGGCTGTAAGTGCACAGGCTTCAGTAGTTGTGGCACTTGGGCTCAGTAGGTGTGGCTCACAGGCTCTAGAGGACAGGCTCAGTAGTTGTGGCGCATGAGCTTAGTTGCTCCGCAGGATCTTCCTGGATCAGGGATCGAACCCTTGTATCCTGCATTGGCAGGCTGATTCTTAACGACTGCGCCACCAGGGAAGTCCTGGCATGGGAACTTCTTAGTTGTGGCATGCAGACTCTTAGTTGCAGTATGCACGTGGGATCTAGTTCCTCGACCAGGGATTGAACCTGGGCCCCCTGCATTGGGAGTGCAGAGTCTTACCCACTGGCCCACCAGGGAAGTCCCTCGATGTGACATTCTTAATTGAGTCTTTGAAAGTGTGGTACTGAAGAAACTACTTAGGAAATGGTTATTGGTTAATTGGATTGATTAAAATGGAATCCTGTAGTAGACTTTGTCTTTCTGTTTTAGTTGGTTTATATGCCGCTTATTTTGGACTGGTTCATTGGAATTTTTTATCATTCCTTTTTAGGTCCAAGACAACTTTGATAAGATTGAATTCAATAGGATGTGTTGGACCCTCTGTGTCAAAAAAAACCTCACAAAGAGTCCCCTGCTCATTACGGAAGAAGATGCATTTAAAGTATGGGTTATTTTCAACTTTTTATCTGAGGACAAGTATCCACTCATTATTGTGCCAGAAGAGGTAAGTGTGGCTCTGGGAAGTTTTACATGGCTGTCTTAGCATTTAAGAGGTCTAACTTGGAAGTATTTGTGTTAATTTGGTGTAGATATGGAAGGAGATCCCATACTAGTGTTTTTGGATCAGACAAAAAAGCTTGGGTCCAAAAAAGTCTAAAACTTAGTGATTTGGGGTTATGCAGTAACCCTGGAGATTTGCACAAAGGGTGGGACTCTTCCTCTCTAAACTGCTATGATTATAGACAAATCCATCCTCATGTTGAAAGAGTCTTTATTCAGTACAAGTCACAACATAATTTTCTGTCTACGTACATATTGGCAAAACCATAAGAACTGGCTGAGTGATGCTATGTGGGAAACACATGGGATCCAGAATGTTGTTCCCAAGGCTGATTTATGTGAGGAAATAAGTATTCTTGTTTCAAAGTCAAGGATAGAGACTTTTCTTAAACCATACTTTCCAAAGTAAATGAAAAAGGACTTTTGCTTATTTTGTTCTGGGTTATTTCCCCTGAGCTTCCAAGGTGGGGTGGGGCGGGGAATACAGGAGTAAGGATTCTGTGCTGTCTTACTGCCCTAAAACATCAGCTGTATAATACATGCTTATTAGTAGTAAATTTAGAAAAGGCTAATAATATGCAGATTAATCAACTGTAGTCCTCCCCTTAAAAAAAGTCATCTGTAATCTCTTAACCTTGGACAAATTATTTAACTTCTTGAGTTTTAATTTCCTCATCTATAAAATAGGGCTCATAAAAATGTTTGTTCTAAGGGTTGTGAGGCCCTGTATTTAAAGGACTTAGTTCAGTAAGTGAAGTAAGTCAAAGATATTTCATGTTATATTCATGTGGAATATAAACAAACAAAATAATTGAACAAACCAAACAAAAAACGTGGAGATACAGGGAACAGAATAGTGGTTACCAGAGGGGAAGTGGGGGTGGGGAGGGTGAAATGGGTGAAGAGGGTGAAATGGATGAAGTGGGTCAACTGTGTGGTAACAGATGGAAACTAAATTTTTGGTGGTGAGCATAGTATAGTGCATATAGAAGTAGAAATACAGTGTCATATACATGAAACTTATATAATGTTATGAACCAATGTCACCTCAATAAAAAACCTAAAATTAAAAAAACAATTAAATTGTGACTAGGGAAAAAAATAAAGGACTTAGTTCAGTGCCTGGCACATGATATGTACTCAGTAAATATGTTAGCTCCTATGACTGGTATTATTGCATACATTTTTTGCACACTAGTCTGCTTATTTCTGTAGGAGACGTTTCCAGCAGTGGAATTCTAAGTCCTAAGAAGGGCATACTTTCAGGGTAGTAGATGAAGGAGGCAGAATTGCCCTTCAGAAAGGCTGTACCAATTTATATTCCTACCAGTAGTGATTGAGGGTGTCCATTGTTACCCATCCTGCCAGCGGGGAGTCTGGTGTGTGATGTATTTGTATGATTCATGTTCATGTTAGGAAAATCTGTTTGAAAGTTCACACTGCAGTATTTTATTTCAAATCAGCAAGCATTTATTGACTGGCAACAGTAAATGAGGCAATAAGAGGAATACAAAGTGAAAAACATGACTTCTTGCCTTCAAGGAATTTGCAGTCTGCTCAAGGAAAAGAAAAAAGTCAGGAGTGATTCATAGCAAACTAGACTACCATTATAAGAGAGATGCAAATACCATGCAAATACGGAGAAGGGAAAGATTTATTCCAGCTTGAGGGAAGTCGGGGATCAGGGAAGGCTTTTTGAGAGAGGCAATATAATGTAGTGGTTAAAAGCTGGCTCTTAAACTTTTTCAGTAAAGGGCCAGACAAAATATTTGAGGCTTTGTGGGCTTTCTGGGCCATATTGTCTCTGTTGTAGCTACTCAACTTTGCTGTTAATAGTGTGAAAGCAGCCACAAGACAGTATGTTGCTGTGCTTTAATAAAACTTTTATTTATGGATGTTGAAATTTGAGTTTTATATAATTTTCATGGACCATGAAGTTATTATTATTGTTTTGATTTTCTGCCCTCCAACCACTTAAAAATGTAAAAACCATTCTTAGAGCAAGGGTGTATAAAAAGAGGCTGAGAGCCAGATTTGGCTGCTGGGGTGGATTTGACTCATGGCTGTAATTTGGTGTTCCCTGGTTAAGAGCAGGGATCTGGAGTCAGATTTCTTGGATTTGAATTCTGGCTCCATCACGGCTCACTAGTTGTGTGACCTTGGGCAGTTTACTTAATTAGTTTTTGCAGCAGTTTCCTCAACTGCAGCTTATGCTAGTATCTGCCTCCTGCTGTTTTTGTGAAGTTCAAATGAGAAGAATGCCTGGCCCTTAGAAAGTGCTTAAGTGTTAGCTATTATATTTAAGGGGGAAAAGTAGCACTTATGCTGGGCCTTAAGAGATGGAAGAATTATGACTAATGAAGAAGGCAGAGGAGAAGAATTCTGGATGGAAGGAACAGTGGGCAAGGTTATATGAGGCAGAAAAGTAAAGGAAGGGCATGTCTGAGATAAGTGAGGTATCCAGCTTGACTAAATTGCCAGTCTTCAAAACAGCTGGACTGACTGACTGAAGCCAAAAAGGGAATTTTGAAAAGGATGTTGGTTAGCTTACAGAATGGCTGTGATGGCTGAAAAACCAGGTGTGGAGGCTGTGCAGTGAGGAACCACCAGGAAAGTGCGTGTTGTATCATGGAACACCTCTGGCCCTGCACACTGGGTGCAGCCCAGGAACTTCAATCTTCCTGCAAGTAACCATTCTTGCTACCATGAAGAGTTTTCTATGCTTATGTCCTCATCACAGTCAGGGCATGATGCATCCAGTTGTTATAACCTAGGTCAGATGCCCAAGAAGGCCTGGAAAGGGTCCATTTGTGTTTCTAGCTTCCACATTGGGAATTCCTTAGACGTAAGAAGGGGGTTAGGTGCTGGGCGGTCAAAAAGAATGACATGTGTCCTTTCTAACTAGAACATGATGGCTGTGCAGAGATAGAGACAAGTTTCAGGTCTGGGCGACTGGGAGGTAATATGGTGTAGTTGTTTAAAGCATGGTCTTTCAAATCAGACCATGGTTTAAATCCCTGCTCGACCACTTTTTAGCTATGTGACCGTGAACAGATTACTTAATCTCCCTGTTTGGATTTCCCCATCTGGAAAATGGGGATCACTACTTCCTTCATTGGACTCTTGTGATGACTAAAATAGTTGATATATATGAAGCATTTAATTTGTCTGGCTCCATGATAAATGCTTGCTAAATGGGGTGTGTGTGTGGGGTGTATGAATGAATGACAGCGTGATGAACAAATTGGGAATATGATGTATGATGCTGGGTTTGGTACATTTGGCATTTTGAGTGGATCATCCTTGTGGAGCTGTCCTGTTTCAACTGGTAGAGTACGTTTGGAGCTACGAGAGGCCAGGGCCAGAGACAGAGACAGGAATCCATGGGAGTAGGTTAGATCAGGGAGGAAGAGACAGTAGTGGGAGAAGCGAGGGCTGAGGGCAGGAGAAGTGAGGACAGGACCTGGGGCCTGTTTCTGTAGCAGAGGGAGGAAGTAGATTTGGTAAAGGAAGCTGATTGGGTAGTCTGTGAGGTTGGAGGAGAACTGGGAGAGTGTTGAGTCATGGGTGCCAAAGAAGGAAAAAGTTCTAAGAAGCAAGACAGTAATTCTTAGCATTATATGCTATAGAAAAATTAGAGGGTGATGAGTGAGAAGTTGCCCTTGGATTTAACAGTTAGGTGGTCATTGGTAAACAAGGAGAAGGCAGTTTCACTGTAGTGGTAGGAACAGTTTCTTAGTGCTTAATAATAATAATAATAATAATGTAATTGTGTACATATGTTAAAGGGGAAATAAAAAAAAAAAGCTATGGAATTTTTGTCCACAAAAGTTGTCTTGCTTGATACAGAAACATATAGAAGGGGATAGAATGTTGATAGATGTGGAAAAAGACATGCTAATGGTATTTTTAAAACTCAGCTCTGCTTGGAAGAATTATGCTAATGAAGTGAATTTTGTAGTTCCACTCAGTGTTCTAAATTTATTTGAGTTTTCTTTGGAACTGGAGATGGGGTGATTCTCTTACCCGTGATCTTTTGGTTCTTTCCATCACTAAAATATTCATGGTGGAACTTGAAAGTGACTTTGTCCTGATTTCAGAATTAGAAATTAGTCTGTAAGGAGACTTACCATATTCCTCACAGCAGCTCCTACTTGATGTGGAGGACTTGTCATTGGCTTTAGATTATCACTGAATCACAGGCTGTAGAGGCAGCCAGTCAGCATCAGCTTCCTGACTGCTCTGCCTGTGACACTCTTAAGATTTCTGCTCTAGGTGGCCCGAAAAACCGTGACTTTATTTTTATGCACCCAGAGCCCAGCGAAGACGTCGCAGCCTGCTTGACTTCCTCTTTGCAGGCTGACTGGGAATGTCTTGGTCCTCTCCCAAACAAGTTAATCTTATTTGAGAAGGGAGTGGCCTCTTTTTGACTTGTCAGGATAGCCAGGCAGCATACCTTGTTATGTCATTGTTGGACTTGGTTGTTTTGATGTCCTTAGCTCTCAGCATTCTTCTGATTAGAAGTGGAATTAGAGTTAGTTTTACAGATTATTCCTCTGTGGCCAGGAGTAGTTGTGTGGGGAAAGAAGAGATCATTAAAACAGATTTCTGTAGAATTGCTTTGTCTGGCTGCTGAACCGACCTCCTAAGGTTTAAAATATGGCCTTGTATTCTTGAGCTCCTAGCACATCTCCTGGCCTTTGCCAAGCACTGCAAATTCAAGGCTGCACAGTTTATTTAAACCAGTAGAGTCATTTCTTAAGGTGCTCATTCTCTGTTACATTTTGCTTCGTTCCTAAGTACTTTAATAGTATTAAAAAGAACTGTATTTTGAACTAGTTTTAGACTTACAGATTTTAATAAAATGAAGTATGGAAACACATATTTAAAAATAAATTTTGAAGTATAATGTCTTAATTTGTCATGAACGAGTTTGATTTGCAATATTACCAACAGCTTTTAGGCTTTTCAAATTCAAAGTAATTTTTATGTTTCCAATAAGTCATTTACCATAATGGTCATTTGCATTTTAAGTCCAGAATATTTTTAATTAAGATTTTATTCTCCAGCTTCGATTACTACTGTGTAAGATATAAGTAACAGTGGTAGTTACATGAACAACACAAGTGGTACAAGTAAGTTTGCTTTTGACTCTGTTTCCTATCATCCAGAAGTGGTATCAAGAATATTGAATAAATTAAGTGACTTAGTACCAAAAGTCAAGCAATTGCATGTCTGCATTTGAGATGGTTCCGTAATTGTTGTCAAATGATATTCCTGGAAATGTGTGTCTGTAAAATATAGTTTTTACATTAGTATTCATTTCCCACAGAGCCAAGAACAAAACAGGATGTGTCTGTTGCTTATTTGGAAGAATTGCCTTCTTGCGGTTAAATATTAAATCTGAACGAGTTTTCAGAGATCCTCAGTGAAATAAAACCTGAATTGTTATTAAGTTAATAAAGGCCCTCTTCAGTGATTACAGGGAAAGAACTTTTAACAAATAAATTTTGGGGCCAGAGGCCTCAAAGATCACATGCAACTTGAAAGTTTATTCTTTGTTATTTTTGGTGCAACTTGCCTTGGAAGGAGGAAGTTAGCTGCTTCCTGAAACTGAATGAGCTCTTAGAATTGATGTCAGCCACTCAGACTAACACAGGAGCACGTGGTTTATTATGTAGTATACTCGAATAGTTGAGAATGGCAATGTTTGTCTCTCCTTGGCCCAATATAATGAACTAAGAGGTCCTTAAGTTATTTGGTTGTGATAAGTATATGATTGTGTTGAAAGTCAACAGGAAATGAATCTGGATTAGTTGCCTGGCACAGTTACTGGGAGTGCGGGGCAGATGCTGGGTGCTGATGGCAGACTCTGAAGGGGAGGGGAGGGCACCTTCAGAAAGGTTCAGGATGAACGTGGGAAGCTGCCTCTAGAGCTGAGTTTGCTGCTAACAGGAAACACTGTAAAAGACATTCCAATATACAAGAGGAATTGAAGCTCAGAGTGTGAGGGGCACAGGTTCGTTCATGGTGGTAGGTGAGGAAAAGCCAAAGCTGTTTCCTGACTTGTCACGCCCACTTTTTGTCATCCGGTCCATACGTGTGGCCACACCCATGGCCTCACCATTAAAACTTCTAGTAGTGCCTGTGCAACCTTTATCCCAAATAGTGACCAGGCAGCACAGTCCCCTCTTTTTGTTGCCTTAAGGAGGTTGAACTTCTGTGCGTGGTAACACCTCTTAAGTTATTTTACTTTGGTCAGTTTTTTATATAATTGACTTTCTTTTTCTCTCTTGTGTCTTATTACCTTTAATCTTTTTTCCTTCTCTTTTCTGTCCCATTCTCTCCTTTCTTGTTCCCTTTCTTCTCAATCATTTCCTTTTTCTCTTTTTCACTGCCTATCCCTGTTACTTCCGTTTAAAAGCTGAGAAAATAGTATCCGATAAGCATAACAGCAGATGATATATCTCCAGCAAGAGAAAGGAAAGACCTTAGTATGTTTTTCTTCATCAAGTAAACATTTGTTGAGTACCTACTGTATGCTAGATTTAGGGTATTAGATAATCTGCATACTAGAGGAGCTTATACTGTCTCATCAAATTACATCAAGAGAACTCGATATTTTTTGATCTTGTGATATTTTGTGAATGTATATTTCTTTGCAAACATGTTTTTCCTATTGTTGACATTCCTTTTCTGTTAAAGTGTGTTATTTCACAAACAACATTGTAACCAAATTATTGGAAGTGCAAAGAAGAGAAAGAAAAAATTAATTCACAATCCTATGTGTAACAAATTAGACTCTAATATTTTCCTCTAGTATTTGTCAAAATATTTACATAATCTTTATGCAGTGGAAATCATAGGTAAATTTAATTTTGCATTCTTGCTCACTGTTATTTCATAAGTGCTTTCTTAAATGTAATTTTAAATGGTTGAATAATATTCTACTCAGTGCAGAAGGAAGTAACATTGATTGAGTACCTACTATGCCAGACATTGTGCACAATGTTCTATTTTTGTCCCATTTTATCTCCATAGTAGTTCTGTACGATGAGTGTTTTTATACCCATTTCTTAGATGAGAAAATTGAGGTTTAGCTTAGTTTATTTCCATTTCATTAATTAAGCTCTACTACATTCTGTGTACAGTGCTGAGTTCTGGAGATTCAAAGATGAATGGGACATTGTCCCTCCTATAAGGAATTCAGAAAATTGGCAGAGAGCAGCATGTGTATATATAGAGAGAGAATTTCAATACAGTATGCTGAGTGCAGTGACACAGAAGAGTAATACTTGACCGGGGTCAGAGCAGTTTTACCAGAGCAGTGCTTCTCAAACTTTAATATGCACAGGGAAGTACCTGGGGTTCTTGTTGAAATGCAGATTCTGATTTTGGGGTCTTCTGTGGAATATGAGATTCTTCATTTCCAACAGGCTTCCAGTTGCTGCTGGTGCTGTGGGTCCACATTTTGGACTGTTTTGAGTGGGAATATTCTAGACGGTGTAGGATTTGAACAGATACCAGTTAGCTGGGTAGAGAAACGGGGAAAGGACAGCATGAGGCAAGGCATAGAAGCATAAAAAAGTGTGTTAAGTGGGTAAACTAATAATCTCTAGCAGGTGTTGGCAGACAGCAGCCTGCTGGGTGAATTCTGTCCACAGCCTATTTTTGTATAGCCCACGTGCTAAAATAGTGTTTACATTTTTAAAGGGTTGTTTAAAAAAAAAAAAAAGCCCAGGCAAAGAAGAACATATACCAGAGATGTAGAAAGTCTTAAATGTTTACAAGCTAGCTCTTTATAGAACATGCTTGGGATGTGTGTTGCTGGTGGTATTGGTGGAGCGTAAAATCTGCAGTGGGGCCCAGTGGGAAACATGTCAGAGGCAGTAGGCAGGGGTGATCACCCGGGACACAGAGGAGCTTGCGTTTATCTTTGAGGTGATAGCGAGCCAGGCAGGGTTTAAAGAGGGGAAGTGAAAACAGTAGGATTTTGTCATCGAATTGATGGAAAGGAGTGGGGAAAAGGCTCCTGGCATGGGTGAATGGGGTGTTGTTCCCAGCTGAAATCCATAATATTATGGAGGAGAAACCATTTGGAAGGTGGAGATGATTCATTCATTTTTGGACATGCTGAGTTTGAGAGAGCGCTGTAGGACATCCAGATTTTCCAGAAGATAGGAGGATTCTCATTCAGTATTACTGCCTGCTGTTTTGTTTAACTGTTACTATTTCATTTACACTTTTAAAGTACTTTCATGTCACCGGGTACATCCATACTCATTCATCTGAAAAAAAAACAGGCTGTTGAACAGCAGGTGTCTTGTAATCCCTTTCATGCAGTGTGATGTTTGTGTGTAGAGCTGCCTGGAAGGGTGAGTGCAGTATTTTCTACTATTTTTCTATGCAAAGCTATGTGTTTCAGGGCTTAATAGACTTTTCTAGCCCAGGCTAGGAATTCACCATTGTTTACAACATTGTCAGTGTTCTAATGAGATGCAGCAGCATTAATTTCAAATAGTTGGCTTATGTGGAAAATTAATAAATTGGCGACTAACTTGTGCATACTTTGAGATGCTTATTGTTCAGTAAAATAATATTCTGATACACTGAAATCCAACAGAGTAATCAGATCACATCAGTTAGTTTGTATATGATAGTATGTGTGCAGTTTGCTTTAGTTCTGTATACACATATACTATAATCTTAAAGGTTCCAGTTTTTGATTACTTATTCTCGTTTAATATAGAATCAGTGGCATTTTATCCATACCCTTCTCCCTGATAGTATCATGATTCTTTAAAGATACACTTTCGGAACTGTAAAAGAATATTTCCTACATGGACCTTTCAGTGTAAATAACTTAGATACGTACCTAAGTTTAAAAGTTATTTTTTGGCTATGAAATGATATTTTAAAACTTCTTTATACAGATTGAATACCTGCTTAAGAAACTTACAGAAGCTATGGGAGGAGGTTGGCAACAAGAACAATTTGAAAATTATAAAATCAACTTTGATGACAGTAAAGATGGCCTTTCTGCATGGGAACTGATTGAGCTTATTGGGAACGGACAGTTCAGCAAAGGGATGGATCGGCAGACGGTGTCCATGGCGATTAACGAGGTCTTTAATGAGCTTATATTAGATGTGCTGAAACAGGTAAGAGTCCTGTAACACTATATCTTCTCGCCTTTGAAATTTGACATGTTTGAAATAAAACAAATTTTCATCACAAAGATGAGTCTAAGTCACTTATACTTTTACAGGAATAAAGTTTCTTATTTTCCCAGTCTTGTGTTAGGCTTTCATTGTAAAGAATTACAGTTAGGCATTGGGAAGTTACTATTTTGAAAGAATTGTTCAAATGATCACATTTCTTTCTTTTTTTAAAAATAAATTTATTTATTTATTTATTGGCTGTGTTGGATCTTCGTTGCTGTGCACAGGCTTTCTCTAGTTGTGAAGAGCGGGGGCTACTCTTCGTTGCAATGCTTGGGCTTCTCATTGTGGTGCTTCTCTTATTGTGGAGCATGGGCTCTAGGCGCGCGGGCTTCAGTAGTTGTGGCATGTAGGCTCAATAGTTGTGACTCGCGGGCTCTAGAGCGCAGGCTCAGTAGTTGTGGCGCATGGGCTTAGTTGCTCCACGGCATGTGGGATCTTCCCAGACCAGGGCTCGAACCCTGGTCCCCTGCGTTGGCAGGTGGATTCTTAACCACTGTGCCACCAGGGAAGCCCCTGAATGATCACATTTCTAAACACTTTTAAGTACTTTCACGTCATGTGTGCATCCATACTGATTGATCTGAAAGCTCCCATGGCGTGTTGTTCAGTGAGAAAAACAGGTTGTTGAACAGCAGGTGTCTTGTAATCTTGTTCATGCAGTGTGCTATGTGCTTAGAGCTGTCTGGAAGGATGAGTGCCAAATGTTAACAGCCATCGCTGCTGAATTGTGGGATTTCTGGGAATTTTTTTTTATTCTTTGGTCTTTTCTTATTATTGGGCTTACTACCATATATGTTTATACACATTGATCTCTCTTTGTATATATGATATATATTATTTTTATAAAATCATAAAAATACTCTTGGGAAAAAATTACCTTTAAAGTTGTGTTTATCATATTAGATTATAAAGTTTGTTTTCTCAGCACCTGCAAGGCATCTGATATGCATATGGGAAGCTTAATGCTTACTAAATAGAATTTATATATTTTTAGTGGATTAGATTAGATTTCTTACATTATTATATTGAATAATAACTCTGATTTGGGATTTCCTTACTTTGGTCCTTTCTTTGCTCTGTTAGGTGATGTATTGTTGTTTTTGCTCTTTTTTCCAAATGGAGCCCATCAAAAAAATTAATCGAGGCTTAATTTGTGTAGGATTTTGGTACTACAGATAGTTACGAGACATGGTCTCTGTCTGAAGAGGACTTTTGGGCCCATCGGGATGGCAGAATATAGAACTACAGGTGAATTGCAGCGTGAGATAGCTTTGGCTGAAATGTTCAAGGATTAGCAAACTGAACAAGTGATATGATAAGAATTTAGTATAATAATCAGATGATACAGCCAAGATATTATCATATGTTTAATGATGTGTGTAGTCTACCACAAGCTATTAGCACCTATAGATTTATTATTTAAAATGTTGGCTATTCTTGAATAATCCTGAAGGGTTTTGGCCTATAATAAATGCATAGTTTTGCTGAAGTAAAAATTTTAATCACACGTCTTTGAGGCTGATATGTGGGAAGTACAGTGCTAGTAAGTGTGAGCATAGGAGCTATACTAGAAGCCAGTATCCTAACTACTGGTCCTTTGGAGCAGAGTTCATCCTCCAGAATTGTGAGAGGTCAGGTAGAGAGGTACATTGGTGCCAGAGGGTGACTGGCTGAGAAGATATACTTGGCCAAGTTGACTGACACCTTTCAGCATCTTCACTGATGCAGCTCTGGTTTTACTGAGAATCATTGTTAAGGTGCGTGCATGCGTGCATGTATGTGTGTGTTTGTGTTTTACAAGGAACAGATAGAATAGTATAGTGAACTCTCGTACACCCATCACCCAGCCCCAGGAATCACGGACACCTGATTTATCCTCCCCACCTACTTTTACCTCTCCTGTCTTATCTTTTTCTTTCTTTTTTTTTTTTACTTGGAAAACAGGATTTTATTAGGCGTCTTTTAGAGATTTAAGTGCTCTATTTTATCATAATGAGAATTATCCTCAAAGCAAATATTCTCTAAGATACCAAAGTATTCTGTTTATTTGGATAATATACTCAAACACATTAAAAGTTACAAAGCCTAAAATAAGCAGGCAACAAGCCAATAAAATCACAACTCAGAATTCTGACATGTGGAAAACATGGTATCACCGCCTATGAAATGCAAACAGACTATAAATGTTTAAGTGGAATGGTCTCTAACCTATAAATCACACTAGTGTGACCCAACAAATGATTGCATTTCTTTGGTCTCCTGTCTTATCTTGACACAAATCTAGACATTTCATTTTATCTATAAATATTTCAGTAAGCATCCCTAAAAGATAAGGTATTAAAAAAAACACCCCACAGTGCTATTAACACCAGGGGTCCTGCAGTCTCTTATCTGTACATAGCATTTGGTGGGGTGAGGGGATAGGGGGCGAAGATATCTCTGAGTGTCTAAAGTTCTGTGTAAACTTATATCTGCTCATGCTTGCCTGAATTTGACTGGGTATAGTGCCCTGCCTTCATAGCTCCTCAAAGGGTTCATGATCCACAAAGGACAAGAGTCTTTGACATTCATGTATTCAAGACCACACATCAGATAATGGAGGAGGCAAGAATATCAAGGAAGAGATATCAGCTCTTACGAGTAAAAGGACAGGTGTTTATATCAGATTTAATCTTTCATAGGGTTACATGATGAAAAAAGGCCATAGACGGAAAAACTGGACTGAACGCTGGTTTGTACTAAAACCCAACATAATTTCTTATTATGTGAGTGAGGATCTGAAAGATAAGAAGGGAGACATTCTCTTGGATGGGAACTGCTGCGTGGAGGTAAGAGTCAATGGTTACCTCTTTCCAGTGCTGCCCCCTGCTGTTCAAGTACTTTATCTTCCTTCCTCTAGGCTCTAGAGCCTCAAAAATAATCTTAAATTTACATTTCCAAAATAATATAGGCACACAGTAGCCATAGTTTCTAAACCTAAAATTAAAGATACATGACAAATTTTTTTCTACTGTGAATTTATTTTTTGTCTTATACTCGAGAATAAAATATAGGGGTTAAGTCTCATTTGTTTGTACATTTAAGGAATCATTTCTTGAATAAAATCGAGTCATAAATAAAATAAAGCAAAAAGAATTCATTAAGAAAGCATTTGAAATCATGAATATATCAGAAAACCTGGGCCATTTTGAGTGTAATAAATATACCAAAAGAAGATGTGAGCATTGTCTTTGAATACTTAGGGTGCCTTTCAGGACACTTTATTCACCGCTGCTAATTCTGTAAAGATGTGAAGTTCTCAAGAATATAAAGTTTTGAGTTTTTAATTTATATCTGAACTATTACCACATCTGTATTTGTTGAAGAACATTTAAAATACCTAAGATCTCCTCCCGTAAATGATAGTTTTGATGGATGAAATTGTATGTATTGATGTCTTAGGGTGTTTAGCGCCCAGTAGGGGGTCTTCTTGGATTCAACTAAACGTGGAGACTCACAAGATTACCATAGGCCATACCAGCCTACTTTTAAGGGTACAGGACACGAACCACAGCTTGTCAGCAACAACATCCCCGGTGCACGGAGGGGAGAGATGCGTCTGGGAGGAGTTGGAATCACCCTGGGTTAGAAGCCTTATATCCCATAGGAGTCAATACCCATTGGAACAGTTCCGTGGGTATGTCTTCCAGGGTTCCAGTAAGAGATGTACTCAGGTACAAGGTGCAAGGTACAAGGGTTGCTGTGCTCAGGAAAGCCCAAAGCATGGCCCATCGGGAGCTATTGGTTCTCCCAGTCTAGATGTAGTATACTAATCTGGGGTCATTTTTATCATAAGTAATGTTGCCTAGGGGGCAGCATTGGTAAATCAGTAATATTCATTTACAGGTACTTCTTGTATAAATAATTAAGATTGAATTTAATCTAAATACTTGAAAATAAAATTTTAAAGACTGATTTTGCTTTCTTAGTCCTTGCCTGACAGAGATGGAAAGAAATGCCTTTTTCTCATAAAATGTTTTGATAAGACCTTTGAAATCAGTGCTTCAGATAAGAAGAAGAAGCAAGAGTGGATTCAGGGTAAGGTAATTTTTATTACTTGTCATGATATAACTTGAGAACTCTTTCTGTTTGGGATCTTATTAAAGATACTAAGCATTGTTTCCTCATTGTCTGTAGTTATTTCTCTGTGAAACAGTAACTAAAAGAAAAATTGAGAGGCGTTCCCGAAATTTTCATCAGTTTCATTTGCCTAATAAACTTCTGGGAAAATTATAAACTGGACTTTTAGGTTTTATTTACTCTTACTATTTAAAGAATATGGAATTTCCCCTTTTAAGGACCATGAAGAATTTTAAAGTGGCCATTTTGCATATTTAGTAATATGTAAAACAAAAGAGGAATTGTGCAGTAGCTTTTGAATACTTCAAGTAATTTTCAAGGTCTGTTACTTTCACAAGAAATCACTAGTTTCAAATAATTATCTCAAGAACGCAACTTCTGATTGAATGAATTTTAAACTAAAGTATTACTCCAAAGTTAGTAAAGAATGAAACACTATGAGATTTTCTTTTTAATCAGAGGGGATTCTAAATGTTATATTCTTGAACATAAGTAAAATTTGTTTTATTGAAAATTGTGGTCATTTTGATATAGTTTAAGAGTTTGAGGCAAGTGTTACCTGGGTCTGAATCCTCTTTCCTGGGTTGCTGGGGGTGAGTTAGGAATTCTGTAGCAGCTTTGTTCTTCTATGGAATGGGGCACATAATAGTACCTACCTCTCAGGGTTGTTGTGAAGGTTAATAATTAGATAATGAAGATATGGTTGCATATTTAAAAAATGACACATCATCGAAGAAATGTTTGTGATAGATTGCAAACAAATGTCCATTAACTGGGGAGTGGTTGAATAGATTATGATACAGCTACACAGTGGAGAATTGTGCAGTACTGTGCAGTATGTACTGGTTTGGAAAGCTCTCCGAGATAAAGTAAGCAGACAAACCAAGGCTCTGAAGAGTGTGTTATGCCAGCGTTTGTGTCAACAGAAGGTGGAGAACATATATATATGTTTATTTGGATATGCTTAAAGTATCTCAGGAAGGATGCACAGAAACTATTGGCGTTAATTGCTAGTGAAGTGGAGAGCTCAGTACTCGGGGATAGGAGTAGGAGGGAGACTTCATATATGTCCTTTCATGCTGTTGAGTTTGAACAGTATGAAAGTACTAGCTATTTAAATAGTTGAAACAATCAGGGAAGAAATCAGATTTCATATTAAAATTAGATAATGCATGTAAAGGGTATACATATAGCAAATGTTCAATACATGGTAGCTGCTATTGGCACCTCGGGAAGGGAGTGTATAGGGAGATGGTTTCATAAGGCGTAGATGAGGGGCAGACTAAAAACAGCAGGTAGCACATCAGATACCAGGAACTTTGAGTCTCAGCCCTTGCTATGTCTTGTTCTTACTTAGCCTTTTGGGAAGTGTAGGGAAGGGAGTTGGAAGTGTTGGGAGTTCCCCAAATATGTGTGATATTCCCAAATCAAAGTCTATTTAAGCACAGATAGGCAGTTACAGAACTTTGGAGCTGGAAGGGGCTTCAGAGATCATCTCTCTCATGTTAGAAATGAAAAAGCCATGCTGTAGGAGGCACCGTGACTTCCTCACGGTCACACTGCTGCTCAGTAGCAGGTCAGAACGATCCTGGGTCTCTGGTTTTCCTCCCACTAAGCTGTTTACATGTTAGGCTTACAAAGAATAAAGTGTATTCCCGTTTTTTCTCCTATACCTTTCACAGCCATTAATTCTACCATCCATCTGCTGAAGCTGCGCAGCGCCCCACCACACAAAGACGCCCGCCAGCGTCGGAAAGAGCTCCGGAAGAAGCTGCTGGCTGAGCAGGAGGAGCTGGAGCGACAGATGAAGGAGCTCCAGGTGGCAAACGAAAACAAGCAGCAGGAGCTGGAGACCGTGAGGAAGGTGGGAGTGGACGCTGGGCTGGCGGCGGGCGGTCATTTCACTGCAGGAGCCACTGCGAGTTTACTTAGGAGCTTTGGTTCTACCAAGACTAGGTTACTACAAGTCTAGGGAGATTTTTTTGGTGAACTGTGCTTCCAGGAAGTGTATCTAGACCACTGAGGGAGACATCTTAGTTTCCCCAGCCCTTGAAAGTATGAGGGTCTCAGGGCAGCAGGGATGTTTCATTGAACAACAAGAACAGTTGAATTTTGTTAGAGGAAGATGAGAAATTGTATTCCCCTAAGGATGTCAAGGTCACTTTTGGTGAACTGGACAGGATCTGTTGCTCTTTTAGGTTTTCCCCCTTAGCTCCCATCTTTACTCATGAGGATCTTGGAAGACCCTTAGGGTTAGAATTGTGGATTTTACTTATTGTTTGGAGTCAGAGGTACAGTCTGGGTCAGCTTCTCTTTCCATCTCAAGGCTAGGAGGTCAAGTACCGCAGGCTGTATGGAATAGTTGACATTCATTGGGAAGCCTTCTTCCTTGATTGTGTATATCAGGGTTCTGGGCGTGGTGCTGAGTCCCCAGTGTGTGGGCATGGTTTTATTTGGGGCATCTTTCGGCTGAGTCTTTCTGCCTTGAATCAGTGAAAACCTGCTAACCACAAGCTCAGGCATCTTTTTGTGTCCTCCTGTGCAGCACTTATGCCCTGGGATGTCGGGGTTGCTCAAAGTTTAAGGCCCCAGATTCCTGGTGGGGTTCTCCCTTTGCAACCCCTAGAAATGCCGTACTCTGTGCTGACTTCCTCTATTTCTGAAGTTGGTTTTCTATCTTATTGGTGTTTCCTTGTGTGTGATAAATCATTTTTTTCTTGGTGCTTTCAAGGTTTTCTTTTTGTTTTCGGTTTTCCATGGTATTACTATGATGTGTATTTCTGTGTGATTTGATGTATGTGTTAAACTCTTTGTATTTATCTTAGAGTTCATTGAACTTCTTGAATGTGTAGGTTAATGTTTTCCATCAAAATGGGAAAGTTTTTAGTCGTTATTTCTTCCAATATTTTTCCTACTCCTTTCACTCTTTCCTATCCTTCAGATACTCCCGTTATGTGAATGTTGGTGTGCTTAATGGGTGTCTCACATTTCTCTGAGGCTTTTTTCTTCTCTGTTCTTCAGATTGTGTAATTGCTATCAATCTATCTTTGGTAGACTCTTCTTATATAAGCCCAAATTGCATTATTTCTATCAATCTATCTTTGATAGACTCTTCTTATATAAGCCCAAATGTATGGTTGAGAACCTCTAGTGAGTTTTTCATTTCATATTGTACTTTTCAACTCCACAACTTCCATTTGGTTCTTTCTTATAATTTCTGTCTCTTTATTGATGTTGTCTGTCTGATGGGATATCATCGTATCATCTATGGCTTTCTTAAGTATGGTCTTCTTTGTTCTTTGAACATATAATAACTTCTTTGAGTTCCTTGCTAAATCCAGCATCTGGGCCCCTTCAAAGGCAGTTGCTATTGCCTGCTCTTTTCCATGTGTGTGAATCACACTTTTTCTTCACACCTCTCATAATTTTTTGTTGAAAACTGGAGGTTTTAAATAATATACTGTAGCAATTCTGGATATGGCTTCCGCCCCTCCCCCAAGGGCTTGTTATTGTTGTTTGCTTGTTTATTTGTTGGGTGATTTGACTGGACTATTTTAGTGAAATCTGTTTTCCTCATGATATACAGCCTCTGACCACACAACCTTGGGCCATGCGCACAATGCCCTGGGGTCACAGAGGTGTCAGCGGGGCTTTTGGGAGGTGTTTTTTGGGGGGATAGTCTTTTGTTTTATACAGTTTTTAAAGGTTACACGTCATTTACAGTTATTACAGAATACCGGCTATCTTCCCCGTGTTGTACACACCCTCGAGCCTGTCTTACGCCCAGTAGTTTATACCTCCTACTCCCCTACCCGTATCTTGCTCTCCCTCCTTAACCACTAGTTTGTCCTGTACAGCTGTGAGTCTGTTTCTTTTCTGTTATATTCACTGGTTTGTTTTATGTCTTAGATTCCACATGTAAGTGATATCATACAGTATTTGTCTTTCTCTGACTTATTTCACTTGGTGTAATGCCTTACAAGTCCATCATGTTGCTGAAAATGGCAGAATTTAGTTCTTTTTTATGACTAAGTAGTATTCCACTGTATATGTGTATACACCACGTCTTCGTTATTCACTCCTCTGTTGATAGACAGATTGCTTTCATATCTTGGCAGTTATAAATAATGCTGCTATGAACATTGGGATGCATGTATGTCTTCAAATCGGTGCTTTTGTTTTTCTTGGCCATATACCCAGGAGTGGAGTTGCTGAGTCATATGGTCGTTTTGTTTTTAGTTTTTTGAGAAACCGCCATACCGTTTTCCACAGTGGTTGCACCAATTTATATTCCCACCAACAGTATACAAGGGGTTTGAGTTGTTTGTTTTTTAATGTTGAGTTATATGAGCTGTTTATATATGTTGTTTATATATTGTTGGATATTGGTCATACCATTTGCAAATATTTTCTCCGATTCAGTAGGTTGTCCTTTCATTTTGTCAGTGGTTTCATTTGCTGTACAGAAGCTTTAAAGTTTAATTAGGTCCCATATGTTTATTTTTGCTTTTATTTCTTTTACTTTAGGAGACGGATTTTTTAAAAATTGCTGTGATTTATGTCAAAGAGTGTTCTGACTGTGTTTTCCTCTAGGAGTTTTATAGTATCTGGTCTTACATTTAGGTCTTCAATCTATTTTGAGTTTATTTTTGTGTGTGGCAGCAGGGTTCTTGGACTTTCTCCATCTCTGATCTCTGTTAGTCTCTGATCTCTCTGTTAAGCCAGCTGCCTCTGTTGGTATCACCTCCAGTTGTTCATCTCACAGTGACTGCTCTGTTATTTTCAACAATGCCCTGGGGCCTGACTTGTCCCACAATCTGCTGTTTAAATTCTGGCCCACATGTAGTCTTTGATGCCTGTCTTTGAGACTTGTTCCTACTACATGGGGGCTCTTTGCTGTCTTCGCCTGGTTTCCCATGTCAAACTTCTAGCTGGCCTGTGGTTTAATTTGTTGGTCTTGTTGACTGAAAAAACTCACAACCTATAAGTTGAGAATTATTTTTATTCGGGGACTTTACTGAGGACTCTAGCCATCCCAGGAGAAAGCCTTTCAGCTCTGAGGAACTGTTCCAAAGAGGTAAGCGGGGAGCTGGGATATATAGGAGTTTTTGTTGAAAAAAAATAAAACAAAACAAAACATGTAGTTACTGCTAATCACAAAAAACAGATATTTCAAGTTAATGATTTTAGTGTTTTTCATTATATGGGAAGATGTAAATCTGAGCTCATTAAAACTATTTCTTAGATATGCATCTTAACTATCTAGGGCCAGTATCCTGTTTTCCTTCATCCTGAATTCCCCTCAGGGCACACCGTTGGGGCAGCTGCAGTGGCTAATGGCGGGCAATATTCTTTGTTTATTGGAATGGCAGGCAATATTTTTTTGTCTGCACCCTCCTGTGAGATACCTTAGCCCTAGACTGGAAACTGACCGGAGAGGGAGCCTTGTGTTCTTCGTTCCATGGCCATTAGGTGGAGCCTCCTTCCGCTGCTGGGGGGAGGGGATAGGGGGCAGCACCATGGCTCACATGTCATAGACTTTCACTATTCTTGCTGAGATTTAATTGATTTTCTTGGATAAATGTTCTCCACTTGCTGTGTGTTCTTAGGATAACTCCCAGAGACTTTAAATGGTTGTGTTAGCTTTGTTTCTATATGTTGTTTCGCTAGGGAAAAGGTCTGTGGAGTTCCTCATGTCACCCTTTGGGAAACTGAGCTCTGGTAAAGTTTTAAGCAATACGGTGAAGATGACAGAACTGTCTAGGATAAGCTCAAGAAATAGATTCAAACCTCATGAATGCATTTGCAAGTGAATTTATGACTGTGCTAAAATTTTCATGGCAAAATGTTATTCAGAGTTATTAGTCATTCATTTACCTAATTTGTTTTGTATGTTGACTGGGAAAAATGTTAGAATGGAATTCCAGTGGATCTGTCTTTACTGAACACTGAGAATGTTTCACTTCCTCCATAATGTTTGTGTGACCATTTCTCTCCAAATACACTTCCATTGTAACATTCCCTGCTTTTCTGTGAATGGATTTTTGGGTAGAAACTGGAAGAAGCAGCATCTCGGGCAGCAGAAGAAGAAAAGAAGCGCCTTCAGACTCAAGTGGAGCTACAGGCCAGGTTCAGCACGGAGCTGGAGCGGGAGAAGCTTGTGAGTACCTCACGCCCGGGGATGCTGCTGCCTTAACTCGCAGAGCCAGCCCCGGTCGGCAGAGGGGCAGAGGCCAGCCTGTGTGGGTGGAGGGGCAGAGGCCAGCCTGGGTTGGTGGAGGGTGAAGACCTGGGAGGCTAGAGTGAGATCATCTTGCCAGCTTGGCTCTGCTGCTGACTCGCAGTGGGCTGCTGGGGAAGTTGTGTGTTTGTTGTTCATGCCTTATCGATTTATTGAGCACCTTATGTATGCCAGGCAGCGTGCCAAGGTTATAAAGGTAAACCTTGCTTTCAAGACCCCCAAGTAGAAATTTATGGAATGGGATGATAAGTCCTATGACTAGGGGGACTACAGTCCTGGTTTGCCGGGGACAGTCCCTGCCATCCTGGTATAATTATTAATAGCATCTCTTTCATCCTTCAGAGTCTTGGCTTGGAAAATAAATAGCTATGGAAAAAGTAAGCATAAGTTCCATGACATTCCTCCTCTGTAGTGAGCAGAGTGGGGCTTCTGAAGTCACGAGAACACATGAACACATGAACGCTGGTCTGCCGCTCTTGGCAGCTCCGACTCATCTTAGAGGTTCTCATCCCCCAGAGACCCAAGGTCTAGGTTGCTTCAGGCAGTGAGCTGGTTAATTGGAGCACACATCTCCTCACATTGAGTTACAGTGTGTGGGAGAGGGCTGGGCCCCGGGCCTATTAAGTAGGTGCTGTGACATTTCTTTTAGCAACTTTTTGTTGCTTAGACTTGAAATGGACGTGTTTGTGTTGGGAAAGGAAGGCACATGTGACGTGAGGGGTGCTGCACTCCTGGCCAGAAGATCCGGGTTCGTGTCCTCTGCTCTTGTGTATGACTATTAGTTTCTCTTCTTCAACTTAGGGGGACAGTCATATGATCTCGCGTGATCCTTAAGACGATGAAATAAGCTAATGCAAGCGAAGGATCTTATAAACTGCAGGACATATGCTTATGTGTACGGTATTGCATTTAGGATGTCCTTGTCTTTTAGCTTTTAAGGCAGAGATTCAAAGCCCTTTAATCCAGAATGCAGAAACCATAAACGTGTTAGAACATTAATTAAGTGCTTGAGGTCCCCCAGGGCTGGTAGTGCCCTAGGCAGGGAGAAGGGAACGAGGTGCTGGGCAGCCAGGTGAATGTGGGAGGATCCCCCTTTGGCTGTTCTGACCGGGAAAAGGTTCATTCCTTTTAGAGAAGACTCTTGGTAAAGAGGTTGTAGCTTTAAGACAGAAAGGAATTTAGAGAGAAATTACACAGGGAAATATTTTTTTCTTGAGTCTGAAATGTGGAGTGAAAGGGATGAGAAACGTACTAGGGCAGGAGAACAGCGTTTAGGGTGTAGTTCGTATGCCCAGACTCTTTGGTTGTGGTCTTGGTGTTGGGTGTGGTGCTCTTGCGTCCTCCATCTTCAAGGAGTGAAGGACAGGGCCGTGCCCACCCTGATGGGCTGCGGCTGTGGGCTGTGCTGTGGCTTCGCTCAGGATGGTGGAGGAGCGGGAGGCCTTCCCTGAGGGCGAAGTCAACCTGAGTTTAAACATGACTCTTTTATACCATCAGATCAGGCAGCAGATGGAAGAACAGGTTGCCCAGAAATCCTCTGAACTGGAACAGTATTTGCAGCGGGTCCGGGAGCTGGAAGACATGTACCTAAAGCTGCAGGAGGCTCTCGAGGATGAGAGACAGGCCCGGCAAGATGAAGAGACTGTGCGGAAGCTTCAGGCCAGGTGCCAGATCAGCGTGTCCTCTGTGCTTTACGCGCTTTGCCTGGGCTCATACACTTTCTAGGAATGACTAACTCTGTGAAGAGGGAGGAGTCTCTGCTGCACTGGAGAGACCCTGCAGGCTTGGCTGGCTGGGTTATTTATTCCCAGTCTGGGCCGCTGGGAGACCCTGGTTTCTGGGGCTAAAGACAGGCCTTGTATCTGTCTCAGAGCAGTCGAATGGATGTGTTTGCTGGGGTACCCTTAGTCAGATTCTAGAATGTCTGTGGACCCAGGATCAGCCCTGGTGAGAAGCTGGCTCCTTCGACTTGTTCCAGACCTGAGAAGGCCCTCGTGTGGAG
This sequence comes from Hippopotamus amphibius kiboko, assembly GCF_030028045.1. Classification (NCBI taxonomy): domain Eukaryota; kingdom Metazoa; phylum Chordata; class Mammalia; order Artiodactyla; family Hippopotamidae; genus Hippopotamus; species Hippopotamus amphibius. Next base: position 34,385,826 of record NC_080194.1, on the reverse strand, counting down.
GCAGGGGCCTGGCAGGCCAGAGGTGCAGCCCCTTTGGGGGATAAGGGAGAACTAAGCAGTTTCCATTTGGTGATTCAGGGTTGGTGACATTCCTTAAACAGTTATTACTTGAATTCTTAGTTTTAGAAGTTCTTGAAACAATTTCTTTTTTCCTTAGAGCTTTTCAAGGTAGGCTTACTGTGTATGATAGTCAAGATCTCAGATGAGAATTCTCAAGTTTTGGCCTTTGTAGCAGCTGGGAGGATGACGTAGGATGAAGACCCCAAAGAGCAAATTTCAGCTACCCTCTCCCAGTTTCTAACTTGCTTCCCCATTTGCTTTCTTTAACACGCCAGGTCGGGAGGCAGCACTAAACACCGTTTCCCCAGCTGGTCAGTGCAGGCGCATCTTACGCTTTGAGCTACACCCTCTGGTTTGGGAGCACGTGTGGGATGAGCTGGGGCACATTTCCCATGGCTGCCATCACACACATGGAGCAGCAAAAGATAATGTTTTAATCTTCAGATGGGAAGAAAGAAGGAGGTTTTTTTGTTATATATGTTGCCAAAATGACTTCAAATATAAATGAATTAGGTTTAGAAAATTTTGATTCTATCAAGGAAAAATTAAGTAGAAAGATAAATGCTTAGCACATTGCCTGGCATTTATGGGCCCCACAAGTGTGTGGTCACCATGGTGTTAACCAGGGGATGGGACCCACCACCCGGTTGTCATCGGCAGTGATGTTAGCACACTGTCCACCGCATGGGAGGGTTTGGTCCCATGTGACTTCCAAAGAGACACATTCTAAGGGGATACTAGACGTTTTGAACCGCCTCATCGTTTGCGATGTGTCGAGAGTTTGTAGGTCATCCTTGTGCAGAGAATTCACAGGTGAGATGTGCTATATATATTTACTTCGAAGCTTTGAGGGAGGTTCATTCTTGCACGGCAGAGATTAGATCGTAAAGGGAACCAGATAACTCTAGAAGCCTATTAAAGCATTAGTTATTTCATGTTTATAGAATGAGTGATGTTTTGAATAGGACAGTTTTGGATAATTGATGCCAGTAGTTTTGAACCGGTGGTAAATATCAGCATCGCCTATAAAGCTTTAAAAAAATACACATGTAGGGCCTGTCAGAAATTAAGTCAAAATAACTGTGGATAGGAGCCCAGGCATTGAGTATTGTTATTTAAAAAACTCTGGCTTGAGAATTTCCTGGTTGTCTAGTGGTTAGGGCTCTGCACATCCACTGCAAGGGGCACGGATTCTATCCCTGGTCAGGGAACTATCCCCACATGTCATGTGGCAAGGCCAAAAAGAAAAAAAAAAAAAAAAAGGAAAAGCTGTGGCTAATTGTTTTGTACATTCTGATTTAAGTAAATGGCAAAATGGTTTCAACCTTTTAAATGCAAATGTAACTACTACGTACATTTCTGCTCCAATAAGCTGAAATTACTGCACGAAAACTAACTACTTTTTCTTGAGGTGTAAAGTCCATCTTATGCATTTTGTTACTCTAAATTGTTTTTCTTTTAACTTAGTTTTTGGAACTTGACATGGACAGATTCGCGCCCTCTAGTGGTCATTTTTAAGTAAGGCGAATCCATCTCTTTCCCGAAGTCACAGGAGGCTGGGCCTGATTCAGAGGGCCATTTTGTCAGATTGGCAAAGCAGGCTTTCTCCTTGCTCCCATTCCTCAGAGTAGGCCTTTCTGGGTAGCAGATCAAGGGAAGTCATCGTGGAGTTGAGATAGAAACATTTAAGTCTGGTACTAATGAACTGAAACATAATCTTAGGGCTTTTTAGTTGACCTCTGTCCTTGCTTTAAGCAATAGCAAGTCATTCTTGGAATGTTTGGCATCTCATTGTTCTTCCAGTGGATGGTCCCTTCTCTGTCAGTGTCTTAAGTTCCCCCAGAGATACTTTTCACTGTGAATTGCTTAAATACAAGAACTTTGACTTGAGCCATCTGGGTCGTGTCCCCCCACCCTGCCACTAAAATTGAAGTTTGTTTTTTTAATGTGTAAATCCTGAAGGTTATCTAGCCTCTCCTGAATGGGAACTCAGAAGGAAACTGTTCATTTAACATTTGGGCAACTCAATTATTGGAGAGTTCTTGAGATTGAGCCATAGTCTCCCGTTATAACTTCCATCCACTAAGTTTTTGCGTCTGAAGGCCTGGGAGCACACCTTCGGTCTGTATTCCCAGCAACTAGTACAGGGTCTGGCACACAGTACGTGATCAAGGAATCACGGGGCCAGGTTTTTGAGTGAGTGGATCCAGGTTCTACTCACGGGGCTGTGTGGAACAACATCTAGTCTCTTGCACGCGATAATACTTTTCATGTTTCTGAAGGAAGGTTGGCTCTGAGCCCTGGAGTGAGGTGTGGGTTTGATTCCCTGGTACTTTCTAGCTGTGTAATTTTAAAAAAAGTTACTTCATTATTTTCAGCCTTCAGTTCCTTATCTGTAGAATAAGCTCATGGGGTTGTTGTGAAGGTTAAAGGAGGTGATGCTTGCAGAGTGTTTGGTGTAATGTCTGGATGTGGTAGTCACTCGGAGTATGTTGGTTTCTGTTCCTTTAGCTCATTTGCAGATGGGGAAGATATGTCATGTATAGAGTGTCAAATAAGCATTCAAAAAAATAACCTGGTTGGAATGATGGTTTTAGAGCAAGAAGATAATGTAAAATATTAACAGAACAAGTACAGGATCCAGGAGACTTAGCTTAATAGCAGATCATTTGTAAAAGTTCAGGCTTTTACTTCCCTGATGTGATTGATTGCCAAAAACCTCACATACTCTCAGGCAGCCTTCATGAAGTATTTGGAGCAAATGAGGTAATAGCTGCACTGTAATAATGTAAGCTGATGTTTATTCAGCACGCAGATGCGGTAGGCACTAAGTGCCTCGCCTGCTTCACCACGTTCAGTGGGTCTGCAAACCGTCGATGGTGGGTATAGTTCCAATCCCTTTTTTATAAAGGAAGAAACCGGGGCACAGAGAGGCTCGAGTCTTTAGTTAGGAGTCTTGTTTGCAAACCACGGAAACCAGCTTGGGTTAGCTAAAGCAATAAAAGCATTTGTTGGCAGGTTCTTGAGAAACTCGCCAGTTCCTCAGAAAGGGGGCCAGGCCTTGAACACAGGCAGGAACCAAGGGAGGCTGAGCAGCCCCAAGCAGGCCACGGCAGGAGCCCAGCGAGGATGCCGCTGATCCCCACGTTGGCACCGTGGGTCCGTCAGTCACTTGTCCCCATTGCTCCTCCCGTCACTTTGAGCCTAGATGTTGCTGCCACCAGAAGATAAATTTTCCTCTGTCTCTGCTCCTTTGTGTCAGTGGCTTCACGGTCAAAGTTCTGGGAGGGGCATCTGCTTAGCCAAGCCCCGCTCGGGCGCCCACCGCAGCCTGGCTGCCCGCGGCAGGAGCGCAGGGCTGGTGGCTTCTGTAGTGGGAGACAGACCCCAGCTTTCCATCAAGACACCCCAGACACATAAAGAGGATTCAGGCTGGGCAGCCTAACCTCCTGCAAGCGTCCCTTCCCCTGCAGGCTCTCACCACTAGGATGGAGAGGCAGGGTCCTTCCTGTCTCATTCACTGCTGTATCCCCCATGCCTAGAAAAGCCCGTGGACGATGTGGAGTATATACACGCGGAGCGAGTGAGTCCGCTCTGCCCTGGTCAGCCCACGTTGGCGGTGTTGTGTTCGTTGCGGATGTCTCCAAGGGATGTCTCAGAGGGGGCGGATTGGCCCTTTGTGGAACCCGGGGTAGGGGATAGGAGAGCTCCTCTTCCTTGAGGAAGAACTTCCTAAGAATCAAGGCTGACCAGAAATAAATGGACCCAGTTTGTGAAGCAGTGGCCCATCACACAGAGTTGGAGAACCTCCCTGTAGGATGTTGTAGAGGGAATTCTTACAGTGGTGCGGGATTAGGGTTGGGGATTGGGGTAGTCAGATCAGGGCTGTGGAGTCTGTTCCTTTACTTCCACTGTTGTTGGTTTCAGAAGCACAAATGCTCTTAGGTAGTAGTAACTGGCCTGCCGTGTTACCATAATTATGACGGTCAAGCCTGTAGAGATGCGTCCTGTCCTAGGCTGGTGTCTAACCACGTTGTCTACTCTTTGGGTACAGGTTGGACTGCATTTTAGTTTATTTATTACATACCTGCATAGCTGGATATTCTCAGATAGCCTGTTATTAAAAGATAACATTTTGAAGTCACACAGGCCTGGGTTGAAATCCATTACTCCCCTGTGCGTCATCCTTTTAAACCCTTTGACTTCATCTGCAGGGATAATAACACCTTGCAGAACTGTGGCGGGTTAGAAGCAATGAAGGTCAAAGAGCCTGATATGCAGTGCTTGGTTAGTAAACGGCATCTGCTTATTCTACCTTCTGTCAGCTCCTCTTCTCTTGCCTTCATTAGTCAGCTTTTTCCTTGGTACTAGGTTTTTGCTTGATAAAAAAATGTTTTAATATTGTAGCAATCAGGCAAATTTCAAAGCTTGGCCCTGTCACCTGCCTTCCAGGTAAATGACCTACGTCCAGGTCACAACCTTTGTGCCTCACTTTCATCTCTCAACTGAATAATAATAGTACTTAAGTTTATTGAGAGGATTGAGAAAGTACACTTACTTCTTGGCCCATTAAGCCTTCAACACTTGTTATTTTAATTGAATTTCATTTTTTCATAAAAGGGTGAAACAGAGCTTGGAGCAGGACTCGTGGGTCACCTTATCCACGTTGTACATCTGGGCCTCTCCAGCGCCTGGCTTCCTTCTTGTGAAATGCGAAGTGGTTTCGATGACCCCCAGGCTCCTCTGCAGCTCTGACGTGCTCTGTCACTGCTGGGTCAGGCGTGGTGGCCCGCGTGGGTCTGACCCCGAGCTCTCCGCATTGCAGGTTGCTGGAGGAAGAGTCATCCAAGAGGGCTGAACTGGAGAAGTGGCACTTGGAGCAGCAGCAGGCCATTCAGACGACGGAAGCCGAGAAGCAGGAGCTGGAGAACCAGCGCGTCATCAAAGAGCAGGCGCTCCAGGAAGCCATGGAGCAGCTGCAGCAGCTCGAGCTCGAGCGGAAGCAGGCGCTTGAGCAGTACGAGGTCGTTAAACCCATCCCTGCAAACACGTGCACTTAAATTCTTCAACATTTAAGACAACAGAATATTTGCCTTACTGTAAGAAGCTGTGTAAGAATTGTGCTTAGCTGTAGGTAGGAGTTTTTGTTTTACAGGCGATGAGGTGTGATAGTGGGAGTCCATTCAGGAGACTGAAACCATACAGTAACTGGAACAGGGAAGGTTTAATACAAACAACTGTTAACTATAACAGGGGATTACCTACTGAGCAGCAAAGAAAACTCTAAGATGCAGGAAGGGCAGACACAGGAAGCAGCCACTGCCTCTGGGGCTGAGGCAGAGCACACACGGAAGGAACACATCCTGTCTCCTCTGTAAGCCCGGTGCTGTGAGCCAGCCCTTCTTGGAGAGGGCATGGCCTTGGCTCTCAGGGTGGCAGCCCAGCTCAACGAGGTGCTGAGACTGGGAAGCCGCCCTCTGGGGCACTGGTGGCAGCTGCCCAGAGCGGAAGTGCCACTAAAACTCACCGGCACGAGCACCATGGGTGTCCCACGTGCCACGGGAGCTGCTGAGACGAGCACAGTGGAGCCTGGAAGCAGAGCCCCTGTCAGCCCCTCCACCGACAAAGCTCAAGTGGTGCCAGCCGGCGAGGGAGAATTAGCCTGACGGCACAGGCAGGACCGCGAAGGGTGGATTTGGAGCCGAGAGGCAGTAAGCATAATTGGCACAGGAGGATCTTCTACATTTATCTATAATTAGTGTGAATTACGTTCTCCATGTGACCTCGGGCAGGTTGCTTAACTGCTCTGAATCCTAGTTTCCACACCTGTAGAATGGAGGTGATACTAGTTTGTGCTTCTATGGCTGTGATAATTTAATGAGATGATCCACAAGCTATAGCGGCGCCCAGTCACTGTTATTTGGCTCTGAAACTACATGTGTGTTTGCATAGTCTAAAATCTGCTTTTGTTCCAGGGAGTTAAGAAGAAGCTGGAGATGGCAACCAGCAAGACCAAGAGCTGGAAGGACAAAGTGGCCCAGCATGAAGGATTAATTCGGTTGATAGAACCAGGTAACACACCCTTCGGAGTAATCAGATATTTAGTCAGTTTATTTTCCTGTTTTATTTGTGTACTTGAATTGTGCTAAAAACAGCTTCCTCAGCCAAAATACACGGAAACCCAGCCGTTTACAGTAAATTTCTCTTGAATGATCCCTTGCCCTCTGCTAGGGGAGGAAGCCTGTATACCCTTTGTATACATCGTCTAGTTGTTTTGGCTGGTGTAAGCTTTACGGGTGTTCCTCACAGAAGAAATAAAGTAGACAAGTTACGCTTTTGCCTGTGAAACGATGACAGTGTGAATTGAAGAATATAAGACTTCCTGTGTTTAATGCACGTTCGTCTCTTAGGTTCAAAAAACCCTCACCTGATCACTAACTGGGGCCCTGCAGCTTTCACCCAGGCGGAACTTGAAGAGAGGGAGAAGAACTGGAAAGGAAAGAAGACCACAGAGTGAGCAGAAGTCCCGTCAGTTATGTAGCTTCCGAGTGTAACTGGAACCCGCTATGCTAGAGACAAAGGACCTGGCTTTGCTGCTTCTAACTCTTCTCCTTTCAACGCATCCTGTGGGGTCAGTACGCTAAGCAAGCCTTCGTATTTATCTGCCTGTAAATAAGGGCTTACCTGAAAAGAAAAAAAAAAGGCAACATCGTCAAGCTCTTTATTTACTCTTCCTTTGAAAACTTCAGCTTCTGAAAATTCCCTTTAGCTCCCGCAGATTGTCTGTCTGGGGAGGCAGTGCACAGACAGCTCGGTGACACCCTCATCGACCCGCAGCGTGTGTCCGGGAGCAGGAGCTGCTCAGGTCACCGGGTATCAGAACCTCTGTGGGCTGGGGCTGTTGTGTTTCATCCTCTGAGTGCTTGTTTCTAAGCTGGATGGGCCAGTGTGCTTGCTGTGGCCCGCGGCTGACACGGACTGCCTCTGAGCACGGCTGCTCTGCTGGAGGAGGCCCTTCTCCCGCACGTGGTCCTCACTCTTGACTAAGCGATGGCCGTCCGTGCCTTTAGTTGTGCAGGTTTCTATTTAATGCAGTGTGACCGGTTGGCATCCTGGCTCCGGCGGCACTGGCTCAAGGGGGCAGAAGTCTTTTAAACAATACTTTGGCTGAGATAGATACGTATGAATCAAAGACAGCACGAAGATGAACTAAGTAAATCCCATGTGGAATGATGTTTTGATAACTAACTGAATTCCTCCTAATATTTAAAATGGTGTCAACTGTCCAAATGCTGGCAGACCCCTTGGTTTTACTTTTGTAGTTACTGTACAGAACATTCAGGTGTGTGTGAGGGCTTGTCCTAATCAGACTTTTTCCTTAATAAATAGGGATATGATCATTTCTAGGAATTATACATGAAAAAAGTTTTAAAGTGTATTTTTGTGATGTGCTATGTTGAGAGGGAACAAAATATTTATAATTTTCAAACATTCTTACCTAAATATTGTACAATGTAATATGCTGAACTTTCTTAATTTTTTGCTAATTTTCTAAGATATATTAAAAATGTTTTGTATGGTTTTTGTTTGTTTTAGTTAAGTGGAGTCAGTAAGAAAATAAAAAATATCAGAAGAGCATACATTTTAAACTTGTCTGCTTTAATAGAACAAGAGGGTAAGGTTGTGTGTATGTCTGCATGTTTTCATATAATGAGATGAACTTGGATTTAGGGACACTTCCTGAAAACACTGGGTTTGCAGTTTGGACCCCTCAAACCAATGCTATCACGAAGTGAGCTATGGCCTTAAGTTTGGTGCTTGAGTCACTCACCGACGTGGGAAGCCGTGGTGGATGTGTCAGCTCACAAACGGGAACTTACAAAGATGGTTTCTCCCTCATTGTTGCTCTTCCCTCCAGATCCTTTTACCTCTGCTTTCCCGAATTTTCTTTTTATGTCTCTCTGTTTTTCTTTCAGTTTTACCAGAGTAAACAGTGTGGTTTTTTTGTTTTGGTTTTACACTGTGGCCAAGATGAAAACGCCTGCTGTGGATTAAGCAGGCCCACTCAGTCCAGCCTGATTGTGTCTTGGAAAGCTGATCATTTCCTTCTAGAGGAGAGAACACACTGGTTGGTGTTATTTTAACTTCCTTCTCTACTGCAGTGGTTCTCAACCAGGGATGACTCCCCCCAGCCCCCAAGCCGAAGTCTGGAGGGGCAGTGTCCGGGGACATTTTGGTTGTCACTGCTGGGTGTGTTACTGTCACCTAGAGGGCAGAGGCCAGAGATGCTGCTAAATATCCTGCAATTCACGGCACGGTCCCCGTAACAAAGAATTACCTGGTCTGAGATGTGCATAGTGCCAAGGTTGAGAAAACCTCTGCAGAAAGGCAAGTTCTAGGTTCGGAGCACAGCAGTCTCTTGGAGTCAGGGTTTCCCCAGGAGGAGCGCCAGGAGTTGACCTCTTTGGTGTAAATGGGGCACGTGTGGGAGGAGAGCGGCCGTGTGCTCTGTGAGCAGAGGGCAGGAGCCTTAGCTCACCCCGTGTGGGTCATTGTGCTTCAGAAACTCTATAAATGCCTTTTCATCATAGGTGCAAAGGGAATTGCTTTGGACATGCGTTAAAGCTTTCCTGGGATGCAGGTTGCTGAGGTGTGAAATGTAAATCTGCCATGACTTTGATTTCTTCCCCTGAGTGGCTAAGCACAGGGAGGGGCTGTTGGAACCATTCAGCAGCTGGTGAGGGATGAGTGTTCAGATTTACGGCCCAGCTGGTGTACCTCGCAGAGCACTGATGCCTGTTCCACTTGGCAAAGCCTCTGTTGTGCCTCCAGGGTCATGCCAGCGGGGCACAGCTGCCCCAGTGGAGCGGGGATCAGGTGATGTCAGGCCACGGGGAAGTGGGGAAGAGGCAAGGCCCAGCTTCTACCAGTTCATAGTAGGGGCTCGACATTTCCTGAAAGAATAAGTCTTGGGAATACTTTAAGGTCTTTCTTTCCTCTTGCTCTCCCTCTGTGTCCTTCTTTATTTTTATATTCATTTTGAGACCTGTAAAAATCACCCCTCAACGTTAAGAAGCTATATGGTGATATCTGCTCAAGCTAAAGACAACACCTACCCTGCGGGCCAGCGGTTCCTCCAAGGAAAATGAGGCACGAGTCCACAAGAAGACTCTGCAAGGAGGTTCACAGCAGCTTCCTTCAAGATGACCCAAACCAGCAACAACCAAAGTGCGCATCAGCAGAGAACAGATTGGTGAATGTGGTATATTCAGACCAAGGATAGCATACTTTAATTAAAAATAGTGTCACTGGGAGATGCGGCAACATGGGTGAATCTCACAGACGTTATGTTCAGCAAAGAAGCCCAACAAAGAAAATACTGTTTGATTCCATTTATATTAATTTCCATAACTGGCAGAGCTAATCTGTGGATTTCGAAGTCAGAATTGTGGTTACCTGGGGGTGGGAAGGGTGGTTATTGACTGGAACCAAGTGAACCTTCTGGGATGCTGGAAATGGGTAGCGGTTACATAAGTAAAATATATCAACTTTACACTCCAGCTTTGTAGTTTGCTTTTTGTAACTAGTGCCTCTAGCATGCTGGGCTGGCTGCTCCCTAGGGGTCAGCTGGTCCAAAGCCCTCGCTTTGCAGAGAAGGACCTGGAAGGGGATGGGCCAGATCTACCCAGGAATAGCTTACCCTCTCCTAGGATGTGGTTCATGACACCACCTGCCTCCTCCTGGGTCCTTTAAATACATTTGATGTCACACGTTTTTATCTCAGTGTGTTTTTACCTCCTGTCATGCAGCCGGTTGTGTGTCCCTGCTTCACCCCTCTGTGGAGGAGGTGGCCCTGACCCCTTCTTGTCCTGTGCTCAGCTTCCATTGACCTTTCTGAGGTTGCTGAGTCTTTGGCCTTGGGTAGTGGGTAAGTCTGTGGTAGACGCTGAGTTTCACCCAGGGCTAGCCTCAGATTCCTTTTCTACCCCTGCCACACAGACGCAGCACACTGACCCTGTGCGCCCACAGGAATGAAGGCCTTCCTCCGGGTTTACGTCCACCTCCTCAAAAGCAGTCCTCAGGGCCCAGCGGATGGCCATCAGGACGTGATGAGTGGGGGAGAGGGTAGCTTTGTCTAGCAACCCCCATTCTGAATCTCTCATTTCCTGTCTCAGGTCACCCAGCCTCTTCCCCTCGGCCAACACCCTGTGCTTTGACCAGCAGCCCACGATGGGTCTCTTGATTACAATGTGTCTTGGCGTGTTCCTCTTTGGGTTCATCCTGTGTGGGACTCTGTGCTTCCTGGACTTGGGTGACTGTTTCCTTTCCCAGGTTAGGAAAGTTTTCAGCTATTATCTCTTCGAATATTTTCTCAGGCCTTTTCTCTCTTTCTTCTCCTTCTGGGACCCCTATAATGTGAATATTAGTGCGCTTGATGTTTTCCTGGAGAGCTCTTAAACTGTCCTCATTTCATTCGTTTTTGTTCTGCAGAGTGATTTCCACCACTCTGTCTTCCGGCTCCCTGGTCTGTTCCTCTGTATCATTGAGTCTACTGTTGGTTCCTTCTAGTGTGTTTTTCACTTTAGTTATTACATTCTTCACTTCTGTTTGGTTGTTCTTTATATGTTCTAACTCTTTATTAAAAGCTTCTGATTTCTCTCTCTGTGCATCCATTCTCCTCTTGAGTTCTTTGATCATCTTTAGGATCATGACTCAGAACTCTTTCCGGTGATCATTCTCTGAACTCTTATTTTCGGGTAAATTGCCTGTGTCCACTGAATTCTCCTGGGGTTCTGTCTCGTTCCTTCATCCCTAGGAGGCCCCGGGGCTAGTGCTGGCTCACTGGTGGGTGGAGTCAGGGTCCCGAAGACTCTGGGACTGTTGCCCACCGACTGGCAGGTGAAGCCAGGGCCTGGGGTTAGTGCCGGATACTGGCAGGCAGAGCTGGTTCCTGGAGTCTGGCTGCAGGACCCAGATTTCCCAGAGCTTGTTTTAGATCACTTGGTGGGCAGGGGGCGGTGCCTGACACACTTGGGTATGAGGTCCGGGGTGTCCCGAAGGTTGCATTCGTCCGCTTGTGGACAGGGCCAGCCAGGGCCCAGGTGGGGGATTGTTTTCTGCTTCTGGTGTCTGCCCACTGGTGGGTGGAGCTGGGGCCTGGCCCTCTGGCGGGCAGGGCCGCGTGGAGAGGCAGTTGTGGGCTCTTTAGTCCTTAGGCAGCCCGTCTGCAGAAGGCTGGGGCTGTGTCTCCGCCCAGTTGGCTGCTCGGCCTGAGGCGTCCCCGCGCGGGCACCTGCAGGCTGTGGGGCTAATGAGCTGGCGGAAGGTTTCAAGATGGCGCCCGTCAGCACCGGCCCCGCCCGGCACCAGCGTCCACGCGGCAGGAGTAGCTCCCGAGAAGGGCTGCTGCCAGTGTCTTTGTCCCCAGGGTCAGCCGCAGCCATGCCCCCTGCCTCTCCAGGAGCCTCTCCAAGACTGGCAGGTAGGTCTGGCCCAGGCGTCTACCAAATTACTGCTTTTGCCCAGGTATGTGTGGGATTTTGTGTGCGGCCTCTAAGAGTGGAGGCTGTTTCCCCCCGTCCTGAGGGCCTCCTGCAGTTAAGCCCCGCTGGCCTCCAAAGCCAAATGCTCTGGGGGCTTGTCTTCCTGGTGCCGGAACCCCGGGCTGGGGAGCCTGATGTGGGGCCCAGAACGCTCACTGCTGTGGGAGAACCTCTGCGCTGTAATTATTCTCCAGTTTGTGGGTCACCAACTCAGGGGGTATGGGGTTTGATTATATCGCGAGTCTCCCTCTATCTGTCTCGTTTTGGTCCCTTCTGTTACCTAATTAAGGCGTGTGGACCCAACTCGGGCCCTCGAGCCAAATCGAGGCCCTCTGCCTTGCCAGGGTAGCGTTCTTTTTCCTTCCGGGTTCAAGCAGACAATGAAACCAAAGCAGAAACTGACACAGCATAAGCTTACCCAGTGGCCAAAGAATGGAGAAGCGGGTAATTCACAGATGGACTTCTCGCCCACCTGGCAGGAGGGACTTAATTTTACAGAGTAAAGACAAAGGGAGGAGGAGTGAAGCTAAAGAAGGGGAGGCCTGGGCACTAGTCTGCGGGCAAGGAGCAGGGCTTTTTCTGAGGGAGTGGGGTGGCGTCCCCTTTTTATCCCTTTTTGGTCCTTAATGTCTGGTCTTGGCCACTGGTTGGTGTGTTAGTTAATACGCTAATGTAGTAAAATCAATGTATAATGAGACTCAGGGTCTGTTGGAGGTCAGATTTGACGCCATCTTAGTCCCGCCTGGCCTTTTTTTTTTTAATCATTAAAAATCTGCCTTTCTTATTGAGTAATGCAGAGTTTCACCAGAAGGCTGATTAAAAACTAATCTTTTGAAATGTCACCAAAATAAAATCCTTGACAGATACAGCACAACTAGGTATATCATTAAAATACGAGGGCGAGTCCAAAATTATCTACACTCTGGCTGTAGAATTTACAGAAGTTTTAACATAACCAGAGTGCAGATAATTTTGGACTCACCCTCATATAGTCTTAACAGAATAAAAGCCTAGAATCAGAAAACAGGTTGAAAACATAGACGCTCTACGGAGGCAGTAAATTAGGAGCTAGTCACATTTTAAATTTGACAGCAGTTTTTCTTTATCGAAGCCCAGCAGTTAGAGCAAATTGCGCTGATGGTACAAGTTAGCACCGTGGTTTTCTACCAGTTTCTGGAAGAGTAGGATTAAATGAGAGCATTTAGATTATAAACTTAAATATACACTTTTGCTGGTTTTTCTGTGTGTGTAGTTTCATTTGTTATCTCTGGACCCTTTAACTTAAGATATAGTTCACTCCTGCTAAAGCGGTTGCTGATGGGTTTTGAGCAAGACTTGGAGCAGCTCTGGCAACACCTCTTTATGTCTTTTAGTTGTAGAAGATCTTTTCTGTTAGGTTCTGGTCTTTTTCATCAATGGTTGTCCTGCAGATGGTTGTGATTTTGGTGTGCTCCCGAGAGGAGATGAGCTCTGGGTTTTTCTCCTCCACTGTCTTGGCCACTCTCTCCCACGATGGGTCTCTGAGAGCGGCCTCCCTGGGGTCCCATTTTCTATGTCTTCTCTCCTCTGCTCTCAAGGTCTCTACCCCTCCTTATGGGTCAGCCAGGACCATCATGGGCTAGTTCCCCTGGGAAGATGCACTGTAAGCCCACAGGCTGGTGTCAGGGGTGCCAGGACTGCTGCCACCCCCATGTTCAGCTGTCCCTCTACCCCCTCCGAAGCCCAGGCCCACCCCCTCCTCACACGCAACTGCCCAACGCTGCCAAACTGGGCTCTCCGTTCCCAGGTGGAGGGCATTTGTGCCTGAAATATTTGTTCACAAGGAGCACGCAGGGAATCCAAAAAAGGTGGAAGATTTCATCCCTGAGTCCCAAGGCCCTAGTCTCCTCACAGCACAATTAGCTCTAAGATAAAGGGACAGTTGTGAATGGCTTCTTTCTACAGTGGCTGCCCTCGCAGCCTGAGATTATAGCTGGTCAGTGCTAGGCTTTCAAAAGTACTGAGTTGGAAAGAACCTGGATTTCAGAGTGACGCAGACCTGGGTCCTAGTCATGGTTCTACCTTGGGTGAGTTGGATTTGAAGTCTGCATTCTCAGAGGGAATGTGTCCTTTGGAGGGTGTCACACCTGGAGGCACGTGATGTCCATCCGTTCCTACTGGTGAGGGAACGCGTACTCAGCTCAGGTTTCTCCACTTGGCAGCGACACACTCCCCGCTGAGGTTTTGTCTCAGTGCATTTCATCAGAAGGTCTTGTGGTGAGGGGCTTTCCATCTTGGCCGGGGCAGCTCCCCTAAGGGGGTTTTGCCGGCAGACTGGCAAGATCTGAGAAAATCCCACAGGTGACTGAGGTAGGTCAGTCATGCAAGGCTACACTTCCATGGGCAGGTGTCACTTCTGAGTGAACGAGTGCTGGCCTAGAGTGAAGGCTCCTCCCAGCCAGGCTCCCACTTCCCCAGTCACATCAGCCGCTCAGAGGGCCCCAGCAGGCTGCAAAGTGGTTCTCAAGGGCCTAGGATGTCCGCCTCCCAGGAGACTCCCAAGGACCCCTGGGCTCTGCTTTCCCCTCAGGGATCTTGTGGTTTCCTTGGTGGCCCTTACAGCTTTTCTCTGTACAGCCAGAGCTGTTCTCCACGTACCACATTTGACATTCTTGCTGATTTCCCCTCACCGCCAGTGGGGTACGGCTCCCCCTGACACTTCAGCTCTGATGAACTCTCCCCCAGGCAAGCTCAGTGCTTGGGAGGGGCAGGCGGCCTCCTCGGAAATGCCGGCTTGCTAACAGCCCCTTCCCGAAATAAATTCTTGTTCTCAAAAATCCCCAACACAGCCCCCCTGGGCACCCTCAGAGCTTGACGGTCCGGCCCCACAAATCGCCTCTCAGTCGTGGGTTTTCCCCTACCCTGTTCTGAGGTTAAGGACACATTTCCCTTTCTTCTTAAAGTGAATCCCAGCATACGCGGAGGGGGACCGTCAACCCCAATGCCAGAAGTCCTTGTTTCCTTTCTTCCAGCCAACGCTGGGAGACTTCATGAAGATGGAGACGCTGGAAAACCCAGAACTTCCAGAATTCCCTTGCGGGGACAGGCTCCATACGGTTTTAAAAAAAAGAAGCAGTAGAAATGTTTGTAAGATTTTTTCTTATCGCAAAGTAATACCCACACAATGTGGAAAATGGAGGAGAAACAGGGATGCAAAGAACAAAATCCTGCACTCTAACCCGCCCCGCAGAGACCATCCCACACCCAGAGCCCCCCGAACGGCCCAGACCCAGAGGCAGGGAAAGGTCCCCGCTTTGGGGGAAAAGCCCTCGTGCGGGGCGCGGGGACCCGCGGGGCCGCCAGGGGGCAGGCGTGCGCCACGGACCCGGGTCCCGGCCGGACCAGGCACAGGGCTCCCGGGGCTCCCGCGGGCTCGGGCCAGACGGCCCGGCGGGCGGGGCGGGGCCCAGGGTGCAGGAAGCCCCCCAGGCGCGGGGCCCACCGAGAGCGAGCCCTGCTGCCCGCTCGTTTTGTCTTCAACAGCCCGGAAACTCGGCGCTGCTTTCCTATTTTACCGATGAGGAAAGTGAGGCTCGGAGAGTTAGGCAGCTGCCCAAGGGGACGCAGGTCACGAGGGATCTGGGGCAAAGCCCAGGTGTCGCGACGCCAGGGCGGCGCCCAGCCGTTCCCAGCACGTGCGTGCGCGGGCAAGCGCGGGCCGGCCTGGGGGCCACGTGGGGTGAGGCCGGGAGCTCCCCCTCCCCGCTCAGCCCCTGGGGGTTTCCTCTTCGGGGGCCTCAGGAGGGCCGTGCTGGCGCCCCAGGCACGTGGGTCGTGGCTCGCTCCTCCCCCGCGGCGCACGGCCCAGGGCCCTGTGTCCGCAGGCGCCTTGGAAGCGGGCAGCCCTCTGCTCTCTGTGGACACGCTTGGCTGGAGGCTGCCGGCAGGGGTGAGAGTGGGTGAGGAGGCAGGAGGCGCAGCCAACAAGCAGGGGCCTGTTTCCTGCCTGGCCTGACCCCGGCTGTCCCCGGGGAGGCCCCAGCAAACTGAGCAAGGTCATCCAGGGCGAACTTCCAGCCTGCGCTCTGAGCAGTAACTTCACTTTTCCCGATAAAGCTCGAGAAAGGACCCGGAGTGTCCTCCCCACACCCCCTCCCTGTCAGCACCTCTGCTGTTGGGAAGCCTCCCCTGCAGACGGCCTGCCTGGAGAAGAGACAAAGATAGACCCTGGGACAGATAAAGAGAGACAGCCAGGCATAGACAGGGCAAGGGACACAGATGAGGAGACGGGAGTGGGGGCAGGTGCAGGGTCAGGGCAGCAGCCCGGGCGGTGGGTCTGGAGACCCAGAGGTCAGAAGAGATTCCCAATTGCGACTGCTAAGCTACGACTGGGCTCCAGTGTTGGAGAAAGTTGCAGTCATAGTGGAAACAGAAGGGTTTTTGTGTGGTAGGAAAATGCATTGGGCTGGCAGCCCTGTACCTCTGGGCCTGGTACCCGACGTGTGCCAACCTGGCACTGGTGGGTGAGGGTGCTTGGGGCTTGGCCTCTGAGCCTCCAGGAGGCCAGGCCAGACGGGCTAAGATGGGGGGCCCTGTACCTGCGGTATAGGGACAGGCGGGGCACCCCAGGGCAAATGGCACTGCACCCAGGCTGCTGAGTCTCTCCCTGCTTAGGACCTCTTCTTCCTCTGTATGGAATATTTGCACCCAACACTGGCTGTTTGGCTTGGCAAGTGAGCAAGGGCATAAAGTCACAGCTGGCCTGCGGGCGCGCAGTCACTATATGCGAGCTGAGTCAGTCACAAGCCCTTCCCCCACCCCGGGGGGGCCAGAGCCTCTGCTCTGCCTGCACACAGACGCTCCCACCCAGGTGTGCGGAGACGCGGTGCGGCTGAGTCACGGCTGCCCCTCAGAGAGCACGTGCCTGCACGCACACGCACACAGGTACCCACAGACGCCACACGCACCTGATTCTGAGTCACCAGCGCCGTTGGACCCTGAGGAAGGGCACCGAGAGTGTGTTCTGCCCTCCCTGTTTAGACACAGGTACCCATATGTATGCATGTACGTGTACATCATGCTAGGGGATCAATAAATATTTGTGGAACAGATAAGTGAGTGAACAAATGAATAAGTGAACAAACAAATGAATATGTGAGTGATATCTCACTGCTTGGAAACTTGGTAAACTCAGTAAAGTAGGTTGGGGCAGCACTGGAGGGTGGGTCCCCAGTCTGTGTCTGCAGGGAGTTGTCTTGCTCCAAATATAGCCTCCGTGGGCGGGCAGGGAGCCAGGGCTGCCTCCCAGACCGTGACTTCACTGGGCCTGAGGCCCAGCCTCTGAGGAGTTGGAGAAAATTAAGAGAAGAGGCCCCAGCCAGGGCTGAAGTATGAGATGAGAGCTGGTGGGTGACTGTGTACTCGACATGTCAGCGGCTTGAGCTACAGGGCGGAGGGTTCTGCAGATGGGCCCAGAAAGGACCACTTCTGGGTTGGCCCCCCGGGAACTACCTATCCTGGATGTCTTGGGCCACATGTGCAGGAGGCACAGCCCCATTTGTGGGTAGGGGCAAGCACAGTGCCTGGATCCGTCTGGTGGGTGCCAGACCAAGGCCTCTTAGACGGTCCCCCATCTGGGCAGGCCTGCTTGCAGGGCCATTCCCCGTTTGCAGCTTGACTCTTCCTTTCTCTAGCAGCTATGCCTCTGCCCTATTTCATCATCCAGAATATCGCAATATTACCCCAAGTGATCTTTCTGCCTTTAGACCACCCCCTCTAGTCCATCTTGTTCACAGCTGCCAGCGTTATTTTTCTAAAATACAGATCTGATTATGTAACTTCTCTGCTCAAAAGCCTTTCATAGCTCCCCGCTATTTAGCAATAAAGGATTGCCTTAGCCTGGTTCTCAAGACCCTTTCATAACCTGGCCCTGCTCTGCCATGTGTGTTTTGAAAGGCTGATGTGTGAAGAGATCGTTGGTCATGTGCTGATGGGTGGATTCCTGGACGTTAGGCCGATGGATGCTCATAGGGATGGAGGGGCCGGGGGACAGATTATTAGATGTCTGGATGATTGGGCAGCTAGGAGTAGGGGTGGAGACGCGGATGGATGGGTGGTTGGAAGTCAAGGCTATTTTGGTTGCAAGGAACAATCCCCCGCCCCCATGTGTCATTAGGAAAGGGGCAGGGAACGATTGTGAGGCTCCCTGGGCGCCTTACAGACCTCACTGATGTCCAGGCTTCACGAACGTTGGGATTGTGGCTCCTCCCCATGCCTTGAGCAGCTCTTGGTCTGGTCGCGCCTGCTCCTTGGTGCCCTCATTCACTCCTCTCCCACCTGGCTTGGTTTTCCTCCTTGTGGCCCAGCAGTTGTCTTCTCAGCCATCCTTGCTCCGTCTCTACACATGTTTTTTGTTGTTGTTGTTCTTTAAATTTACTTATTTATTTTATTTTATTGGCTGTGTTGGGTCTTCGTTGCTGCACACGGGCTTTCCCTAGTTGCTGCGAGCGGGGACTACTCTTCCTTGTGGTGTGCGGGCTCCTCATTGTAGTGGCTTCTCTTGTTGTGGAGCACGGGCCCTAGGTGTGTGGGCTTCAATAGTTGTGGCACATGGGCTCACGGGCTTAGTTGCTCCGTGGCATGTGGAATCCTCCCAGAGCAGGGCTCAAACCCGTGTTCCCTGCGTTGGCAGGCGGATTCTTAACGACTGCGCCACCTAGGAAGCCCAGGGTTGTGTTTTTTAAAAAATATTTATTTATTTATTTGGCTGCATCAGGTCTTCGTTGTAGCACATGGGACCCTCATTGTGGCACATGTGCTTTTCTCTAGTTGCAGCGTGCAGACTCCAGAGAGTGCAGGCCCAGTAGTTGCGGCACATGGGATTGTAGAGCACACAGGCTTAGTTGCTCCGAGGCATGTGGGATCTCAGTTCCCCAACCAGGGATTGCACCCGCATCCCTTGCATTGGCAGGTGGATTCTTAACCACTGGACCCCCAGGGAAGTCCTAATCGGGGTTGTTTAAGGAAGTAGAACTGATTTCACTTAATACATATGATATAACCCTCAAGATCTATGCAGAAAGAAATGTTTGTGTCCATTTTCCTCAGCAAGGGAAGGTGGGTGTGATGGGTACTAGAGTTTCAAATACTCTTCTCTAGTATAAATGGGCTGTGAGAATAGTGACTCGATGACTAGGTGTGTATGTCATGTGAATAAAGGAATCTTTATTTAGGCCGATGAGCCGTTAGGTCAGACTGGACCAGACAGGTGGGCAGAGGCGGCTGGAGAGAACATTAAAAGGGATAATTGGTAGCTGGTCGGATGATTCAATTGGATAAAGAAGTGACAGGTAGATGATGACTCTAGATTGATGGGTATGTGAATTTTAGGTTAATGGATGGACAGTGACTGGAGGGAGGGATGTCTTGATCCCTTGCGGCAGTGGTACTTCAGAATCATCTGGAAGGACTTGTGAAACACAGGCTGCTGGATCCAGCCCCCAGAGGTTTTGTTTCAATAGATTCATGGTAGGGCCTGAGAGTTAACTAGTTCCAGGTGATGCTGGTGCCCCTGGTCCAGGGAGCACACTCTGAGAACCACTGCCCTCTGGGGTACCTGGGGTTGTCCTACAAAACGGCACAGCCAAGGTAGCATTGCCAGGCCAGATGGAGGGATGGGGATGTCACACAGCAGGTGTCCAGGCGTCCTGTCACTGGCAACAGGCTTTTGTCCACGATAGGTCTAGGGGCCCATGTCTCTTCCCTGGAGATGTAGCACCCTTACCACTGCCCAGCACTGTCTGTCCAGCTACCTCCAATCTCTGGCCTCCACAGCTAGGGTTAAATGGGGTCTGTGAGGTGCGTGCACTTGGCCAGCGAAGGCTGGGGGTGGCATGCGGAGCAATCTGAGACAGTGCTCTGGCCAGCCCGGCGCGCAGGGCAGAGGTGTCCCTCCCCGCTGAGCCCCCGTGCTCCCTGTGCCTCAGGAACTGCCCTCAGAAGTGCTGGAAGCTGCTCTCACGTTCCTTAATCTCAGCATCCCAGAGAAGGTGTTCTTATCTGTCCAGAACTGGCTGGGGTGGCTCTTGGGGCTGCTCCTGGCACTTTGTAAAAAAATTAATTAATTGGCTGCATTGGGTCTTTGTTGCTGCACACGGGCTTTCTCTAGTTGCAGTGAGTGGGGCTACTCTTCATTGTGGTGCACAGGCTCCTCATTTCAGTGGCTTCTCTTTTTGTGGAGCATGGGCTCTAGGTGCGTGTGCTTCAGTAGTTGTGGAGCGAGGGCTCAATAGTTGTGGCTCACAGGCTCTGCAGCTCAGACTCAGTAGTTGTGGTGCACAGGCTTAGCTGCTCCGCGGCATGTGGGATCTTCCTGGACCAGGGCTCGAACCCGTGTTGCCTGCATTGGCAAGTGGATTCTTAACCACTGCGCCACCAGGGAAGTCCCTCCTGGCACCTTTAAGGAGCAGTGTGGCTGGGCGGACAGTGAGGACACCCCGGGCCAGAGGCTGTGGGTGGTACCCCCTCTAGCCCAGCTGTGGACGTGCAGAGCGGCCCAGGCGAGGCCCCTGCAGCCCAAACCATCCTTCTGCTTGTCATCCCCGCTTTCTCGGGTTTGCCAACCTCTCATCTCAACAGGATCCTCCTGAGCATCACTGAAACATGCTCAAGTCTCACTTGCCTTAAAAAGCAAATAAACATCTCTTTTGACTCCACATCCCTTCCAGCTGCTGCCTCCCATTCACAGTAAATGTCCTCCAGAGAGCCGCTTATATGCTTGTGTCTGTTTTCTCCCCTCTCAGGTACCTCCCCACCCACTAGAGCCTGGCTTCTGCCCCCCTCACTCCACTCAAACGTGCCCCCTCAAGTCGCCGGTGGCCTTCAGGACGCTAAGCCCACTTTTCAGCCCTCCCCTTCCTGGTTGTGCAGCAGCTCCCAGCCCTCCCGACACTCCTGGCTCCTCCAACTGCTCTTCTCCATTCCGTGCGTGGCACCACGTTCCCCTGCTTCTCTCTGCATCCCTGGCGCCCCTCCCGCCAGGTGCACCCACCACCCAGTGTCCTGAAGGCACAGGCTGCCTCTCTTCCCTTTTCCTCCAAGCTCTTGCCCTCGACTCGGATGACCATCCCTACTTTTCTGCCTCCCAAATGCGCGCCTCTAGCTTCTTCCTCTGTGTGTGTCCAAATGTTCATGAGGCCATCATAAAGACACCTCAGCCTCCACGGGCCTGAGGCCAAACTTACCATCTTGTCCCATCCCGCGGCAGCCCTGGCCAGCCCCTTTTGACACCTCTCCCCCTGGGCCTCTATGGCCAGATGATAACATATCTCTCACCATCTCATTGCCTCAGTTGCTTTGGACTCTGTGCAGTGCTTTGCATCGTCACTGTCCCACCGGAATCCAAACCACCATCCTTCTTCCCTGGACCACAACAGCCTCCTAAGTGTCCTCCCCACATCCTCCCTTATGTGCCTCCAGACCCTTTTCCATGTTGCAGCCGCTCTGTGCACGGGTTCTGCCTTTTATTTATTTATGTATTTATTTTTGATGGCTTATGTGCATTTTATTGGTTTTCTTTCAGAATCCTACTATAAAAGAGCAAAGTTAAAAACCAAGTCCCTGGCAAGAGGTAGAGGACCCTTCCTGTTTCCCGAGAGCCCTCCCCCCTCCCCACGTTCCCCATCTGTGTCACTGCTGCGGTTTGTGGGGGGGCGGGCAGAAGGCTTGCTACTCAGGAGGACAGTCAGAGAAGCTCTCACACACAGAGATGGGAGATGACTTGCCTGGAGAGGATAGAGCGGCTTAGGGTCACAGCAGGGGCTGGAGTCCAGGCGGCCCTGTCTCCAGGGCAGGAAGGCAGACCCACGTGTAGGCTGGAGGCCCGTTGGACACAGAGCGCAGCCAGGCCTCCTTGGGAACTGAGAAGAGGCTGTGAAATTTGCAGGATCAGGTTTCGGAAAACACAGGGTCAGGGTCAGCAGAGCAGCTGGTAGTGGGGAAGGCCAGGCCCAGCTCATTTCCTGTCAGAGTGGCCCAGAGGCCCCAGCTCCTCTCCGGGCTGGCCACAGGGGAGGAGATGCCGGGAATGGCTCACATTCCTCTGGCTGGGGCTGCGCCGGACCTCGGGGGACCTACGGGGAGTGAGGAGGTGGACGTGCTGAGGCCAGAGTCGGGGGCCCTCTGCAGGGGCCAGGCCTCTGCCGTCCAACCCTTAGGCTGGAATGGGGCCAGGGACTGTAGAGCAGACACAAAAATCCATCACAGCTGCTGGAGCTTTAGGATAAAGGAGCCCAACCCCACATTTCGGATGAGGAAACAGAGGCTCAGACAGGACCAGGTCTCACCAGGATCACGCACGCATCCTGATTCTAAGCCCTGAACTCTGTTTCTTTTGGCCAGGTCTGCGTTTCCTGGAAGGTCCAGCTTTGCTGAGCTGGGTGACAGTGGGGGACAGGTGAGCTAGGTCTGGGCTCCTCTTGGAGGGAGGTGTGAACCCTCACTTCCAGACCAGGATGTATGCTTCTCAGGTGGCCCAGCTGTGGGGTGGGGCCCGTGTGGAGAGGACGTGAGAGCCGTGAGTCAGCTGGGGGCCCTGTCTGTGCCCCCCGGTGGGGGACCCCAGCTCATGCCACCCACAGATGGAACTCTGCGTCCTGGTCCAGTCCCAGGAGGGTGAGGCCCTGGAGGTATGTTCCTGGCCTTGAGTGGCCTCTAGGTGGCCTGGCCAGGCCCAGTGGGAGGCAGAGGTCATGGATCCCCGGCCCAGATGAAGTACAATGGCTGGGGAGGATGAGGCCGGGGAAGCCGTCACACAAGCCTGGGTACAGACATGGCTCTGACAGATGCTACTGTGTGACCCTGGGTGGGTCAGTGAAACTTTCTAAACTGTTGGCCCCTCAGCTGCAAAGTGGGGAGGAGCTACTCGCTTTCTTTCTTCCCATCAAGCTGTACCGAGGGTCTGTGACTTGGGCAGAGGGTCTCCTGCCCGACACTGTGGGACCCAACCCCTCCCAGAGCCCAGGGGGGCTTCCAGGCCCTCGCTTCATGGGCCCCCCCACCCCCACCCCAAACAGCACGCGGCCTCCTGTGCAGGCAGGGCCAGGGCCTCCGCTCTCCAGCTGGCCGTCCTTCCCTGTCTCCTGGCAATGGACTCTGAGGCTGGGGACACTTTCAGGTGTCCCAGGCAACCACCTGACTGTCCTGACTGCCCCTCCCCCTCCCTCCCCTCCGCCCACCAGTCAGGTCCCAAGTCCTACAGGTGGCACCTCAGGCCCGTCTCCAAGTCTTCCGTGTCTGTCCAGCCACGCTGCCTTCTCAAGTCTGAACAACCACCGTGGCCGCGAGCTCCCCTCCCCTCTCCCTCCCCTCCGTGTGTTCTTCACCAGGGGGACCTTTCTAAACGGCATCACAACCTGGCTTAAGTGCCTTGCCTGCCTTCCTCTGTGTACCTTTGCACCCGTGAACTCAGCATAAATCTCAGTCACTCAGGAAAGTCTTCTCTGGTCCCCAGGGCTGGACTAGGATCTCCTGCCACCTTTCCACGGGCCCCTAGCTGTCCTGACCCTGTCGCAGCTTTGATTACACTAGATATCAAACCACGCAGGTCTGGATAATGGCTTACATCCCTTGGGGTCCAGCGTAGCCAGAACAGGCATCAGTGCACAGCAGGCATCAGTGTTTGTGGAATGAATGAATGATGGACAGATGGAAGGATGGACACACTGTGGCTTGGGGCGAAGGGCCCATTCACAGCACGTTCTGTCTCACAGTTGGAGGTTTGGGGGAACGTGCCCCTTATTAGGGCTGACCTGGCACCTCACATACGCAGGCCCCGGGCAGAGACATCAGTTCTGGTCACCTCCCTTTGCTGAGGCTCAAGCGATGGGGTCATGGCAGGGACCCCCAGCACCACCTGCTAAACTCGGCTGCCCCCAGGAAATTCGAATGTCGACAGAGGCAACAGGTGGGCCCGTGTCCGACAGCGTCTGCATGTATAAATGCCTGTGTCACTAGGGTGTGTACATGTGCTAGTGTACGTGTGTGAACGCGCAGCCCTGGTCTGTTGTCTGTGTGTCGGGACTGGGTTTGCGTGCGTGTGAGTGCCCCCTTCAGGGCCTTGCAGCAGCTCCCCGCCCAGCCTCCACAGCACCTCCACCCTCTGCCTCCCTCCTGCCTCTCCCTGGGCCATGCTCCACACGGCGTCCCTGCCCAGGGCTCTGGCGCCCTACACACATCTCTGTCATTGCATGTGTCACGGTAGTTCATCTGTACGATGCTGTATTAGTTTTCTGTTGCTGTTGTAACAAATCACTACAAACTTAGTGGCTTAAAACAGCATATTTATTATCTTACAGTTCTGGAGGTCAGAAGTCCAAAATGGGTCTCACTGGGCTAAAATGAAGGTTTCAGCAGGGCTGTGTTCCTTCCTGGAGGCTTTCCCAGCTTCCAGAGGCTGCCCACATTCCTTGGCTCACGGCCCCTTCCATCTTCAAAGCCAGCGATGGCCGGCTGAGTCTTTCTTACATCACATCACTCTGACACTAGCTTCTGCCTCCCTCTTCTGCTTATAAGGACCCTGGTGATGACATTGAGCCCATCTGGGATAGTCTCTGGAGGGCAGCTGATTAGCAGCCTTAACTCCATCTGCAACCTTATTGATTGATTAATTGATTAGCTGCTTTGGGTCTTTAGTTGCAGCAGGCGGGATCTTTCTTTGCGGTGCGGGTTTCTCTCTAATTGTGGCACGTGGGCTCCAGAGTGCTCAGGCTCAGTAATTGTGGCTCTTGGGCTTAGTTGCCCCACGGCATGTGGGATCCTAGTTCCCTGACCAGGGATCAAACTGGCGTTCCTTGCATTGCAGGATGGATTCTTAACCACTGGACCACCAGGGAAGTCCCCATCTGCAACCTTAATTCTCCTTTGCCACGTGAAGCAGCATGTCCACAAGTGCTGGGGATGTGGGCACAGACATCTTTGGGGGCGGGGCGGGCACGTCAGAGATGGTCTGTCCCTCCCTCCATTTATGAGCTCCTTGGCCTCTGTCGTGTCTTACTCACCTGCACACGCCTCGTGGGCAGAGCAGTGCCCAGCCCTCACTAGCTGTTTATGACATATTTGTTGAATAAATCAGCCAACAATTCACGGAGAATCCATTTTGTGTTGGGTACGTTCACGCACATCATCCAAGGTTTTGCTTCCATTTTATAGGCGAGGAAAATGGGGCTCAGAGGAGTGAGGAACCACCCAAGGCCAGAGAGCTAGCAAGTGACAGAGCAGAAGCTCAGTGTACGCTGACCTCAGTAGACAAGGCTGACGCCTGTGTTCCTTTGAGTCTTGGGCTCTGAGAGGGACAAGCCCCTAGACCTTGGTGGTGGCCTTGAAAATGCACCTCTCAGGTTTCAGACTGGCCCCCGCTGCTGTGCTCCGACACCGTCACCCGTTGCTCTCAGGCCCACGGGCACTGACAGGCAGTCTCGGCGTGAGGACTCCCCACCGGCCTTGTTGCTTTCTTAGATCTGAACTGCAGCCTAAGACGTCTCTGCTCCACCTTCTGTCCTCCAGTCTCTCCTCCGTAGGGATCACACCTACAGGAGTCTGATGTCCCTGCCAGCTCGCCCCCACGCCCTGCTCATCTTCCCTCACAGGTGTTCCCCCTAGAAATCTCTTGCACGTGGAATCCTGTCTTCCTGTTTACTCCTTCAGGGACCAGAACTGACATCAGTGGTCTGAGGAAACAGTGTAAGATGGGGACCTGGGACTGTCCCACTCAGAGGGGAGGGCAGGAGGATGCCAGCCTGGTTGGAGGAGGCCCCAGGTGGTCCCTAGAGCAGGACTTGGGAAAAGTTCCTAGAGGAGAGGAATTCTGTGGCAGGTGTGATAATTCAGGCATTTGAAAAATATGGGGGGGAACAGTGCCTTCAGAAGATCGGCTGGTCCCTGTGCGCTCATCCTGATGCCCCGCAGAGAGAAGAAGGACTGTTGGCCGC
This sequence comes from Hippopotamus amphibius kiboko, assembly GCF_030028045.1. Classification (NCBI taxonomy): domain Eukaryota; kingdom Metazoa; phylum Chordata; class Mammalia; order Artiodactyla; family Hippopotamidae; genus Hippopotamus; species Hippopotamus amphibius. The sequence continues at coordinate 34,360,259 of NC_080194.1, read as the reverse complement.
TCCCAGTAGCCAGCGGGTGAGTGTGACAGCCGGGAGCCTCGGGGGGTGGGGGAGCTACGAAGAGGCCCTTATCTCTGGCAGTGAGGACAGGTGCAGCTGAGGGGCAGGTGAAAACAAATAGAACTGCAGAGCTCCAGAAGAATCTGAGCGCTCAGCCAGGGTAGTCGTGTGCGGGCCGGGCCCTGCCGGGGAAATCTGGACCCCTGAGACCTGAGCTGAAGACATCTGCATGGCACCCCTGAGGTCACTGGCGCTGCAGCTGCCCTGACCCTCTGGGCTGGCAGGGGTGACCCACCCTTCCTCGTGAGACCTGGCGCCTCTGCTGCACTGAAAGGTGCCACAGAGGCCTTGCCCCCATGGGGCAAGGGGTGCCCTCCCAGGAGCTGCCCCTGCTTCCTCTCCTGTCTGCCAAGGACAATGATTAGGGTTGAATTCCAGAGTAATCTGGCTGGGGGCATCTGGGCCTGATAAGGGGGAAAGAGATTATCCGTGAAAGAGTAGGAACTCTCGTAGATACTGGCAGGAGGTTGGGGATGCTCCTGGGATTGGATTTTGAGAGTGCTTGATTAAGGCAGCTGGAACACAAGACTGGATAAGCAAGAATCTATTGATGTGAGGGCACTTTGTTGAGACACAAGATTTAATACCCTAGCTAGGATGCCAGGGGATGGAGCAGACTCTCCTAGAAGTCTGGAAAAAGTAGTGGCCAGCACTCAACGAAGTGGAAATGCCCAAGTTCCCCTGGCAGATGGTAGGGAAGAAATTTATGACAGCTCAGGGAAGTGGGCACCTGGAATGACACATTATGTAAGTCCAGTAGTGACAGGCAAGGACGGAGGGGCAGGCAAGGGGGCTTGCCCCACAGAAGGTTGTGGAGATGGTGACTAGAGCATGGTGTCCCTAGGGGCAAAACAGACAGGCGGCCCACAGGCTCTGCTTCATATCAGCAGCAGGGCAAGCAGACAGGAATGGAGGAGCAGGAGGCAGGGGCAATAGAAAGTCACGGCCCCTCGCTCAGTCCCCAGAGCTGAGCCGGTTTTCAGATATGGCACCCATCGACTGGAGAGGTGGCCAAGTCTCTAGGAGGAAGGACCCTGCACAACTGCAACCAGCAGGTATCATGATGATTCCTTCAGTTTTTCCCCAGAGGTCTATGGCCATTTATTTGGGTGACTGTTCACTAGAGAAAGGGGACCAGTAGACACAGTTTGAGTTGACACTTAACACCTGGAGATTCAAAGCATCATCACAGGCCCTTTTTCAGAGCGGGGGCCTATGGAGGTCAGGTAGCACGTGGAATCCTGGCTACAGTTTGGCTTGCGGTGGGTTCACTGGGTCCATGACCCACCCAGCAGTCCCTTGTATCCAAGTGTTTAAGTAGAACTCATGTGCTCTGACAGTGTGAGTAACCCCACGTTGGGTGCTTGGCCTAGTAGGTAGGAGCTATCATAGCAGAGAAGGCCAAGTGGAAACTTCTGGCACTGTCTTCTCCTTACTCCCTCATCCTGCTCAAGGTAGTAAATAAAAAGTAACATCTCACCCCAGGGGTTATGGCAGAAACGAATGCCACCATTAACAACTTAAAGGACGAATGGGTGGTGGTTCTACCATTTCTCCATTTAATTCTCCAGCCTGACCTCTGCAGAAATGGACAGATCCTGGAGAAAGACTGCAGACCGTCTCAGGCTTAACCAAGTGATTGCCCTGCTTGCAGCTGCTGTGCCAAATGTCGACTCATTGCTAGAGTAGATTAATAAGGCCTTAGGTATGTGGTTTGTGATCATTTGGCAAATGTGTTCTTTTCCATTCCAATTTGAAAGGAGGATCAGAAACAGCTCACACTCACGTGGGATGAACAATATTCATTTACAGTTTTGCCTCAGGGCTGCATTAACCGTCTTGCCCTTTGTCATAATATAATCCCCAGAGATCAGGGCCACGTGAGTATCACAGTGATCCATTACATCAGTGACACCATGGTGACGAGACAGGATGAGCAAGAGGTGCCTCTGTGCTGGAGGCTATGGCGAGATCACATGCCCTCCCGAGTGTGGCATATAACCTACAAAGACTCAAGGACCTGCCACTTCAGTGAAGTTTGTGAGGAGTTCAGTGGCCAGGGGTCTGCCAGGATATCCCCTCCCAAGTAAAAGCAATTGCTGCATCCTGTCTCTTTTACAGTGGTGAAGACAGCACAGTGCCTGGTACCCCTCTTTGGGGTTAGGGACAGCACATTACTCTGGGTGACATGGAAGCTAGTCCCCTAACAGGGTCCTGCAGGCCCTGCAGAAGGTCCAGGCAAGCAGCCCTGCCATTTGGGTCATACAGTCTGGCAGACTCTCTGGTGTTGGAAGTGTTAGTGGGAAAGGGAGAAGATGTAGTAGGAGCTTGTGACAAGTCCCGGTACAGTGAGGCCATGCTACTGGCAACAGAGGGTTACACACCTTTTGAGAAACAGTTTCTGGCGCGTTACTAGGCTCTGGTAGAGACAGCACATTTGACCAGGGCACACCATGTGGGGCATCTGAAACTGCCCATTCTGAGCTGGGGTCTGTTGGACGCATCGATTGATAGAGTCGGATGGGTGTGGCAGTAGACCACCACGAGATGCAAATGCTCCTCTGGGGGTGAGCCTGAGTGGGGCCAGGGGGCACGAGTAAACCGCATGAGGACATAGCTAGTGCCTGTCCCCTGGCTTGTACCTATGGCCACATGAAGGGTCCTGTACAACCAGCTGAAAGAGGAGGGAAAAGCTTGAGCTTGGTTTATGGATGGGTTGTTGTGGTACGTGGGTACAAGCTGAAGATGGACAGTGGCTACATGACAGAGGGAAATGGAAAATATTCCCACTGGGTAGAGCTGTGAGCAGAGTACTTGGTCATGTGCAAAAAGTGGCCCAGGGTGGTGAGAAGACAGAACCACTCTTGGGCAATGGTCAAATGGCCTGTTTGATCAGGGGCCTCGCAGGAAAAGGACGGGAAGACTGGGGACAAGGAGATGTGGGGTAGAGACAAGTGGATGGACATATGGGAGAAAACATGAAGATTCTACTGCCACATGTTAATACCCATTAGAAAGAGGCAGTGAATAAGCAAGTAAAAAAAACCGACCTGGACGGTTGACGTTGGCGGGTCCCTGTCACTGGCTACATAAAACCAGCACAATCCGCCTGAGGGGAGTCGCCACAGCGGTGGAGGGAGAAGCCATGGCTAAGGCTCACAGGGGCCCCACAGCACAGACCCTCATATGCCAAAGCAGCTCTAGGCACTGCTGCCTCTCGATGTCCAGCAGCAGAAACCTAAGCCGGGCCCTCACACGGCACTACTCCCGCCTGGGGCAAGTCAGCTACATCAGGCCCTTTCCATCCTGGAGGAGTGGTTCATCCTCCCAGAGACAGAGAACGCTTCTGGGTTTGCCTTTCCTGACCACATAGCCTCAGTCAGCACCACCGCCCAGGGACTTACAGAAGGCCTGATCCAAAGGTGTGGAATTCCACACAGCCAAGCACCTGTTGAACTATAGTCCACGGCTGCCACCAGGGCGCTTCGGACTCCTAGGTCCCTGAAGCAGCAGGGATCCTTGACCTGATCAGCAGGAGGCCGGGCTGCTTCTACATGACGAGGGCAGGAAGGAGGGCGTGTGCTGGTGATCCCCTAGCCGCCTCCAAGTAGTCTCCCCGCGGTAACTGAGAAAGGACCTGTGCAGCAGCCCTGACCTGAGACAGATCTGATTACCAAGCATTTAGGTCCCGCCTCCCCCAGTGAAGATTTGGGTCACATCACCAGGTCTTCTGAGGTTGTTGAGAGGGGAGTTCAGAATGGAGAGTGGGGGAGGGAGACCATGAGATTAACTGCATGACAGCGGCTGTAGTTAGTTCTCCGACTCCCCTCTTTCTCTCCTCTGAATTTCCCTCAGGAAGAAAGGCCCAAGGGAAGACAGGGAGGAACTGCTCTCTGAACCTGGCCACAAGGGGTAGACTGCGACCACTGTGAAAAGAGCCGCTCCCCCGCCCCCAACCCCGGTCTCTGACTGCAGGGACTGTGCTTGACGGTTGGCCCCAGCTGTGTATTCTGGAAGCTACTACTGTGTTTGCTTCCCTGGCTGCTGCCTGCTGATGACTGAGTGGGACAGGGGTCCCAGGCAGGCCCGCACTTGGGAGGTGTGGGGTTCCTCTGACATTCCTGAGGACTTCTCATCTGCCTCGCTGGACTTCCTTAGAGCTGCTCCACAGTCTAAGTCTCCCACCAACCTTTCCTCCTCCCTCCCTTCCTTTTGTCTTTCACAAGGTCACACCTGCACCCAGGTCTCCTGGCCCTCCCAGCCTCCCATGCTTTCCTTCCCATTTGTGCCTGCTCCTTAGAGACTGGGGCTAACACATCTGTTACCCCAGGTGTGGTCCTTGGACCAGCAGCCTCAGTGTCACCTGGGAGCTTATTAGAAGTATGGAATGTCAGGCCCCTCTCAAACCTACTGAATCAGAATCTTCATTTTAACAAGATGATTCATATACGCGCTACAATTTGAGAAGCGCTGATTTATAGATGACTTGATCTTTTTCAGCAAATCCTTTAAATCTCAGTTTGGAATCTCAGTTATTGCCAAGGTGAACCGTTGGAATCACAAAATCACAGATCTAGGTCTTTCATTTTATAGGTCAAATCCTACAAAGTGAAGGCACAGGTTCAAGGTCATACCGTGAATTAGAACAGAGCCAGCACCCAGGTCTCTTGCCTCCTGGCTCTTTTCACTTTGGCTCTGCTGTGAGCCGGCTACTTGCTCTAAATCTGCATTGCCTAGCTTGGCAGCACTGGAATGTGGCTAGTTGTGGCATAATAAAAAACTTTTTTTGGTCTTTGTGCTGGGTTTGTGGCATAGAGTTGTTAAAACCTTTAGAATTTCCTGAGTGAAAGGCGTGCCTTTGTTATTCATAACGAGTCCCTTTAACCACACCTGTGATTATGTGAATGCAGTGACTCAGGCGGGGGCCCCTAGATAGCTTCAGGAGGAGGGCTGGTTACCAGAAGGAACAACGTGTGACTAGAGTGTGGGAAGCTACAGCGTCTGGGGGACTGGAGAGTGGGTTATTAAAACATCCTGAACAAGATCAGAGAGCTTCCCAGTCGGTGACCACGCGACCGTGCTGGGAGGGCCGCACGCCCGCGCCCAGAGAGGGCATGCAGGCGCCACGTCACTCCCTTCTCCCAAACCTTGCCCCACGCGTCTCTTCCACATGGCTGTTGTCGAGTTGTTTCCTTTATGACAAACCAGTGAACATAAGCAAAGTATTTTCCTGAGTTCTGTGCGTTCTAGAGAATCAGTGAACCCAAGGAGGGGGTCGTGGGAACCCCCAAGTGTATAGCTGGTTAGTCAAAACTATGGTGGCCCCCGGGACTTGCAACTGAAGGAGGCAGTCTTGTGGGACCAAGCCCTTAGCTCTGGGGTCTGTGCTGCCTCTGGGGAGGATGTGTCAGAACTGGATGAACTGCTGGACACCCCACTGGTATGGGAGAACTGGAGAACGGAGTGGGAAAACATGCATTTAGTATGAGAAGCCGTGTCAGAAAAAATTTAACACACTAAGTCCAAACTGAGATGTGCTGTAAGTGCAAAATACACCCTGGATTTTGAGGACTCAGTATGAACAAAGACTATAAAATATTTCATTAATAAATTTTTGTATTGATTACATGTTGAAATAGTATTTTTGATAGATTATGGTAAATAAACTATATTATTGAAAATAAAAGTTATAAAATTAACTTCCTTTTTACTTTTTAAAAAAGATACACAAATGGCTTGCATTATGTGTCTGTCTGGCATACAAGCCTATCTCTTCATCAGTGCTGCTTTATTCTTGGCTTAGTTCACAGCTCTGGCTGCTGGGTGCCATAGCTAAGGGCATTTCCTGGCTATCAGCCTGAGATCTTGAGATTATTCGGAAATTCTTTATGAGATAATGGGCTTACTTAACAACTCTTAAAAGAACTCCTAATGAAATATCTATAAATGTCAACTTTCATTGAGAAGCAAACCAGCTGTACCATTAACAGTTAACGCTCTAGCTCCAGACTGAGGCCACTGGGTGGAGGGGTTTGGGAGCTAAGAATAAAGAACCTGGGCTGGAGGTTTTGGGGAGTGGGACCTGCGCTCATGTGCTCCCTTGGGTCTGCATCTTTCAAGAACCCAGATGTAGAAAGGCTTTGTCACAGGAGCCGCAGGGGCAGGGCACGAGGCCCTAGTCTTTTTTCCTTGGAACCTAGTGGCCTTCTCCTCATCACAGCTAAGATGGGAGGAAAGAAGGACATCCTGACACTCTTGTGCTTAACTCCCGACCCCAGTTGTTTCTCTCCTTCTTGAAGGTCAGGGACACAGCAGGGCAGAATGGCAGGTCCCAGGGCCAGCCATTAAGAAGAGAGGCCTGGGGCTAATGAAGGCCTGAGGGCTGTGGCCTGGGTTGCAGGAGCCCTCTAGACGGAGGAAATCTGAAGGCTCAAGAGGGGGATGCCACTGCCTCACCCTGGGGGCCCTTCCTGCCTGGCTCAGTGAGGGCTCCTGGATGTCAAGACTTAGAGGTTCAGCCCTGAGGAGAACCTGCATGCTGTTGGCTCTGTGTGGAGATGGTAGTCATGGTCCCCAAGGTAAACGCCAAGGGCTTAACTAGAGAAAGTGCTGTCCAGGACGGAAAGCACTGATGCTTCATCTGTGCTGTTTAATAACTTCCTGAAACAGAAAAACCTCCTTCCAAACTACAGTTAAATTTCTCCTGCCTAAAATTTTCACAAATTGCCATATGCCGTAGGTGGTGAAACTGCGACCCGGAAGAGGTAATTTCACACAGCTCACTGGGGGCTCAGGGTGGGAGTGGCAGCTTCAGGTCTCTTACCTAAACTCTGAAGCAGTGTGTCCAGATCCCAGAAGCTCAGGTCAGCATCTCTAGTGTCTCTGGTTACTTCCTGAGCAAAGGGCACTGATGACATTTAATAGAACCAAGGCCAGAAATGGGTTATGCTGTATTTTATGCTTGAATGTTTAGTCCCATGTATGAATCATAAATGTTGCCTTCCGAGTGCTACGCAGTGCAGTGAACTTTATTTCAGTGAATGAGGGATGGCTTTTTCTTAAGAAATAAATTTAATTCAAGGTGGTTAGTGAATGCAAGGCATGCAGCGCCTTCATGAAAGTTAAAAGAATCCAGTTACAAAAGAAGCACTGCGTAGTCTCAAATAGCTGAAGGTACAATGGGCTCCATATTTTACAGAGTACAAAAGATTATTTCATATACAAAGAAAAATACAAATAATGTGCAAAAACCATTTTCACAGGTGGCAATTTATAAAATGAAAATGATAGAAAAATCCTTCATTGTTATTTTTCCCCAGTTTCTTATATATTAACACAGTTCTGTTTTCTAGTGTGTAGATAATTTTAAATTTGGAAATCTGATTTATTTTTAATCTACAAAGACAAAGTGGCTTTTTAAAAAGGGAACCATTTCATTACTGAAATCTTACGAATGAATCAGTTAATTTTATATTAAATTATAAGCAGACTATCTGAAAAACAAGGATACAGAAGTCATATATACATATTTTGAAATATTAGTTTGGTATTTAACATATTAACATTTCAAAACAAATGTAATGATCTAGTTACCTACGACTCCAGTTGACCGCAGTGGCTGCGGCAGAAAAGCTGTTTCTGTTCATGGTGAACAAACAGCATTCCCGGTATCTTAAGCTGAACAAACACAGGTTATCAAGAGTAAAGAAACCCTAAAGACTAAACAAGTCCTTACTGTTCACGTGCAAAGGTGCCATTTGGGTATCCAGTCACGCCACAGTGAGACCACAGTCTATACAGCCCTTGTCACAGGCGTCGTGTGGTCATAAACAGCTGGCTTCTGTCTTTCCAACATCTTCACTTTATTAGGAGTTCAGTGCAAGTGTCTGTTTTGTGAGTTAGTGCATTCAGCATTTTGCATGTTATTTTGTGTAAGAAGCTGTCAGGGAGCAGAAGAATACGTGGGAACACAAAGTCCTGGATCCTCAGGGCACCTTTGGCCTAGAAAATTCAGTGTTTTGGAAGCAGTATTTTCCTGCACTGGCCTGGTGATTATTGCCTCATTCCCTGGACAATCTTTTTCCATCAGGATAACCTTGTGTGCCCCCTTTGCCTGCCACTGAGCACTGATGGTCTTGCTGTGAACCCCAATGGCCGAGCAGGTATTGTGAAAGCACCTTTGACAGCACCAGAGAACTGAGCATCTCGAAAGGTCAGGCAGTAAGAATAGAAGCCTCTGATGGGAAACCTATTCTATGCAGAATGGAAGATAGTCTGGGAGGATTTTGATTTTTTGCTTGTCAGAAAGCTCTCCAAGGAAATTAGGACCTTGAAGAGCTAAAAGCATCTAGCTTTCATGAAGAAGGACCCAGGTAGGTGGTAGCCACTTTGCCTAGGGTATGGGTGACAGTTGGCTCAGGAAGCATTCTTCTGATCCCTTACCATGAAGACCCTGTTAGAGCAACCTAGTGCAAGATACAGGGAGGGCCTGGGGCTCTTGACTAGACCTGCGTGACACATCCACTCAGGCTAAGCAGACATAGCAACTGCTGAAAGAGGGGAATGGGTAAGCCGCGGCAGGAGAACCTTAGGCCCTAGGATGACTCGTCAGCACGGAGCAGGAAGCTGTCAGCTCCTCAAGGATTCACACTTTTCCTGTCCGGCAGCACGAGCCCTCCTCCCTCTTCTGTTTGGGCTGACCATGGGCATCAGGCGTCAGAGATACAGCTCTGGATCCTGTCCATCCATTGCTGGGCACTCTGCCCATCCTGGGCACAGAAGTTATACACACGTTTGCTGGTCTTGAGCTACAAAACCAAATGAAGAGAACCAGAGATGAAGGGCAGGGCTAGTCTATGGCTTCGGGCAAGTGTGCAAATCAATCCCTGTGACCTTCCCTTTGTGTTCTGCCCCAGAACCTCTGTTATTTTCTCTGCCCTTCACTATCATGCTGTCATTGCCTTTGTAGTCATTTTACTTTCCTGGTTCCCAAAGTCATGGGGGACGTTAACAGAAGGGCCTGCCAGAGAAGAGAGCGCTAGGAAAGCCTGACTTTGCATCTTCCTGGGCCACCTTTGACTGCGAAAGAGGGTCAGGAATGGCTGGAGTCTCTGGCCCCGCCCACGCCCCGCACCAGTGTAGCACAGGCGCCAGAAAGGCTGAGCTTCAGCCACACCATGATGGAGTTGGCTTTTGTGTCCCCTTTCCATCCCTTTCTCTAAGTCTTCAGTTGGGGTCATGCTGGCAGCCCAGAGTCAGGGCAATGGCTTCACAGCCTGAGCAGGGCCCTACAGTATGACCTGTGTTCTGTATGAAGTCCTGCTTGGCTCTGGGTATTAGGTAAGTCCCCTATCATGTGGCCCATAAAATGCCCCAAGGCCCACCTATGGACTGCTGTAGATGTTAGTGCAGACAGTCATCAGGTGTGACTAAGGATGTTTCTTGTGGATGATCAAGCATGGAGACCGACGGATACAAAGGGAAGTGACATCTGCTCTTGACAGTAGGTGGTGAGTGAATAACAAACAATATTTAACAAGGAGATGTGTAGTTGGATACCTTTTAAAGGAGTCTTTTGTGCAAAGCAATGTGCAGCCTTTCTGAGACACATGGACAGCAGGGAGAGGTCAGGTTTGGTGATTAAGAGTGCTGGGTTCAAGTTCTGTAGCAATTCCCGTTGCCAGGGTGGGTCTGTGACCCATCTGCAGTCATCGCCAATTGCTCTGAGGCCCCATAATTCTTGGACATGGATGGATTGTAAGGGATCATGTGCAAACAGAGCCAGGAAAAGACAATATCAACTTACATCAAAGAAAGCCTTGTCACTCGTGTGCTTTGGGGCTCCCATGCTGGGGCCAGCAGGGATGACCATTTCTACTTCAGCCAGATCAATGTGGCCTTTACAGCTTGTGTCCTCACCCGAGTCATAGTATCGCAGCTGGAACCAAAAGGATACATGGGATATAAGAGACACAGAAAGGGAAACCAGCATGGTTTCAAATACATTTTCAAAATGTATTTGAATACCCTCCCACATTGTGCTAAACTACACCTGGAAGCATAGACAAGAAATTAAAAACATCGGTTGCTTCTAGGAAGAAGAATTAGATTGCTGGGAGAAAGGAGGAAAAAGACATTTTTTGAAATATGAACAAATAAATGTATTACATCTTAAAAAAAGTCAACTAACAACTGTAAAAAATACATATAACATATAAAAAAGGGCTTAATATTTAGAATATATACAGAATTCTGAGAAATTGAGAAGAAAAAGATAAACAACCTAATAGAAAAATGGTCAAAGGATTTCAACAGGCAAGTCTCAGAAGAAATGTGAGTGACCTGTAAACACCTGAAAAGATGAACAACCTAACTGATCAAAGAAAAAAAGCAAATGAAATTGAGATTTCACTTTTCACTTAGATTAAGAAATGTTAAAAATGGCTGACAGTATTCAGGTTGAATGGAAGGCACTAGGTATTCTCAAACACTGTTAGTGGGGACATGATTAGTCAGAAACCTTTGACGATTTGGCAATATGAACTAAAATTTAAAATGTTTATACCTATTGATACACCCTTCCCACCTCTAGAAATTTACTCCACAGAAACACTCCCACAAACATACAAAGACACACCTATAAAGAGGTTTCCTTAGCACTGCCTTTATCAGCTAACAACTGAAAAGATATATGTGTCTGTTAATAGGATGTTGGTTAATTAAATGATGGTACATCAATAATATGGAATTCTAGACAACATTTCAAAAATGAGATCTATATCAACTGGTAGGAAAATATGTTCAAGCTATATTATATTCAAAAAGCAAATTTCCAAATAGCATGTAGATATAAAATGATTTTTAAAAAACAATAAATAGCTCAACATTTGATTGAGTGGTTACTATGTGTAAGGACTGGCTATCACTCTATCAGTCATGGGTTTTAAGAGCAGGCAGCAGGAGATACACAAGCATTAAATAGCAGAGTTCTATTGCTCTTAAAGCTCTGGGCTCAGCAGTCACTGCCTCTGCCTACACACACACATGCCATCTCTCAGAAGGCTACTGCGCTCGCTCAGGGACGTGCTGGGTCCACAGAGAAGCCCCCAGGCAGTATATGGGAGGCCTGAGGAAAGCATTCTGTCCACGAGGACTGTGCCTGTCTGCTGAGAGTGATGCAGGGACTGAGCCCAGCCGAGGGAGAAGTTATTTCTATAGGCTGTGATGGTATTTATTACCTGATGTTTTGTTACATCCAAAACGAACCAACGGGGCTTCCAACCTTTCAGCAAAGCCCCTCTTTTGTAGAGCGTTCCCTCAAAGGACCTAGAAGTAATGATGACATGGCAGTTAATTTGATTTTTCATTTAAATAGTGCTGTAAAGGGGATATTTGTTGTTTTTGTTGGTCAAGTCTCTATTTTCCCCAGATGATCCAAAAAAGAGCAATCAGAGCTCCCCCTACTAGACCTTTGGGGCAAGACTGCCTCTTTCTGCTGGAATTACCAAATTCGTGAGGTTTGGCGCCCTCAGTAGCCATCTTTTGTACCACACTGGGGTTGGCGCAGCCCATAGGAGAAAGCAGAGCTGGCAAACGACAGAAGCCTGAAGATACTGTGTGAGAAACTGGCACATCCTTGGCCTTCTCACTTCATGTGAGTAAATTCCTTCCTGCTTGAGCTAGCCACACACTGGATTTCTGAAGTCTGCCGCTGAAAAAGTGCTAACACATATTTCCTCAAAAGATCTGGCAGACATGAGATAAGAACAATCAGGACCTGTCACAAATAACTACAACCTCTTGGACTTATTTTAGTTGTAATTTTGACTTTTCCTCTTCCAAGAACCATCTAACACATTTAAAACAGAAACAAAGAATTAAGGTGGATCCATTTTAAGTTTATATAAAGTGGCATGGCACAGGCCTGGCTTATTAAAGGGCCTGCGGCTGTGGCCATGGGCGGGCTGGGGAGAGCCTTTTCAGTACACCAGTAGGGCTCAGCAGTGTCAACCTGTTTTCATCATTCTTGGACGTGTACTGGCTGTACAGTGTGGCTGCTCTCCGGTCCACTCCGTTGGATGGGGAGATGCTGGCATTCTGTTCCTCCCCCATGATGCTGTCTGGGAGGTGCAGCAGAGACCTCTTCTGATAGGAAGGGAGGTTGGTAGACACAATTCCTGGAGAGCCTGAAGGGTGTCTCTGAGGCTGAAAAAGAACAGGAGCTAGGAAAGCTTTCCAAAGACTTTAAGTAACTGATCTGATAATTTCACTTCTAAAAGTTTACCTCAGGAGAAAAATTGGACCATATGTATGTATATGTAAAATATATATAAAAAGATGTTTATCCTGGAGTTTTTTTTTTTTACAACAGCAGAAAACTGGAAACCACCTAAATGTCTATCACTATGGGACTAGTTAAAAAAAAAGTATTTCCATACAATGGAATTCTAGACAGTCATTAAAAATGATGCTGATTAAAGAATATCATTACAAAGAAGAGTTCTGTATTAACAAAATCATTTCTATTTCTCTTGGGCTGTTCAAGCTAATTTGCTGTGGTAATAAAGAATTGTCTGCAATAAATAATCCCATACAAAAAAAATGATGCTGATTTATATAATGACAAATGGAAGGACACGTATGCCACATATTAAGTAAAAAGGAAAGCAGGTTTTTAAAATGGCATGTATAGTAAATCCCTTTTATATGTCTGTTTAGAATTATAAAATAAGTTTGACGGAATAGTGGTTTATTTCTAGGTTATAAATTTTGGGTGATTTCTGTCTATTTCACAACTTTCTGTGTATTTTCTTATTTAAAAGAACACATAAATCTTACTTTCATACTCAGAAAAAAAATTAAACTGTTCTTAGAAAAAAAGCAGTAAGACATCACCCACCTGTGGCCTGTCTGTTAACAGCCCCTGAGCTGCCATTTGAAGGCAAGATTGCGCCACAAGGACCTTTTCTTACCACACTGGAGGCTTTCTTCTACACTCCATTCTCCTTGACCCCTTTGTGACATCTGACCCTGCTGACCTCTCCTTTCCCGAAGTGCTCTTCAGGACACTCGTCTGTCCTAAGTTCCCTTCTGTCGCACTTGGAGCCAATCTGATGTGGGCTTGGCTGGTGGCCGCCCCCCCGTATCAGCTGTGTGACCTGAGCCTGCCCCAGCGCGGGTGAGCTGGGGCACCACTGCCTCGCTGTGGTTGAGAGGATGCAAAGTGTGCACGGTGCTCAGCACAGCCCCTTCCACATACTACAGGTTAAGGGGCTGTGAGACGCAGAAAACAGAGTATTTGGTTTTAAAATATTTTTACGATAAATGTTTCTTAATTCAGAAACAAAAAGGGAGTGTGAACAACAGAAAGCAGCACATTTTGCTGTTTTTAAAACATTTCATTTTCTCTGTTTCTCTGGAGCAAACAAGGTCTTGGCATTCCCCTCCTCCCTTACGTGGTAGAGGATGAGCTGAAACCAGAAGCGCTGAGATAGAAAAGAACCTGGTAATTTCCCCTCGATGCGGGGCCCTGGAACATAAGTACTATGTCACTGTGGTAAAGTGAGACACTCAGGAAGTACTCAGTCACTTGGAACTTTCTGCCTCGGACCCTCAGGGCATGACCTCTCCCTTATTCTCCTCCCTTTGGCCATAAATCTCTTGATTGCCTGTGGCAGAGGCCCCACCTGACCTAGCACCCGCAAGAAGCTCAGAAGAAGCTCTTCAAAGGACTTTGCCAACTCACGCGGTCTGTCCTGGGTTCCTCTTTAAGGTCCACGGTTACTCGTTCCCATAGCTGCTGCCACTTCTCAGGGGTTTGGTTCAATTTATGCTCTAATCTTTCAATTTCCTGCAAAGTAATTAAAAGGAGTTTTCTGACAGATAAGCATTTCATAGAAATCAGGATGTTCCCCAGAGCCACACCCCCTCTGTACCAGAACAGCATGGCCAGAGGGCAGTGAAAGACTGCTGGTAAAGCCCTGGGCCTCAGAGGTCTCCCAAGCCAGGAAGAGTGGTGGGAGCTCTAGCCGGTGTGATGCACTGTGGCAAAGATGATTTATTAGGATCTGCAACTGGGCCTTTTTTGTACAGATGGCTTAAATAGATGAAATAAGTATCCCAAACACCTTCACCCTTGGCCAGCCCATAGGAAATCTGACGGCCACAGCAAAAGGTCAAGCACTGGGCCGCTGTCCAAACCGTAATAGCTGAGGTATATGAGAAGTCTGTCCTTGACAGAGGAACCCCTCAGCTCTGATGATTCAAACCAGATGTAGAAAGAATGAACCAAGAAATGCCCAAGGAATGGAGTTTCCTTCAGACAGGGAAGCAGGAGAGCAGAGTGGCGGCCTCTGTGACAGTGCCTTCACTGAGGCATGCCCCTCCTGGTCCGAAAACGAGACGGAGAAGACTCTTCAGGAACCGTTTGGCCCATATCAGGGCTCAAACCCTTTCTTCAGGGCTGCTCTTCCCATCAGGGTAGCTGCTGCCAGGATGGCTTCACTCCAGAATATTCCTTGTAGAAGATGGTTGGCAGTGCTCCCATCACGCCGTCAGCTACCCACACTTCTGACCAGAGGAAGTAAGGCACCCACAAAAGCCATAACCCAGGCCTGACTCGGGCTGCTTGGCCAGCTGAAACAGCTGGGAAGCTGCACATTGGTCCACTTGCTCGAATGCTTCCCCGTAATGCTGAAAAACTCATTTTTACTGAGACCCTTTTCCAGTACCTGAGCCTGGTTCCCCACTGATGCTGGGGAGCAAATCTGGTGTCCTCATACTCCTGCAAGTGCTAGCTGCAATGCTAACCCAGAGTAAGGAGAGCCACGTCCAGGCGCTGGTGAACCAGTCTGAACTTAGCTTGGTTCCTGAGGTCTCACGTGCCTCCAGGACCCCTGGTGCCCTAGGAGTGTGTCTACACAGGGCTGACTTACACTGAAAAGGCTGGTGAGAGCATTGGGCTGAGTGCAGGTGACATCATCATAGCACGGCCACACTGTTCTCCTCTGGCTCTGGGGCCCGGCTCCTCCTGCCAGTTCAGAGTCCTCGCAGGGGAACTGCCTGGGGGTCAGCATCATCCAGTCATACGAAGGCCCCGTGGAAAGGGTCTCCTCTACGTAGTAATCCCACTTCTTGAGGCTGGAAACGTTTACACTGGGCTTCAGGGCCTGTTTAAGGAAAATTCTGAAATAAAGTTTCATCTTGACCCCAAAGTGCCCCAAGCTCCAGCCCCTAACATTGCAAGGTCCAGGAGAAAGAGTATGAATAGAGGTTCAAATACCATATCTGTGTGTGTGTGTATATATATATATATATATATATTTTTTTTTTTTTACATAAATTTATTTATTTATTTATGGCTGTGTTGGGTCTTAGTTGCTGGGCGGGCTTTCTCTAGTTGTGGCAAGCGGGGGCTACTCTTCATTGTGGTGCATGGACTTTTTATTGTGGTGGCTTCTCTTGTTGTGGAGCACAGGCTCTAGGTGCGTGGGCTTCAGGAGTTGTGGCACGTGGGCTCAATGGTTGTGGCTTATGGGCTCTAGAGCGCAGGCTCAGTAGTTGTGGCGCACAGGCTTCACTGCTCTGCGGCATGTGGGATCTTCCTGGCCCAGGGATCAAACCCATGTCCCCTGCATTGGCAGGTGGATTCTTAGCCACTGTGCCACCAGGGAAGCCCCATGTCTATATTTAAACATTATACATCAACATGACTATTCGATAAAATGTTTTATCCTCCTACCATGACAAATATAACTTCCAAATGACCTAGAAGGCCAGGCTCCAACTGAGAATTCTTGGACTCCTCAGAATTCTATACCAGAAAGTGGTGGCACTAGGGAAGCTGATCCCAGCTCCCAGTTCTTAGCCTAAACCCCTGCTCCTCTTGACCCAGCTCTGTCCTATATTCTGAGGGTCTCTTATGAACATGTATATATACCCAGCCCATGCAGCTAATCTCTTGTCTACTCCCTGTCCAAACAGCTACTTCTTAGCTGCCTTTTTGACTTAGGGATACATTCACTGGCTTGGGGAAGTGGTCTGGTGAATTTGGGCACGGAATCTTGAAGTGCCAGAGTGTGGTCTGGATGGAGGAGGGTTTTTCATATACCCTTGGTTTCTCATATACCTCACCTCATGAGAAGGGTGCATCTGGAGAAAGGCCAGGGTGGGGTCCTATTGCATGGGGCCCAGGACTGGGCCTTCTTGCCCCTGAGTAAGGTGGTCCACTCCACTGCAGAGCCTATTTCATGTAGACATGCATGGCAGAGGATGGCTGCCCCTGAGAAGTCATCCTTCTTGGGCTGGGCTCCAAAGATCCCTGCTTCTCACAGGGGTTCTTCCATGGCTTTGGTACAAATGGACTCGGGGAAATCTCTTCTGAAGTATTTTAGATTTTTCAGCTTAGACAACCTGCTAAGGTTTCAAGTTTTGTTTTTTCTTTCTTCCCAGGGAAAGCTGACTTTCTTGAAGTTATCCTTTCTGTGTTTAGGGGGCCAGATCCTAAATTCTGTGGTCAAGAATTTTGTAACAGTCTCCATTCTATGATAACCTAAACCCATAGTGTATCAACTTTTAAATAGCTTCTGGTATGAAGCCTAGTCTGATGTTTATAAAAAGCTTAAACAGCTTATATATGCTCAAAGTAAGGAAAACTTTAATACAAAATATTCCAAAAATGAAAACATAAATGTTTTCTTCCTGTACCTCTATTTCCACTGGTGAATATAAATAATTAAAGAAAATGGGACTCCTCTTGTGCATTCTATCGATACACTCCCAAATACAAATTCCTTTTTTGGCATGTTTGTCTCCTTTATCATCAAATAAAGTTCCTGTAAAAAAAAAATCAGCAAAACAGAAGTCAAATAAATCAACAGTTTGCCTAAAAATATAATGCATGCAGCAGATGAAAAATGGAATATTTCATATGGCTCTAGAAAGAGCAGTGCACGTACAGAAACCTTGGAAAATAACTGCAAAGCTAAAGATAGGAACGGACTTCATAGCTATATGGAAACAAATCCAAATGGAAGGAAAACGTGATAAAAATTTTCCAAGCATTTAGCAATACATCATGACTCCCTTCTGATCAGCATCCTATATCTAGATTCACAGAGGTCCATTCTACACACTTTTCAAGAGAAAGTGGAAGGAAAATGATTTGATGAAACTCAGTTAAAAACATAATTTTATGTTTCTTTTTTAAGTTTTTTATTATGAAGCCATTTAAAGTGTTTTCTTTGGTAGTTTACATATACCACAAATCATGGTCATGGAGACTCTGGATGTCAGAAGTGTGTGGTCTGTATCCTTGGGTGAGTTAAAAACAAAAGCTGAATTTGGGGGGGGGCACTTCAGGTACTACATTTGTACCTTTCAAACAGTCAATCTGTCTACTCCCATGAGCCCACTTTGATTTTAACAGAGAGGAAGATGTGTCAGGGTGAGGCAGGAGGTATTTCTTTAAAAGGCCAGGAAGGGTGCCTCTCATAGGAGTGCTGTCTTTCTTGCTTTGAATGAAAAGACTCAGTCAAAAGTCAACAAACATTTTATTTATCATAAAAGAATGTCTCATGCCCGAGCCTGCACAAAATCCTATAATATGAGGGGCCCCCAAGACTAATTACTGTTTCTTTTCTGCCTTTTAACTGTAGAGTGCAGAACAGTAGTTCTCAATCCTAGCCACTCATTAAAAAAAAAAAAGGGCTTAAAAAAATCTCATAGAGCCTAGGTCTCACCTCAGACCAATTAAATCAGAATCTCTGAGGATGGGCCCCGATATCAGTCATTTAAAAAAGTTCTCCAGGGCTTCCTAGGTGGCGCAGTGGTTAAGAATCCGCCTGCCAATGCAGAGGACATAGGTTTAATCCCTGCTCCAGGAAGATCCCACATGCCATGGAGCAACTAAGCCCGTGTGCCAAAAAAAAAAAAAAAAAAAGTTCTCCAAGTGACTCTAATGTCCACTGTAACCAGCTCTACTTAATGTCTTCCCAACAAATGGGTGCTTAAAAAATTAAGGTTTCTGATTATGTGTGGAATGACAATTTTATGAGTCAACAAAGGTCTGGAAGCACAAACAGGAAAGGAAATGGTCTCAGCAGTGCTATCTTCCCTACCAAAAGTATGAAATATCATACCAGACAATTTTAATAACATGCACTGAAAAGCAGTATTTCCTGCTTTCATATTTTAAACTGAGAACATTAGTAAATATTTTCAGCCATTAAAAGAGTCCTCTTTATGAATATTCAGGTATATATATGAAAATAAATAGTAAATATACTGATTTTCTTTATTTGCTTGTCTTCTTAACAAAAATACTCATGTGTATCCTCCTTTCCTCCTCCCTATAACAAAAGCAAAGGTAAGAATGTAAAAATCCCCTTGGGGAATGTGTGAAAACAGGGGCGACTGGCTTTCAAGAATCTACTCATTACAATTATTACTGCTATTAAAAATTATAATAATGATGGTGATGTCTAAAACTTATTGAGTTCTTACTATGTGCTAGCAACAATGCTAAGAAATTTACAAATATTTCCTAATGTGATCATCCTGGCCCAAAGGCGTGGATGCTATTATTGTCCTTATTTTAAAGATGAGGAAACTGAGGAAACTCAGAGAGGTAACTAACCTGTCCAAAGCACTTGGCTGGTAACTGGCAGTGTTGAAATTTAACTCTATTCTGTTTGCTCCAGAGCCAATGGCTGTAACTGCTCTGCAAACTGCTTCCAGGGGCAGGCAGCTTACCTACCAGAGTGTACCAGGGATGGAAACACTATGAGTCAAGTGTTTCTCCACAAACAGTGATACTGCTTGGAGATAATAAAATAGTAATAAGCAGATTTAACTTTTCAAAGGTGCTACATAATGACTACTTGCAGTCCCTAAGAGCTAACACAGCACATAATCTTGCTCATTCATGTCCATTCTATTTGCGTAGAGTAAAACCTTAAGAACGCCTTGCCACCCTTGGAGGTGGTTATTTTATTAGAGTTTTTAATTAAAAACACATACAATTAACAAAAAAGATGGAACAAGGGTATGCAAACACGTACCGTGCTCTAATCTTTCATAGTCTGAATCCAGGAGAAATGTTTTAAAGCGATTAGACACATAGTGGAAAGCCAAGAACTTCAAGTAATAGAGATTGAATTCAAACTCCGTTGGATACTGGTTGTGAACCTGAAACACACAAGGCAAAGAAAAGAGTAAGAATCAAATGGGACACAAAGTGGATGCCATGCCACTGTGTGCTGACCTGAAATACGCAGGAGACCATTTCATCGCTCAGTCACAGTTGAATCCCTACCATGAGTGCAAGTGGGAAGGGAACCAGCCTTTTGCCAGACACCATGCTAGGGGTTTTTTATAAACATAATCTCATATAATCTCCATAACAACATTGCAAGATAGGCATTATTTTTTTCTGGCTTTATTGAGATATAACTGACATATAACATTGTGTAAGTTTAAAGTGTACAATGTGATGACTTAATACACACCTATTGTGAAATGATTATAATAGGGTTAGTTAACACCTCCAAAACCTCATATGATTACTTTTTTTTTTTTTTTCTGGTGGTGAGAACGTTTAAGATCTACTCTCTTAGCAACTTTCAAGTATATAATATAGTATTGTTAACTATAGTTGCCGTGGTGTACATTGGATCCCCAGAACATACTCCTCTTATACCTGGAAGACAAACATCTCTCCATCCCTCACCCCCAGCCCCTGGTAACCACCATTCTACTCTGTTTCTATGAATAAGGCTTTTTAAGATTCTACCTATAAGTGAGATCATACAGTATTTGTCTTTCTCTGACTTATTTCACTTAGCATAATGCCTCAGGTTCCATCCACATTGTTGCAAATGGCAGGATTTCCTTTTATCTCATGGCTGAATGAAATTCTAATGTTTATATATATAACATTTTCTTTATCCATTCATCTATAGATGGACACGTTATTTCCATTTCTTGGCTATTATGAATAATGCTGCAATGAACATGGAAGTATAGATATCTCTTTGAAATAATGATTTCATTCCCTCTAATATATCCAGAAGTGGGACCGCTGGGTCATATGGTAGTTCTATTTTTAACTTTTTGAGGGACCTCCATATTGCTTTCCATAGTGGCTGCACCAATTTACAGTCCCACCAACACTGCACAATGGGTCCCTTTTCTCCACATCCT